>NC_137080.1:66751571-67116571 GCF_951640355.1 Cnephaeus nilssonii | reverse complement strand
AGTGGGAATATGATAGAAGGGTAGGTTTAGAATTAAATAAGATGTTTTAATATCATTCAAGTTGGCTAGTGAGAATTAATCAGAATTAAATAGGAACCATGCCATTATATGGGCCACAATGTCAGTGTTAATTTTTGCATGTGGTTTTATTTTAAAACTATGAACGATTGCAAAATGATCCTTTCATGGTATTATATATTAGTAAGACATAATATTTACTTCTATCATATGCTTTAGAAAACTAGTTTTAGTGTATTTTATAGAAGGCATCAGTAATTTCTGTAGGATTTAAATTAAGAGACTGTTTCTTCTATTGTCACATTCTTCTATTGATGAACATGTTTATTGTAAAAAGCACTACAGTAAAAAACTCTGTAGAAATTTTCCTACAAAATGCATTCCTATAAGTGGAATTCACAATCACATATATGTATATTTACAATTTTTCCTATTTTTAAAAATTAGTATTGCATATTAACCTATAAAACTTGAGAGTGTTCTTTCTGGCATAGCCTTGCTAACATTAGATAATATCAATTTAAATAATTTATCTAACAACAGCCCTTTCTAATGTATTTTTAATGTATCATGTTATTGTTTTAATTTTCCTTTCTTTTATTACTAGTGTGCTGAGAATCTTTTCCTGTGTTTATTAGTGATTTGTATTTTTTCTAAATATCTCTTGTTCATATCATTATCCAACATCTCCCTTTTTATTATTATTGCTTTCTTCTTTTTTATTTATAAGAACCCTTTCTGTAACTTTGCTTAGAATGGATCTCACTATAGAATTTCTTATAATGTTAATATAATAAAAATGAGTTTGTTTAATAGTACATAGGAAACTACATTGTAATTATATTCCTATTTCTCCTGTCTTCTTTATTGAGCTTGTCTCATTGTGTCTAGTGGCATGAATGCTCTCTCACTGGCCCTTTCTTACTGTTTTTTTTTTTTTCTTTTTGATTGTAAAACTGTTCACTTTTTCACTCTTCCTTTTCAGTAGAGCGTTTTATTATTTATCCTTGGGCTTTCTCTGTTTTATGTTTTTTCTTATGCAGTTTTTATCCAGACTCACCAAAATCATTTATTTAATTTTAAAGTATTTTTTTTTACTCTTTAATTCTTTTAAACTAACATTTTAATTTTATTTCATATTATTTGAAGATAATTTGATTTTCAGATCCTTTAATATTTCACTCTGTGTGCTTGGTCCCATAGTCCATTTGTTCTGTCTTTTTTTTTTTTTTTTACTTTTTTTTATTTAGGTATTATATGTGTACATATCTTACCATTGTCCCCCCCACCCCACACCCATACATGCCCTCACCCCCCAGAGTTTTGTGTCCATTGGTTATGCTTATATGCATGCATACAAGTCCTTCGGTTGATCTCTTATCTCCCCCACCTCTCCCTAACCTTCCCCCTGTAATTGGACAGTCTGTTTGATGCTTTACTGTCTCTGTATCTATATTTTTGTTCATCAGTTTATAATGTTCTTTATTATCCATAAATGAGTGATATCATGTGGTATTTTTCTTTCATTGACTGGCTTATTTCACTTAGCATAATGTTCTCCAATTCCATCCAGGTTGCTGCAAATGATGAGAATTCCTTCTTTTTTATGGCAGCATAGTATTCCATTGTGTAGATGTACCACAGTTTTCTGATCCAGTCATCTGCTGACGGGCACCTAGGCTGTTTCCAAATCTTAGCTATTGTAAATTGTGCTGCTATAAACATAGGGGTGCATATATCCTTTCTGATTGGTGTTTCTAGTTTCTTCGGATATATTCCCAGGAGTGGGATTACTGGGTCAAATGGGAGTTCCATTTTTAGTTTTTTGAGGAAACTCCATACTGTTCTCCACAGTGGCTGCACCAGTCTGCATTCCCACCAGCAGTGCACGAGGGTTCCTTTTTCTCCGCATCCTCGCCAACACTTGTCGTTTATTGATTTGTTGATGATAGCCATTCTGACAGGTGTGAGATGGTACCGCATTGTTGTTTTGATTTGCATCTCTCGGATAATTAGTGACTTTGAGCATGTTTTCATGTGTCTCTTGGCCTTCCTTCTGTCTTCTTTTGAAAAGATTCTATTTAGGTCCGTTGACTATTTTTTTTTTTTATTGGATCATTTATCTTCCTTTTATTAAGTTGCATAAGCTGCCTGTAGATGTTGGAGATTAAACCTTTATCAGTGATGCCATTTGCAAATATGTTCTCCCATGCAGTGGGCTTTCTTGCTGTTTTGTTGATGATTTCTTTTGCTGTGAAAAAGCTTTTTATTTTGATGTAGTCCCATTTGTTAATTTTCTCTTTAGCTTCCATTGCCCTAGGGGCAGTGTCAGTGAAGAAGTTCTTTTGGCATATGTCTGAGATTTTGTTGCCTGTGGATTCCTCTAGTATTTTTATGGTTTCCTGTCTTATGTTTAAGTCCTGTATCCATTTTGAGTTGATTTTTGTGTATGGTGTAAGTTGGTGATCTAGTTTCATTTTTTTGCATGTATCTGTCCAATTTTCCCAACACCATTTATTGAAAAGACTGCCTTGACTCCATTGTATGTTCATGCCTCCTTTGTCAAATATTAATTGAGAATAGTGGCTTGGGTCGATTTCTGGGTTCTCTATTCTGTTCCATTGATCTATATGTCTGTTCTTGTGCCAGTACCAGGCTGTTTTGAGAACTGTGGCTTTGTAATACATCTTGAGGTCTGGTATTGAGATCCCTCCTACTTTATTCTTCTTTCTCAGGATTGCTGTGGCTATTCGGGGTCTTTTTTTATTCCAGATGAATTTTTGGAGAGTTCTTTCTAGGTCTGTGAAATATGCTGTTGGCATTTTGATGGGAAGTGCATTGAATCTGTAGATTGCTTTGGGTAGTATGGACATTTTAATGATGTTGATTCTACCAATCCATGAACATGGTATGTTCTAAAACCATTTCCCTTAAGAACAGGAACAAGACAGGGATGCCCTCTCTCACCACTCCTGTTTGACATAGTACTGGAAGTATTAGCCATTGCAATTAGACAAGAAGAAGAAATAAGAGGCATCCAAATTGGAAAAGAAGAAGTAAAGCTGTCCTTATTTGCAGATGACATGATATTGTACATTAAAAAAACCCAAAAGACTCCATCAAAAAACTAATAGACTTAATAAATGAATTTGGCAATGTAGCAGGATACAAAATTAACGCCAAGAAATCTATGGCATTTCTATACACCAATAGTGAACTTACAGAAAGAGAGACTAAAAAAGCAATCCCATTTACCTTCACACCAAAAAAACTAAGATACCTAGGAATAAACTTAACTAAGGAGGTAAAAGACCTATACACGGAAAACTACAGGACACTGAAAAAAGAGATAGAGGAAGACGTAAACATTTGTTCTGTCTTGTAAATTGTTTAATTTGATCTGTTATTCTGTTGATGTGTCTTTTGGACAAAATGCATTGGTCATAAAAGCAGCAGGCTTAGGGGCATCTTATACTTTCCATAAGTCTCTACCTTGTTAAGGCAGTGTGTACTAGCTGTGGCTTACATAGGGTTCAGGTGAGCAGGATAAGAGGCAGTGAGCCCCTTGGGAAATGGAAAACAAAATTGCATTCAGTGAATTAAATTATACAATGACATGTAATCTATGAATTTATTTATATATAACTATATATATATACTTGTATACATGAAAAAAAATCTATAAATATAAAAATAGCCTAACTGAATGAAGACTCTGGCTATATGAACAGAAAAATGGGCCTATGTGTATGTGAACTTCTCTGTTTCTTCTCAGAGAACAATGAATCATCAGTATATGCATGGGGAGCAGCAAAAGCTGTGAAATCACTCAAAGGCAAACATTTATATAATACTAGGGGCCCAGTGCGTGAATTGGTGCACCTTGAAAAGAACTGTGGGCCTCGAGGCTGCAGTAGGCACAGGGGCAGGTCTAGGCCCATCCTCTGCACCCCCCTCCCACTCGGCCCCTCCCGCTGCAGCCCCTGGTCCCATCTACAGGCAGCCCTGCTCCCACCACTGCTGCTCCCATGCGCTGGTGACGTCAGCCCCACTTGCACCTGCTGAAGGGGCAGAGTGATTGGGGCTGGTACCAGCAGCGGGTGCGAGTGGCAGCTGCTGCCCTGCCCCCATCTCCCCTCTGGAGCAGGGGGAGGTGGAGAAGCCCTGAGGGGCGATGTGCAGCCGCAGCTCGCACCTGCTGATGGCACCAAGTGATCGGGGCTGGTGCTGGGCACTGGCAATGGGTGCGAGAGCGGCTCCAGTGCCTGCAGCAGGTGTGAGTGGGGCCGGCGCCAGTAACAGGTTCAAAAGTGCCAGGCAGGACTGCAGAGTGTGGGAGCAAAGAATTTTCAGTAACCACCTTGTATGCATATATGCATAACCCCGATGGCAGCGACTGGTGTCCCACCTTGGTCTGGCGCCCCCTGCTCCACCATCCCACCGCAGCTGATGCCCACCATGTTCTGTGCACGCCCCCTGGTGGTCAGTGCATGTCATAGCAACTGGTTGTTTGGTTGTTCTGGTTGTTCTGCCATTTGGTCTATTTGCATATTAGCCTTTTATTATATAAGATATTCAAGGCAGACTTTGTGCTAAACTAAATATACATTTCCATATACCTTAGCATAATTCTTCTAAGTACTGTAAGTGGAATCATTTCAACCAATTGCTTGTGTGAATTTGGCACTAATCATGGAGTGGGGAAGAACGCTGACATGAAAGTATGAAGTAGATTATGAAACCTAGAAATAGTCAGAATTATCTAGTTGAGAGTTTTCTTGGCAACAAAATGCCCACAGTGTTCATATTACCATTTGGCCAAAATTGTCATTGGCAGTATCAGTATTTTATTAGCAATATTGCATGTAAGTTTGTTTCATATTGTAATGTTGAATAAAAGTGGTGTAAAATAAGCATATCATAATTAAGTTTTATGTCATTGTGAATCTACTCAATAACACTAGCTGTCAGGAAAAAGTGTTATTAAATTTTATGTCACCATATTTAATCCTTATGATTACCTGTTTTAACTTTTTTTGTAGAAGTACTCGTAACATTCCAGTAGATGCAGTATGCATAAAAAAGGACTGGCCTTCTAATCTATAATAATAAAGCGTAATATGCTAATTAGACTGGACAGCCGAACGACCTTCTGGACTTCCTTCCGAATGACCTTCCGGATGAAGCCGGGGCTGCGAGGGCGGAGCCCCTCGGCCGAGCCCCTTGCACTAATTTTGTGCATTGGGCCTCTAGTGCAAGAATAAGTCAGAATAGCCAAACCTAGAGGAAAGCTTTCTGTGCCTGGTGTATTGGGCAGCATTTGTACACACTGTAAGGATATTGTAAGACATGTATGACCCTATAATAAGACAACCTCCTGAAGCACAATCTGAATCAATGAAAAATTAAATTGTTTGTAATAATTGAGGAATTAACTATTTTAGTGTACTCTAATTCTTGGATAATTGGTAACCCACATACAACTCTATGTTAACTAGAATATTTCATTAATGAGCATCCATTTTGTTACCATACTAATTCAATGAAAAAACACATTAAAATTTCAGCAGCTATATTATGAACCTGAACTTTTTGAAATGTAGCAATTAACGGTGCTGCTATAAATATCAATATACACATATTCTGTGGTAAGAATAAAAATTATTGCTCTAAAAAAGAACTGGCAAGTTTTAGAATATTTTATATTATTTTAATTCCCATTAAATATTGATTCTTCTTTTGATCTCTGAATTGTTATAAAAGCTTCTATATTTCTGAACTATACAATATTGAGCACACAGTTTCAATCTATGTGACTTGGGGATAGGATGAATTTGTTGAAGAAGGTCAACCAAAGACCTTGTATGCATATATGCATAACCCATGGGCACAGACAATAGAGTGCTGAAGGCCTGGGGTAGAGGGAGGTGGTTTGGAGGGGGTCAATAAGGGGAAAAGGGGACACAGGTAATACTTGCAACAATAAAAAATTGCAAAAGAAATAGGGTATATGCATTATCGACTTCCACAAAAACAGTGTTTTTGTATTACCATTGTTTAGAGCCCACAAATAAATGAATTTATAAATTAAGAATAGATTAGCCCTTAATTTTTCCATTAAAGCAAATTTTCACTAAAGCAAAATATTAATAAAAAGCTCTGGCTGGTTTCTCAGTGGTTAGAGTGTCTGCCCTCGGACTAAAGGGTCTTGGGTTCAATTCCCAATCAGGGGCACATAGCTGGGTTGTGTGTTCTATCCCTGCCACAGTCATGGCGGGTACGGGAGGCAACCACTCTTTGTTTCTCTCGCCCCTTCCCTCCCACCCTCCCTTCCACTCTCTCTCAAAAAAAAAAAAAAAATCAATGGAAAAATCTTCAGGTGAGGATTAACAAAACAATTTGGAAAAAAAAAATTAACATGAAGCTGGTCAGTTGCTTACAACTTTGTTCATAATATTTTTTTTTTCTTTCTGGCTTTTAACAACAGTGTTGTTTTTTTTGTTTTTTTTTTTGGTGTGTGTGTTTGTTTTCCTGCAAGACTTCTGTTCACCTCTGCCTTCTTTTTAATAATCTCCTTTGCTGTGTTTTTCAAAACCTATCATTGACCAGCAGAGGGGGTGTGGGTAGAGGTGCTGGCTGAAGAGGGAGGTATGGGTTGGTAGAAGATGTGTATATTTGGCCAGAAAACTATACAGTTTTAATGCACGTAACTGCAATGTTGCAAACTATAGACTTCAGCCTTTAATGCCCAAACAACTATTGTCTAAATCCCATCCTGGCTGGCTGCAGGGAGTGTGCTCTTTTCTAGGTCCCGTTTCCCCCTATTTCTGGAAATCCCAATGAGCTCTTACCATTCCCACCATTCTGCCCTGGGTTGCTGAGGCTGTTGTCTTCCTCAAGCACAGTGTCTCTCTTCCAGGATGGCTGTTTCTCTACCTGGACAGCTGGTTCTTCAAACCTGTCACTCAGAGCATAGTCCAAGCTCTACTAACTCACAGTACTTTTTATTTTCAGTTGAACTTTTTAATTAAAAAAAGTTAAAGTGTTACATTGGCATGATTAGAACGTTCTAATAGAGCTCTACATGTATTGATAATATTTTTTAAAAAATTGTCTTTATTATTGAAAGTAATACAGATATCCCCCTACCCCATTGATCCACCTTCGCCCCACTCCCACCCCCTCCCCAGGCCTTCATGGCACTATTGTCTGTATATAAGTGAGATCATATAATACTTATCTTTCTCTGTGTGGCTTATCTCGCTTAACATAATACTTGTCAGGTTCCTCCATGCTTACTCAAAGGGTAAGAAATCTTTCTTTTTTATAGCTGCATAGTATTCCATTGTGTATATGTACCAAGGCTTTTTTATCCATTCATCTATACTTAGACTGTTTCCAGATCTTAGCTACTGAAAATAATGCTGCTATTAGGGCTGCATATATCCTTTCCGATAGGTGTTTCAGGCTTCTTAGGATATATTCCTAGAAGTGGGATCACTGAGTCAAATGGCAGTTCCATTTTAGTTTTTTTGAGTAAACTCTGCACTGTTTTCCATAGTGGTTGTACCAGTCTGTATGCCCACAGCAGTGTACTAGGGTTTATTTTTCTCCAGCACTTGTCATTTGTTGATTTGTTGAGGATAGCAATTCTGACAGGTGGGAGGTGACACCTCATTGTCATTTTAATTTGTATTTCTCTGATGATTAGTAACATTGAGCAATTTTTTTATGTCTCTTGATCATTTGTATGTCCACTTTGGAGAAGTGTCTATTTAGGACAAGCTAGAATGACTACAAGTCAATTCTAGATATAACTTTCAGGCCACCATGGAACTTGACCCCACACTGAGCACTAATTGCTTTGTATTCTATCATATTTCATAGATGAGTTTATCTCCTCTCAGTAAGATTATCTTTAACCAGGTCACTCCCAAACAGTGTATGCCTACCCCGCTTCCTCCTCTGCCCCACTGACCTAATATTCTAAGGCTAAGCAGAAAAAACAAAAGTTTTTCTCTTGACCAGTCACAGCTCAGCCTTCAAGTTAAATAAAACTGCAGAGATATAAGTTCATGGAGAAAGGAAGAAACCTATTTAAAATATGCTATTATGCAAAATGGTTGTCTCTTAGGTATTATAACACATTTATATAATCAAAAAGCTTATTAAAATTTCTCCCATATCAAGGAAGCATTTTGTACTCAAATAATTCAAAATTCAACCTGTAGAGAAATAATAAAGGCTGATGGTTTAAAAGAGAAACACAAATATATTCTATCCTTATTCCATTGTCCAAATTATTGTCTATTCACTGCTAGAAAATCCTGTTTCACATGTAGAGAGATCATAAATGTAAGAAGACAATGTGATTATTTAAATTATTAAGTATGTATGATTATTTATTGAGTACAAACTTTGTTAAACACTGTAAATCCTCAGTCTACATGACATAAAGTGCCCACAGAATGTGATATAGTAATATCAATTACTGGGTACTAATTTTATATTTCCTGTAATTCTGTGTTCATTCAGCTTAATTGTCATTATTTGTCTGTTCATACCACATCAGCCTATGCCAGACACTGTAGAAAATACAAAGAAATGTATAGCAAAGGTTCTAGCATTTTAGGAACCTGTGATTTCATTGGTTAAAAATTTGTACATGAAAATTTGAGGTGATTTGTAAGTAATTTATAAACAAATATCAAGAATATGTATTAAAAGTATTATAAGAAATTAAAATTGGGAAATGAAATTACTTATCTTACTAAGAGATTATAGGAATTGGCTTAGTCCAAAAAAGGTAATGGCTTTTCATTTATGGTAGAATATTCCTGAAATATGAAGCATACATTAAAAAGTCTCAGAAATATACAGATTAAATAAAGAGAAATATGTGAAATTAGAAGATGGACCCAGTTGATGAACACTCTTGACTGTCAAACTAAGCTCTTGGGATTAAGTTCAAGGACAAAATTTATGTCCTTTCTCCAGAGTGCAAGCATTATATGTTTATTTGCTTTTAATTGATAAAAAAATCATCTTTTATTGATTAAATCTTGTATAAACTTGCAAAATATTTTAGTTATGGGAGAAATTGGAGGTAAATTAATTTCAAAGATTCAAACAAATAATAAGAGATTGGAGTTAGCTTTTGTCAACAATGGTCATTGGTGCCAATTCAAAGCCAACAGGAATTCCTAATTTGGTGTGCATTGAAGAAGTAAAATTCATTCAGTGAAAAACAGCTCAATTGTGAGACAGCACAGCTGTGAAAACAGCAGGGCTGTGAGGTAGCCCTGGGGCCAGGTGGCCCTGAGGCCAAGCCCCTCTCAGGCGAGGCAGCTTGGCTCTGTTCCTCTCTGGTCTGCTCTGCTCCCTGCAGGGCTGTGTTGGTCTGCTACTCTCTGCTTCTGTGATACTTCTCCTGTGTCAGCTCAACTGGAGAAACAGTCTTTAGCAGAAAGGGAAAGTGCGTTCCCTCAATCAGAGAGCAGCTAGTTTACATAGACAAAAGTTCCTACCCTGGTCCCTGATTGGTCCATCCTCATGCAAAGGAGAGCTCCAAATCCTCCTAGTTTTATTGGTCCAAAGGCACTGTCCTGATTGGTCAGAAATGAGCTGCTCTGGTTTGTTGGTGAAGATGTTGATGGAGCTATAGCCATGTAGCTCTGATTGGATGGGGTTAGCCTCAGTCCTATTGGTTGAATTGGGATTTCAGGAACTCCTTTCTTTATGAGGGCTGGCTCAAATGGTAGAAACTGTGCAGGTAGGCAGTTCAGTGCAGGCTTCTCTGTGAATTCTGAAGTGCAGCTTACATGAGAGGCCCCTGTGTAGAAATGGCTGCTAGGTTCCATTTTATTTGTTTGTTTGTTTGTTTTAATTTGAGTTCATTTACCCACCAGGCATCCTTAGAAGTAGGTATCTTCTTTCTCTGGGTCCACACTCTGAAAAAATTTCTGATGGAAAGTTCAAGTTGTGTTCAGTTGTAGAAGTGTGGGTGTTTGAGGTGGGACACATGAAACAGAGGTACCTGTGGAAGGTATTAACGGCCTGAGTCTGACTAGATTACAGCACATCATGAGCACTTTCATCAAAAGCTGTAAGAGATACCATGGAAAAGGCACCACCCTAGGTGATAAGGATAGAGCGATTTACAGGGAGAAGAGAATGCATATAGAAACATCTCAGTGACAATGTGACACAGCACCTGCCAAATAATTTTCAAACCTGGGCACATGCTCAACACAGAAATGGCTGCTACATGAACACAGGAGATTGATTAGAAAACCTTTTTGGACAAAATTGGACTTGATATGGGTCTTTTTGGAAGAGTAGAAGAGGAAATGGAAAAAGGCAAGAGAGGATATTACCTGAATCTTCTTAATGTCTGCAGGTGGCTACCACAACAAGGGTTTTCAGGGGAATGGTAGACATCAGATTGGCAAGGTACGCAGGGTAATTTAGAACTCATCTTTTCAGCAAGGGATGCCTATGGGAGATTTTTTTTTTTTTTTAAATATAAGGGCCATGTCAAAACAGTTGTGGAGAGTTATAATAAAGGTTGTATTATTTGATCTGAAGGCAGAAACTAAAGGCTAGCACAACAGACAGTGCAGAATTATGACAGTCTCAGTGAATTCCTCAATAGAGAGGGGAGAAGAATGGGAATGAAAAGAATAGATGAAAAGACATGATAAAAATAATCTCAGTAATTTACTGGGAGAGGAAAGTGAAAGTAAAAAAACAAAACACACCAACATTTTTCCTAATCTGATGTGTTTTTAAGATGATGTGCCATTGACAGAAATAAGGCAGCTTCCTTCTGGTTGGAGTGGCTGGCATATCCCTAAGAAAACATGAAAAAGTGTGGGTTGAGGTCTTGGAAGGGTACCAAGTTGGAAATTTCTGCTAGACTATTGTAGGTGCAAGTTTTAAAAAGCACAAAGTCATTTTTAAATGGAATTTAAAAAGTAAATCACTATCTAGAAGGATTTTTGGATCCAGAGAGGCTATATTACTTATCTGAGGTAACAGCCCATAATATGAAGTGAATGTCAATCCAGAGAAAGTGTGAGCTCTGTGAAAGCCCAGGTCTCTGAGGGAAGAGCATGGTGTCACATTGTGGTTTGGGTCACACATTTAGTTAGGAGGCATGATTAACTTTTCTCTGTAAGTCGGAGGCTAAAACTAAGGATAAAAACTTACAGACTGCTTTCCAGTGCAGTGTGTATTTGATCCTCATGTTAATCATGAGGTAAGCAGGATAGACAGTGTTATCCCATGTTGGATTAGGAAAATTAGACTTTTGTTAGTCTCTGAACCTGTGCCTTTCCTGCCAGCCCTTTGGTTGAAGGAATCTCAAAGAGCAAGAAGTCAGAGGGGCAGAGAGTTTGGATGAGGGTGGTCAGCAAGTGTAACTAAGAACGGGGAGGGCAGAAGGAGGCCTTCGCTATTCTGTTCACTCTCATAGTGTGCTCTGCTCACATTGCTCTACATTTACAGCTTTATGTCGATGCTGGGGGACTCTGAAAGTTTGCACTGTGTTTTATTTGTATTCTCTTCTCAGGATTTAACATAACACCTGATAGGTAGACAGCACATTTTTTTATTGAATGCTCACTCTCTGCAAAGTATTGTCCTAGAGCAAGCATTTCAAACCCGCGGCTGGCAGGCCCCATGCCTCAATTAAATGAGGCATACAGCCTCCCCCCCCCCCGCCCAGCCCCCGGCCATGAATTTGACATGCTTGTGGGGATTTGAGGAATAAGGTGTGTAAAATAGAAAATATAGTTCCTGAGTTCAAATAACTCATAAACTAAATATAGATGAGACTCTATTCATTTGATTAATGCTTATGCATGAAATGTTACATGTGATGTAGGGAAAAGAAACAGAGGGAGATTCGAAAAACCACCATTTGAGACGGTGAAGATATGAACACGGATGCTTCACTGAGGACACAGAGCAGGAGACTGAAGACCGAGCAATATTCTTGAATGCAAGGAATATGGCGTCAGGAAAGGAGACATGGTGTGGCATCATGAGCAAGAACAGCCAGTCAAAGAATTGAAGGTGTTGAGGAAAACTAGACAAGTCAAATATAACAGTGTCAGACAGAAAGAGAATCCTGAGAACATAGGGTTTGTGCATGTCGATGTGTATGATTTGTATGCCTGTGTGTGATGTGTGCTTGTGGTTTGGGCGATTTATAATCATGTTTGCTTCTGACACAAAGTAATGGAGCGGAAGCCAATTCAAAGGCACTAATGAGAGTAGAACTGAGAGTCCTGGAATGGCTACATGAATGAGCAGTAGGGTCTAGTACATTTTGGGGACAGGGGGTTGATCTTTCCTCCAGGCTTTTTGTTGATATGATTACATTTAAAGATATAAAGCAAGGAGCCAGACAAACAAGATAGCAAATATGGTGCTATTGATGAGGATAAGTGAAAGGCCACCTAAGGTGTGGGGTCCAGTGTCTGGGCAGTTTGGACCAGACCAAGCGGAATGCAGTGTCTCTATTTTTTGACATTGGAGAGGAGGATTAGAGATAGTTGGGTTACTGATTGAAGCGGAGGGCAGGTCTAGGAGTGATCTCATGATAGATTAGATGTTCTGTTTGGATTTTTCTTGGAGAATTAGGAGGTAAGGCCACCTGCTAAGAATGAGGTTGATATAGACCCGAAAGAAAGGTCAGTTAAGAATGTCCACTCTGTGGGAGGTGATCAATAAAAGATGAATAAAGATGATGGGGGTTTGAAGGGAGCAGATATCAACCCAGGGGAAACTGAACATCCAGTATTTGAAGGAAAGAGGTGAAAAACCACAAGGGGAGAAAAATATTCAAACTCTTTATGATGGAAGAGAGAAGAGCAGGAGCTGAATACCATGGTTGTCAGGAGGTGGAAAGGTCACAGACGCAGGGGAAATATTTTTCTGAAGAATTTACTTAGAGCATTTGCCTCGTAACCTTGCATCTAAGACTCCCTGTTTTCTGGTAAATGGCATTTTGTTATTTGGTGTCAGCCTTCTGATGTACACATGGTCCATTTGTTTAACTTTGCAACTAAAAAACAATTCTTTTCTTCAAAATTAAGCACTTTATAGGAAGATAATTCTCAGGTAGAGTGAAAACCCATCTGCCTTCTCCCAGGCCCTATTAGAAAGAGCTTTCAGTAAGCATTGACACGTGTGTTCTCTAAGTCCACAGTTCTGATTAATGGGCACGTGAGCCTGTTTCTGCCTCCCTCACCTGCTGGCTAACGCAGCTCTGGGAAACCTCTTCAGGTCAAATTAAAGGTAGAGGACAGAGTACTAATGCCCCAGGCGACGGCTGTATATAACTCCCATTTAAATGCCACCAGTGAAAATATTGCCTTGGTGTAATTTAAAGCATTTGGTTAAGGAGAGAGTTACTTTATAATTAAATAACACTGCTTCCTTCCTATCTACCCCATGGGTATGAGAGTTAAGAACTCAAACACTTTAATAAGGTAATATTTCAAGTGCATACAGTACTTCCCTTTTACATATGCAGTGCACTTTAAATCCACAGGGGATTGTGTGTGCAGAGGCAATATGGAAAGCCGGGCTTGTGGGAGAAAGCTGTTTGCCTAAATACAAACACAGAGGAGCAAAGGTTCTTTGCTTCCAAACTGCGTTTGATAGAATGGCGATGGATCATTTTCCTGCAGTGCAGGTGCATTCTTAACTGCAGGCCATGTTTAAGACCCCAAAAATCACTGGGGCTGTGCACCGGCTCCCCGTGCTACCCGGAGACCAGATGGGAGCTCCAGTTGTCTTGTTTATCAGATGGCCTCTCATGTCGGAGGAAGTTGCCACAAGGCACAGGGACTGTTGAATTCCAAAATCCATGATATTCTAATAGTTGCAGATATACTGTGTCTGCACAGAACACATTTTTACATTCATGTTGGAATTAAAATTGTTTGGGTATTGTGTTTCTCAGAGTGTGATAATGGACATTTAATCACATAACATGTGCCTTCCACTTGTGAAATATCATGTAGCATTCAGCTGAGTTCACGTGTTGTCACCAGCTCCATTGCTCACGCCTATGCTTTCCTTTTCCCAGAATGGCTATTCCAGATCTTCCGGCTCTTCTCCCACCTTCACACCCTCTTCTCCACACCCCTGGATTCCTACTTCTCTGTGCAGTTAGAAACCCTTGGCTGAGCATTACTTCAGCTTCCTCCCAATTTGGTCATATATTTTTATGTTTTAAGTTTTATTGTTGAGAGTATTACAGATGTCCCCTTTTTGCCCTCCTCCACCTGGCTACCGCCCCAGAACCCCTTTCAGAGCAGAATCTCTCTTGACTTCACCTCTGTCCTGAACTGAAGGTCCTATTTCTCCACCTGCCCTGGTGTGTGAGCATCCTCTCTCCTGATTTTCGAATTGCTTATGTATATTTCACCTCCCTCCACCTTATATGGACTTTCCATATGCTTGTACTTACAAAAAGCACACACACTGATTTCATTCTTTGAATTAATGTAATCTTGGATGCTGTTTTTGCAAAGCAGAACCTTTGAAGTTAGTGTCTGAATTTTGGCACCTTTTTTAAAAAAAATCTCCATCCTATTGGTCTAATTCTCAAAGATTCATTCTCTACTTGACCATTGATTTGAAAATAAAATACCTTTAGCCTCTAAATCTATGACTTTTAATCACACACAGTTTCATTTGTCCAGTGCTATGCCCCGTCATTTCTCCATATGCTCCTGAAATTCCCTTCTCACCTCTTAAACAGTTTTTTTTTTCTTCCTGCAAGCCCTAAAGATGCGTGGGACTTTTCCATTGTGATAAACAAAATAGAAAAAAATAACCTTTAAATCTTGTTTTCCTTCTTCAAAATAAAACCTTATCTGTCTTTATCTCCCTAAAATCTCCTGGAGGCTCACCACCATTTCAGTACCTTACAGTCTTGCTCCCATGGTTAATACTAGAAACTGTTTCTCTACTGTCCAGTGACCTCTAAAATTACTGAGTTCAGTCTTTGTTTATAGTATTTATGCAACTTGTTGCTTACTTCTACTTGAAGCTTTGATCAGAAACTCCTCCCTACATCCTCTTGGTTTTTACAATGTGTATCCCTTCCCCATCACTAATGGGAGCACCATGGTGAAGACCTATGGTGCCTTACTTTCCACATGACCTTGAGAAGAGTTATTTAATTCTTCCGAGGACCACTTATTTACCTGTGGAAGATAAGCTGTCCTTGAAGATTTGCTGTTAAGATTAGAAGTAATGAACATTAACTTTTATCAAGTTGTTGATACATATTAGAACTCAATAAGTAGTTACTGCTTATTAGAACTCAATAAGTAGTTACTGCTATAATGGTTCCTAACATCACTAACTCCCTCATCACCATCACCAGCATCATTACTGTCATAACCATCATCATCGTTGCCATAACCTTTAACATCACCGTCATTATTATCATCAACTTGATTATTGGAAAATCAAGGTACTCTCTACTCATGGTTTCACTCTATTATTATTTCTTGCTTGACTTCATCTGCTTCCATCAACAGTAACACAGCAAGAACAAACACAGTATTGAAAAATAGAGTTTCATTGTGTCACTTTCTTTGTAAAAAACACACACAAACTTCCAGTTGTAACTCATTTCCTCCTAATATATCATTTATGTCATGTATGATTTTGTCATATTTTCCATTCATCTTGTGTTTAAGCCACAGGATCTCACATACTTTCAATTTTCTGTACCTTAGTTTTTTATTGCCTAAAAACCAAAAATGTTATTTATCTATCCTTATCTACACATATAGTGAAGCAGAATTCTTATCTCCTCAAAGCAATTTTTACAGCCCCCAGTTGGAAATGAATGATAAAATGTTCTTCCCATTATGTTTATTCATAACTTTTTAGTTTTATGGCATATATGTTATTCTGCTTTGTAATATAACAAGTTAATTATTTTTCTGTTTGACCATCCTTAATCCAATCCTGAAAGTTGCTTAGGATAATAACTGCATTGTTTCATTCATTTTTTTTTTTTTTATTACAGCTAGCTTTGTGCCTCAAATGAATGATTTCGGAGACTGATAATTTTACATATACATGCCTGGAAACACAAGTAATTTCAAGTGTATTTAAATATAGCAGGTGCCCAGATATAAAATTCTGGCAGTGAACTCTTGTAGGCTTAAAAAAAGAGCCTGAAAGATTATCCCATTGAAAAATGCTACCAATGATAAAGTATCAGAAAGCAAGCATCCTGTCTTGCCAGTCCTTACCTGCTGAAAAAATAACAGATACTGAATTACAAAAGATCTGGGTAACTTAAAGGTGCTTTTTAATGGTTTGTGACCTATTTATTGTATAGATTGCATAGCTATTCACAGCCAATAAAAAGCATTTTCCATGTATTTGAGACCAAATAAAAATAATATATTCTAAAATATTCAAATTAATTTGCTACTCATTTAGGAGTAGAAAGACATATATTAGGTTTTTCTCATAGTTTTTTCATTTGGTTATTGAAAAATAATCCACATATTCTTTCCTAACAAAAGTATGCTTCTCATTAACTTTTTAAAAAATTTCTTTATTGATTAAGATATTACATATGTATCCTTATCCCCCCATTGCCCTCCCACCCCCCACCCCCACTCGTGCCCTCACTCCCCTGTTGTCTGTGTCCATTGGTTAGGCTTATATGCATGCATACAAGCCCTTTGGTTGATCTCTCCCCCTTACCCCTCCCCTCCCCTCCCCTACCTTCCCTCTGAGCAACCCCCCCGCCCTTTTTTTCCAACTGACTGTATTAATTCCAATCTTGGCCTCCTGCTCTGTGTGTGTGTGTGTGTGTGTGTGTGTGTGTGTGTGTGTGTGTGTGTGTTTGAGGGGGGCACTATGTGGAAAGTATTGCTTTCCTTATTCTAGAGCTACTCTTACATTCTGACATGTCCTAATTTTATATGAACAGTGCTCATGAATTCTTAATCAAATTGATTCATTTGTGTCTAAAATATTTTCAAAAAGTATCTCCTTAATGTGTACTATTATATTCCTTAAAAGCAAAAACAACTTAAATATAGGCTTTTTCTTGGGTTAATGAAAATGCTCTTGATATGTAAAAAATAACTTTTCTTGCCAGAAAAGCCAAAGAAACTAGGTCAATTGAGAAGTGAAAAATGAAGGCTATCGTCGTAGAAAATGGGTGCTCATAGCACAAATTATTTCATTATATTATCATCAAATATCATAAAAGTTAACCTAAGAAAATCTCATGAATTTTTGTTCATTAAATAAAGGTTATTTTAATTGTTTGAAATTATTTCTTTTACTTTAGTTTGGATGCTATAGCATACATTTGGTTTGATTCTAGTCAATGTATCCTTAACTTGAAAAATTACATTTAATTACATAATTTGCTAGTGAGGTCCTTTATTTGCCATTAAATCTTGACTAAAAGCATAAGATATAAGCAGATGCAAGAAGTTCAGTATATCTGAGCAATGTATAATATATGTTATGCTCAGCATTTAATAATACAAGTCATCATTAGTTGCAAATGATGCGAGTTCCTTATGCCTTCAAAGTTGAAGGGAAAACTTTGGTATTTTTGTTATTTCTGATTATGCAGTTATACACACACCACACACACACACACACACACACACACACACACACACCCCTACCCCTCAAGGACATTTCTCCCCTAGAGGAGGTTGTCATATGCTTCAGTAATGGAGATTAAATTCCTAGTAGTTTGTTGGATAGATCTTTTCCTAACAGAGAAGCTAAAATTAATTAAAAACTAATTAGGAATGTATAGGAGGTTAATTTTTCATGTTAAGCCTTATTAAAACAAGATAAGTAATTCATAAAGTATCAAAGGATTGCTTTGGACAGAATTAAATGAAAGGACACTGCCAAGTATTATTCCCTAAAAAGTAATAGAAGCAATGAAAGCAAATCAAGGCACAAACTCGAGTCCAACTCATCTTGCTTTTTGTCAGAAGGAAAACAACAAACATAATGTCCACACAACTCTATTAAATAGTGGCTGCTGGCAAAGAATCTGTGAAGTAGCAGCTGTCCATGCAGGTGGATCAAGTCCCTCTTAGTATTCTAGCTAGGAAAATACCATGGCATTTGCCAGGATTAATTTCCCCTCAGCAAAACGTAACTGGGTCTGAATTCTAGTTAGAGGCAGTGCCCAATTACTGAGCCTACCACAGGACACCATAATAGCAGCATGTCCAGTTCTCTGAATAAATTTGTCAGCTGCATTCAACGTGCAAATTAGATATATGGCATACAGTGGAAAGCAAGAGAAAAATATTCAAATGCTGTAATTTTCCCCAAAAAGCTTATAATTTATAACCTATAGTAGCATTCTTTTTAATTTTGCCTTCTAGCTAAATAGCCTGGGTTTTCCGTGCTGGAAAAATAAAGCTGATTTCGTTGACACCCTTTCCTGCTACCTCCTACGGTGGGTGTTCTTACTTCTTTTTGGTGGTCCTAAGGGACAGGGCAGCTGCTCACAGCAGAAAACAGTATGATTTCTGCAGTCCCAGTTTAGCGCACTCATTCTGTTGAGGCAGTGAACTCCCCACCTCCCCGTCTCCGGGTGAGAGGCAGCAGGGAGAAATGAGAAATAAGAAGCAGACAGTGTCCTAAGTATTCTGAAACAAGCATGTTTGGACCTACATATTTATGCCCTAAACCTCCTAATTTGGTTCCCTCTTTAAAAAAAAAAAAAAATATATATATATATATATATATATATATATATATTTTATTGATTTTTTTCACAGAGAGGAAGGGAGAGGGAGAGAGAGTTAGAAACATCGATGAGAGAGAAACATCAATCAGCTGCCTCCCGCACACCCCCTACTGGAGATGTGCCCGCAACCAAGGTACATGCCCACCTTTGACCAGAATTGAACCTGGGACCCTTGAGTCTGCAAGCCAACACTCTATCCACTGAGCCAAACAGGTTAGGGCTGGTTCCCTCTTTTGACTCCACCCAGTTTTCCAGTTAGTAACTCCTTGTGGGCAGTCTCAGCCCAGCCCAGTCAGTGGCTTCTTTTGGCCTACGTCAGCCTTGTACAACAGTTGTATTTCTGATTATACATGCCAGTGTAGCTTTTTTTGTATTCTAGTATCCTTGGCAGCTTCCTTCAGTGTGGTCCTTGTTTGTTGTTTTTTTCAGTGAGTACACAATGTATTATGTACTATGATCTACATTTTATAGGAGCCAGCCATTTATTTTTGTTTTATCACATAGACTGTATTGGGTGTGAAATTGGCCTATTTTGTCAGTGTTCTTTTTTTTTAGGTTCTGGTTTTTGGGGGGCATACAAACTACTTTTCCTTCAGACTATGTTTTTTAAATATGAAAATGCCTATCTATTTTACTGTCTGCTTTTCTCCTCATTTTTATACAGGCCTGTCTTCCAAAATAATAAAAATGAAAACTGTTATCATGCAACCAATTAGATAATAATAATGCTATGTTAATTTCACATTTACCTGAGAGGTAGTGTATATGAAAATTATATTACCTAATTTTTGTATATGAGAATGTTCATATAATGATTTTAAACCTTAACATCACATTCAAAGTCTACTCTAACCTAGTAAATATATAAAATAACATTTAAATATTATAAAGATTTACCATGTTTCTGGATGGTCAAACTGAGGAATGTACAAATATCAGTGTTTGCCAGACTAGTTTATAGGTTTAATGCAGGCTTTTCAAGGTTGCCCTCCTCCCATTCTCCTCCTTCTTGTCATCGTCTGTCTTCTCCAGTCCCTTCTCTTCTCCCTGTCCTTTTACTTCTTGACCTTGTCTCCTCTTCCTCATCCTCTTTCTTTTCCTCTCCACTTTTTAATAGCCTATTAAACTAATCCACGAGTTTATATGTAAGAGTAAACAGGTGAGAAATAGCATATGTTTTGGAAAAGTGAAGGTGAATAATAACGAGCAATTTGACCTACTAAGTGCTATGCCTTACTGTGAACTAACAATAATTGGCTTTGTATAAATAAAGTATAAAAATAAGGCAAAATAAATCTACTCCCCTATAAGCCCAAGGTATGAATAAAAATATAGTGAGTGACAGAAGTAGACAAAGAAGTTGATGAATGAAAGAATTGTTCAATAAATAGGACTGGTAAAATAATTACTTGAAAAGTAAAAAGAAAGTAAAAAGGAAAGATTGCATTCTTATTTTTTGCCTAAACATGAAAGCCATGAAATAAATCATAAACATACTTACATAAATTTAAATGCTATATTATACTTAAAATTAAATATTATTATGTGATAACTGATAGAACTCAAATAAAATTGTCAAATATTTAGAATAATAGTTATAAATGAAATAAAAATAATACTAGTAATGATATAGCACCTGGCATTTATTGAAAACTTACGCTATATCAGGCACTCTTCTAGTGATTTATTTATAATATCACATTTAATCCTCTATGAATCACACATTTTAATCTCTATAATCTTTAGCAGAGGGACATAGGATTTAGATTTCAAGTAACTCACTAAAATCTGAGTCACAATTTAAACTGTAGCCTGAATGCTTTATTTAAAACATTCTTGTATATGTAATCATTTAGGTTGTTTTACTTTATTAATATTATATCATTGAGATGAGCTTTATGATATATACACATGTTTAAGAGAGAAATCTACTTTTAACTGTTGTGTTTTAACCATTCAAAAAAAATAGACTACTCTCATTTTAGTCACTCAATATAATATTGGTAGATATTTATATTGCTTATTGATTTTTCCTATTAGAAATAAATTAGCTTGAACATTTTCATATACCTACCTTTTTGCACATATCAAAATATTTCTTTCTTCTAGTAAAATTACTGTATAATGGAGCTTGTATACATTTTGAATGATAATGATATGTTATTAAAAGTGGTAGCAGGTATTAGAGTTTAGTCTCTGACTGTAATGTACATATACAGTATGTGAAGATTGACCATTAAGGATAACCTCATTTTAGATTTGTCTGTTTGGGGGAGAGGGGTTATTTTTTCTCAGTTGAGGAAGTTCTTTTCTTTTTTAAAAATAATATTTTTAGACATGAACAGTTATTGGGTTTTATAATTTTTGTGCCCAATTATTCTCTCACAAATCTTAAAGTCACCATTTAATGGTTTTGCAAAAGCTTTCTTGAAAAAAAACCTTTTATCTCTATTGAGTAAAGTCTGGAGCAGGTAAAAGAATGAACATGTAAGAGTTAGGGAGAAAATCAAGGTTTAGTTAGAAAAAAGAAATAAAGAATATGATGACTTAGCTGTAACATCATAGGATGTGAAATAGATTATGACTACTATTCAAAAAGAGGATGAAAAGAATAAAGAAGTGCATATGGTAGTTCTATTTTTAATTTTTTGAGGAACTTCCATACTGTTTTCTATAGTGGCTGCATCAATTTACAGTCCCACCGACAGTACATGAGGGTTCCCTTTTCTCATATCCTCACTAACATTTATTGCTTGTTGACTTCTTGATACTGGCCATTCTGACAGGTATGAGGTGATATATCATTGTGGTTTTGGTTTGCATTTCTCTGCTATGTAGTGATGTTGAACATTTTTTCATATACCTGTTGACCATCTGTATTTTGGAGAAATATCTACTCAGGTGATTTGCCCATTTTTTAAACCAGATTGTTTTTTAATGTGGAGTTGTATGAGTTTCTTATATACAGGGTGGGGCAAAAGTAGGTTGAAGGTTGTCCATATGGAAAATAATACCATAATTAATAGTAATAATATAAGAATAAACTTTGTGTTTCATTCACTCACAACTGTAAACTATAAAGTTTTGCCCCACCATACAATTTGGATATTAACCCCTTACCGGATCCAGCAATTACACTAATAATTATTTATCATAAAAAAACAAAAATACTAATTTGAAAAGATATATGCATCCCTATGTTCACTGCAGCATTATTTACAATAGTCAACATATGGAAGCAA
This sequence comes from Cnephaeus nilssonii, assembly GCF_951640355.1. Taxonomy (NCBI): domain Eukaryota; kingdom Metazoa; phylum Chordata; class Mammalia; order Chiroptera; family Vespertilionidae; genus Cnephaeus; species Cnephaeus nilssonii. The sequence goes on along the minus strand of NC_137080.1, from coordinate 67,094,521 downwards.
ACTATGTGTTCATCAATAAATGATAGGTGATGGGATGTTACTCAGCCATAAAAAAGAATGAAATCTTGCTATTTGCAACAACATGGATGAACCTAGAGGTAATTATGCTAAGTAAAATTAGTCAGAAAAAGATAAATAATATGATTTTACTATTTGCAAAATCTCCAAATTAAAAAAAAAATGAACAAACAAAACAAAATAGAAACATAGTCATAGATAAAGAGAAAAAAATGATGGTGGCCCAAAAGGAAAAAGGTAGAAAGGTTGGATAAAAAAGGTAACGGAGGATAAGAGTATAATCTTGCAGTTATAAATAAGCAGCAGAGATGTGAAGTACAGCACAGGGAATGTAGTCAATAATATCATAACAACCTTGGCTGTCAGACTTATTGTGATCATATTGTAAGATACATAAAATTTGAGCATTGTATTTGAGCACCTGAAACTAATATATATTGTATGCTAACTGTACTTTACTAATAAAAATGAAATATATATATATATATATATATATATATATATATATATGTGTGTGTGTATATATATATTTCATTTTCATTATATATATATATATACACACACACACACACATATATCTTACCTTATAATAGAGAAACATGCAAATTGACCGCACCTCCGCTATGCCCACGATTGGGCCGGTAGGAGGCTGGGGGCGGGACTCCGGGTGGCATATCCGCCGTTGAGAAGATCAAGATGGCGGTGCTCAGTGGCCGGGCCCATGCCGCCGCTCTGGGGGGTGCCTGGGGCGATCGGCACCCCAGGGGGGCGTGGCCGGGCCCATGCAGCCATTCCCGGGGGTGCCTGGGGCGATCGGCACCCCGGGAGGCGTGGCCGGACCCATGCCGCCGCTCCCCGGGGTGCCTGGGGCGATTGGCACCCCGGGGGGGGGTGGCCGGGCCCATGCCGCTGCTCCCGGGGGTGCCTGGGCCCATGCCACCGCTCCCCGGGCGTGCCTGGGGCGATGGGCACCCCAGGGGGGCGTGGCCGGGCCCATGCCGCAGCTCCCTGGGGTTCCTGGGGCGATTGGCACCCCGGGGGGGCGTGGCCGGGCCCATCGGCACCCTGGGGGGGCGTGGCCGGGACCATCACCACCCGGGGGGGCATCGCCGGGCCCATCAGCACCCCGGGGGGGCGTGGCCGGACCCATGCCGCCGCTCCCGGGGGTGCCTGGGGCGATCGGCACCCCGGGGGGCGTGGCCCTGCCCATGCCGCCCCTCCCGGAGGTCCCTGGGCGATCGGCCACCTGGGGGGCGTGCCCGGCCCCTCCCGCCCCTCCCGGTGGTCCCGGGAGTCCATCGGACACCTAGGGGGGCGTGGCCGGCCCCTCCTGCCCCTCCCAGGGGTCCCGGGGGGCGATCGGCCACCTGGGGGGGCGTGGCCAGGCCCATACCGCCCCTCCCGCCGCTCACGGGGGTCCCAGGGGCCGAGGCTTTCCGGGCCTTGGGCACCAGCGGGGAGCCTGCACCGATCGCAGGAAACCACTGGGGGTCGGCTCCTGTGATCGGTAGCAGGGACGCTGGGTGCCGGGAGCCCAAGGCCAGGAAAGCCTGGGGCGGAGGCTTTCCAGGCCTTGGGCACCAGCGGGGAGCCTGCACGGATCGCAGGAAACCACTGGGGGTCGGCTCCTGCGATCCTTAGCAAGGATGTTGAGTGCCACTGAGCCCAAGGCCACCGCCTGGGGCCAAGCCCCGACCCTGAAAAAGGCAGAAGGCGGTGGCCACAGCCAAGGCCTGGGTCCCTGGTGCCGGCAGAAAACTGGTGCAGGCAGCCAGGTGAATGAAGGTCTATTGCACGAATCTTCGTGCAAACGGGCTACTAGTATATATATATAACTATATAACTTTGTCAGGAATATAAAAGCAACTTGAGTACCAAATTTCACCTAGCAAATGACTAATACAAGACAAAAGAGTATGATAACTTCAGCTCAGGTCAACAGAACGTCAGACTTTTGAGGCTGCATCTGAAAGTGATTACAAAATTTTAGAAACAGAATTAGAAATAAAGCTGAGGTTACCAAGAGGAGCCAGAACAGCAGTACTAGAAAAAGTAAATGTAATCTTGCACACTGTTTCAACGAAGATGTAAGACAATATCATGGAGATGTTACATTCTTTGCTTTCATAACATAATATTTGTATCATAAAAATATTCTCCAAATACTTCCTGATGGGATTTTGATTAGAATTGAATTCATTGATTAATTTAAGTCAAGTAACATCTTCAAATATATCAACATGTTGCATTGCCTCATTTATTCATGTCTAATTTTATGTCCTTCAATAAAAATATGCAATTTCATTTGAAAAATGTTTCACATTTTGGTAAACTTTATTCCATTATGTTTTATAAAATTTTATTCCTCAGTATTTCTCTACTAAAGTTTCTATTTGATTACTGCTGGTTTAATGTAATATTATTAAATTTGGGATGTTGACTTTATATCCAGCAACTTTTTGAATTCTCTTATTAATTCCAAAAGTTTGTCTATAGGTTCTCTGTGTTCACAGAAAGATTATAAATGTCTTTTTCTAGAAAATGTTTTCATTAGACTCTGCTTTATGATTTTTACACCTTCCTTTACTTTTATTATTTTTTTGCCCTGGCTGTGCCTCTAGTATACTGTTGAATGGCAGAAGTAATAGCAGGTATTCGTGCATTGACTCATGAGATCCTGGTAAAGTTGTACTAATTTAAAATAATATTTAATTGAACTTGTCTGTTTTGGAAAGAGGGAAAACTTTATAGTATATTAAGGAAGTTATTTCCTACACCTTGATTTTCATAATGCTTTTAGTCATAAATAGGCATTAAAGTTTACCAAATATGTTTTCTGCATCTCTTAACATTGATCATATTTTCTGTCCTTTATGTGGTGAAATTACTTTGGTAGATTTTCTAAGTGTGGACCATCATATAATACAAAAAAGCCCTGTATATGACATGTGAGTATTTTAAATATACAACTAGAGCAGAAGATTGTGTTAATTATGCTCCATTGTCCACAGTGTCATATCATTGATTCCCGCAAGGTTCCTGTCTTGTTTAATTCATCTTTATTTATTTGTTTGACAAGCTGGTAATTTTCTTTACATAATTTATTATATAATTCTAAAATCAAGGTTATACTAGTTTTATAAAATTGGATACCTTCTGATTTTTTTTCTATACTATGGAACAATGTGTATAGGGTTATCTATTTGTTAAAATTATGGGAAAAAGCCCTGCAAATGCTCCTTTACTGGGCACCAAAGTTTATTTTTTGGTAAATTCTCATAATTTGTACATTATTATATATTTACAGATTTCTAGAGTAATACTGTTCCATTTAGGTTTTCAAATTTTGTGACATTTTAATAATAACATTTTAAATCAAGTTTAATCTGTAGTTATATATATATATTTTTATATTACGTGAGCTTTTATTTTAGTTTTATTTAGTTTTGCCAGAAATTTTGTTTCCAAAAAACAGCGAGTTATTTTTATTGGTCATATCAATTATGTTTTTGTTAGTTTCTATTTCATTTATTTATTTTTTCTCTTAATGTTTTATTTTCCCTACATTTCTTGTATTCATTTTCTTTTTCTTTTTTAACTTATGTCACCAAATGCTCAGATTATTTATTTTCAATTTTTTTGTGTTTTCTGTTAGATTAATTTTTGGCTAATCATTGTCCTGGAGGTCTGGTACTAGCTGCTTCCTATCCTATATAATAAAAGCCTAATATGATAAGTGTCTGCTCATCCGGTCATCCGGTCAACCAATCAAAGAGTAATATGCTAATGATATGCTAAGGCCGCTCAACCGCTTGCTATGATGTGCACTGACCACCAGGGGCAGACAGGAAACTAGTTGACGAGTCACTATGACGTACACTGACCACCAGGGGCAGACGCTCAATGCAGGAGCTGCCCCCTGGTGGTCAGTGCACTCCCACAGGGGGAGCACCGCTCAGCCAGAAGCTGGGCTCACAGCTGGCGAGCGCAGTGGCGGTGGTGGGAGCCTCTCCCACCTCCGCGGCAGTCGGACATCCCCCGAGGGCTCCCAGACTGCAAGAGGGCACAGGCCGGGCTGAGGGACCCTTCCCAAGTACACAAATTTCATGTACTGGGTCTCTAGTCTATATATATAAAATCCTAAGCGACCGGCTGTGGGCCAACCCTCCGGTAGGTATGACACACACTGACCGCCAAGGAGCAGATGCTCAACGCAGGAGCTGCCGAGCTACAGCAACTTTACAGTGCCCTCTCTCACTCTGGGACCCCTCGGGGGATGTTGGACTGCTGGTTTTGGATCAATCCCTGCAGGCCAGGCTGAGGGACCCCACTGGTGCATGAATCTGTGCACCAGGCCTCTAGTATATTATAAACATTTTAATGATCATACACATATTAGCCATTGTTTTACAGAAGCTATGACCATTTATACACACAACTTCTCTACATATGAAAGTGCATGGTAACACATCATTTCTAGATCTGGAATTATAGATCTTATAAGCAATTTTCAATTTAGTAATAAAAATACTTTTTTGCTTTAATGCAATTGTCAAGACCTTTTAAAATAAGGCTGTTTTGAATAATTTTATAGTATAAAATGTAATTTTATATATACTTGATTTATGGAGAGAGAGAGAGGGAGAGAGACCTATGTGAGAAACATCGATCAGATCAGTTGCCTCCATCCAGTACATACCCTGATTGACAATTGAACCTGCAACCCAGGTATGTGCCCTGACTGAGAATCTGACCCATGACCCTTTGGTGCATGGGAGGACACTCTAACCAACTGAGCCACACCTCCAGGGCTGTGTAAATATTCTAAGGATAAAGAAGAAAGATGTAAATCTTTGTCAAAACATAAGAAACATTTATCTAATGTAACTAAAAAGAAATATACATTCTAATTCTAATTGTAAGCCTTTGATGTCAAAAAATGTAATTTAATATATGACATAAATATGTTTATGGGAGATATTTCAGTCAGTATTGAGTATTATAGAATAAATGTTCATAATTCATTTTAAGTATATTGATATGAAATTTTGTTCCAGGATAATCACAACATTGTTGTTCTTGAAAATTTTTAATATTCATAATGAAATTTCTCTAAATTTCATGAAAGCAAATGGGACATATAACACTATCATCCCTTACTGTATTTAGGAAATGAAGACTGATAAAGTTCAAATTATTTTTCTTTAAAAAATCTTAAAAGATGTGTAACTATCAAGCAATAACTTATTTCTAAACTCTTTCTCCTCTTACTCAAGATGGGGAAGCTGAAGTTTCACCATTGAGAGAATGCCCTAAATTTTCAATGTCTTCCCATTGAAATGAACTGAAGTCCAGTCATTAAAAACATGGCAGATCTTTATGCTTTTAATATCTTGAATTACTCTGGCTGTCATCATTTTCAACTGACAACCACTGTCTTTATCATCCCAGTAAAATTAGAAAAAGAAATCTTCATATTTTGTTTTCTGTAGTTTTATACACAAACCTCAGTAATTGAATTCTGAAACTACATTCTCGTTTTCATCCCAGGGCTATTATTGGTTATTTGGCCAGTGAGACAGGCATTCTGGAAGGAACACATTAAAGGAACAACACAGATAAGTGTTGCCAAAACCACTGATGTTGTAATTTTGGTAATGTACACCCTTGTCTTGAATTATAATGTAGGGAATATGTAGACCCTCTTCTCATCACTTTGTACATTATCTGTTGCCTTTTCTCTCTCATTATCACCTGCAATCAATGTGCAGGGGGAAAAAGAACTAAAACTTTTGATTGAACATTTGGGAGACTGTGTTTTTTTGTTTTTATTTTTTGTTTGTTTGTTTGTTTGTTTGTTTTTTACTGGATCCACAACTTCTAACACCGCACCCACCAGCAATCTAAATAAAATAATTTTATCTCCACAAGATAACTTATTACTCAAATGGGCTGGTGGAGGACTTACTTTCTATTTTTCCTATCATTCTGACATACCCTTATTGTGTTTCTAAAACAATGAGTAACATTTTGAGAATATAATATAGCATTACTCTTTATATCTCCTTTTATTATGATTAGAAGAGTACTTACCAAATATCGCCAACCTGTTCATTATAAAGAAACTGATGTTCTGAGGAGCTGAGGTTAGATGTGGGCCCAGCGCTGGCACCCATATGTTGTGATTTCTGAGAATGGGCGTGGGAGAGTGGCTTCCTGGGGAGAGCTGAGTCTGTCCTGCAGTCAGACACACCTGGCTTTAGATCCTTGATTCATTGCTTTGTGACACTGGGGAATTTATTCAGCAAAGATTGATGTAAGATTTCTGTATTAGGCACTAAAAAGATAACCACTCCTTTTGAGGTCCCTCTTAGTATTGCTATAAATTTAGAGACGTAATATATGCAGTGTGACTGGCATATCATAGGCATTTAGTAAATGCAGTTTTTTTCTCTTAGACCATGAATACTAAGTAAAGGTATTTTTACATTGAACAAATGAAGAGTATGGCTATTAGTGGACCATAGTGAATTATCTGAATATTTAATTTACATTTTTATGTGACTTTTCACTATGGAAATATTTCAATTTCCACATGTCAGATTTTGGTGACTTCAAAAACAAAATATTTGAATGTAGAAATTTTTTTTCCTCAAGGGGTTCAACAGTGAGCAGTAATAAAAATCAAATACCCAGTATGTGCACATAATTCAGTTTGATTCCCCACTTATTGAACATCTATACTGTGCTGGAGAGACCATGCTGGGTGCTGAAGGGATTATAAACTAGACATGTGCCTATGCTCACATATCGATTACATTCTGATTGAAGTGATTTAAATGAATGTAAGCTGATTGTATTTTAAAGCCTAATGTGACAATACTCATATTTATTCATTCATTCAGTAAATATTATTTGAATACTTACTGTGAATCTAGGTTCTGAGAATGAAACAGTGAACAAAGCAAAGTCCCTGTGCTCAGTGAACTTGCATTCTAATGAGGCAGGTAATAAGTAAACAAGCAAGTTGTTAATATCATGTAATTCCAATGCCATGAAGAAAAGTGTAGCAGCATAAGGAGGTCGAGGATGACATGCCCTGGCTGGGCTAGGCTAGATAGATTGGGTAGGAAAGGAGTTCTCTGATTACCATGGCATCTGATTGGCAAGGGGAGGGAGATGTTGCAGCACCAAAAAATAGGTAGAACTTGAGTGAGACGAGGTTGTTTTCTAGGCACAGTTGATCAGACTGCATGGGGTTTTGAGCGCCTGAAAAGGAGGATGTCCTTCCGAGGGAGTGGGAAGCCATTAACTGCTCTGTTTATTGCTTGCTTCTATTTATAAGCAGAGGACTCCTGTGAAGAGAATTGTACTTAGGAATGGAAATTGTTCCATTGGCACTTTGTGGGAGGAATTGGAGTAGCAAAGAACCTGACTCAGGTAAATCAGGTAGGAAGTTTAGTGACTCCGTAGGCAAGTGAGGAGTGAGATTGCAATGGAGAAGACTGATGTGTGAAGCATTGCAGAATCAAAATTGAAAAGGCTTGCAGCCTAATGTGTGTACAAGGGGAGGTAGGTTGTGGGCATAAAGGATGGGAGGACTGGAGATGCTTCTGAAGTTTTGAACGTGAGTAAATGAAGGGATGGTGAAGCCATCAAGGGAGGGTATGGAAAATGGATACAGATGAGTATGTTTCCTGAGTTGGACAGGTATTTACAGATCTGGACTTTGAGGTAATGATAGGGCTCTTTATTTTAGATATCCAGCAATCTCATGCACCTGTGGGCTGGATTTTGGAAGAAAGTGTGAGACTCAAGATGTAGATTCAACAACTGTTCCGCATGATGCAATATGCAGATAATATATCAAATGTGTACTTTAAACCTATATAATCTTACTAACCAATGTCACCTCCATTAATTTAATAAAAATAAAAAGTAAATGAAATATATAAAACAAAAAGGAGTTCAAAATATAATAAAGTAATGCCAGTATTTTTCAATGTTAAAATATTTTAAGTATAAAGAAAAAAAGGCATATCCAGAAGATGTCAGTTAAAAAAAAAAGAACAAAACTGCCAGTAATAAATTATCATGCCAGTGATCAACTCTGAGAGTTCTGTTATCCTGTAAATTAATCTAATGGGAAAGTCATTTGAAACAGAATAAAAGGAAGGAAGCTCAGTAGTGTAGGCAGAAATATCCCTGTACAAGTTAGTAATAATGATTACAAACAGTGCATAAGTAGCTCATTATAGTTTGTTTAAAAAAAATGTTCTGCATAGATTGTTTCTTTTTTTCCCCTCAACAACAACCTGTAGGTTCAATATGACTGTTATTCTCATTTAACAGAGAAGGAAGTTGAGGTTTAAAGAAACTGAGTTATTTTCCTAAAGTTGTCCAATTTGTATGAGGCAGAGTTAGGACTCAAGTCCAGATCCGATTACAACTGTTTAACAGAAAGGATACAGATTTATTCTTCTATCCTGTGCTATGCTCACACAATCAATATCATCCTAAACACCCCAGACTTTCTGGATGGAGAGACATCAGTGAAACTCATACCAACTTGTAGTGCTATTGAGTTTAGAAACCTTGAGCAAACCCAGTATTAGTGCACAGTGAGGTTATTTATGTTCCTCAATGCATTCATTCATTCAATGAATGTTTATTGAACATCTTTTGGGCAGGTACTGAACTAACAAGAGATTCCAAAATGAGTGAGGTAGAAATTAATCTTTTCCTCATTTGCTTGGTATTCAATTGAAGGTATGGACAATTAATAAGGCAATTATAAATGCTGTGTGAAAAGTTTGTTATGGGAACTCTGTGGTGCTATGAGAACTCAGGAATAGCACATTGTCCGGGTTTGGAGGATCAGGGAAGACAACCCATGGGAAGTTATGTCTAAGCTAAAACCAGGAGTATGACTGGGATGAGCTGCATTCATTAAAGAGGCAGCAAGACATGGAGACCTAGATGTGAGGCAGAGAGAGGGAGGAAGACTAACAGAAGGGGCTAAAGAAGGGCACAGTGTTGCTGGAGCGTTGTTGGGGGTAGGGGTGTCCACACATAAACTTAAAGAGATAAGAAGGGGGAGATGATGCCAAGCCTTGGTATCTAATTCACACGTAAAATTGTAAAACTAATGGATTCTCTCTAAAGAAGGTAGAGTGGTGTCTAATACATTTCAGGCTTCTATAAGAATATTTTTACGTTTGTAAAGTTTATTGTTTGAATTTTTATTTTCCTGGAAAATACCCTTGTGTAAGCTGAAGTGTTCCTGAACAAGTGAGGTATCCCTGTCATGTTATAGTCTGTTGAGTCACTGGTCCTAAGAGATTAGCAGAGGCAGCATTGCTAAGAATTGAATTCAATAATTCTAATGATGTGTTTCTGTGCAGTCAGTGTCTCTTTAGGCAGAATCATGCTGGATCTTCCTCTTTTCCTCCTTTGCTTTTGGGGACTACAAAAACACGGAAGTTTTGATTGAACTTTCTTAGTATTGGTCTCCTCGGGATCACTTCCAGGAATATATGAATTTAGCTCCAACAAGCGCAAAATGAAACTAGATAAATTTTCCTCCCCAATTTACTCTCGTAGTTACACACATTTTTAGATACTTTTAATTACAGGAGAAATGCAGTGGCATGGAGCCCTGTTATGTTTGCTGCTGTTTTATTTTTTGGTGATACTTCTGTTCAGAGAAAGGTAATGCCTCAGTGATCCATTTGTTTCTATGAAATATTTCTGAAGACGTGAAATACAATGGGAGGCCTAGGAATCTGTCCCAATTGGCCTCCAAAATATGTTATTTTAAAACATTAATTTTTCACCCAAATGGAAGTTAAAACAGTAACATTTTATCAACAAGTCTATTTGTCACAACAGTAAACACATTTCTAGCAAAAACATTCTGTTCGAGATTGAACAAATATACTCAGGCCACTAAGCATAATTTTGCTTTATGAATATGCCCTCATCCTGTGGGGTTTTGGGAGAAGGGGTTTTGAAAAAGAGCATTTTTTTAAAGACAAGAGTTATTTCAGTATTTTAGAGAGAAATTGGGCAGGAGACATGGAGGCCTAGGGAATGGGGAAAGTCTCATGACCACGAATTCACCTATAAAGTGGGAGTAAGACCTTTCTTTTCTTATGAGGACTCAATGAGATACATTTCAAAACCATTCCATATCTCTCACAAGCATATTGCTCAGGAAAAAAAAAAAGTATTAGTTTCTTTCCCCTATACACTTCCACTCCATTCTGCATTTCCTGGTGGCTCCTGACATGGGGTAGGGTGGAGGTTGGGGTGATCAGCAGGAGTCAGAATGAGTGAGGACCCAGGCAGGGGAAGGAAGTCAGTACTTTCTTGCATTTCTGTGGCTTGAGAGAACACTACCTGCTGGCCCAGGAGCAAAGGATGGGGTTGCCTCTGTGCATCTGGTACCATGTTTGGGGCCCAGGCCTCTGCCATTCACTGGAGATGGCTGTGGGGTGTGAAAGTCAGACGGTACTTCTTTTAAAGTGAAGATGGGAAGATTGAGGCAGGAGTTTGGACTCCTTTGCGCCAATGCCTTCCAGACAGCAGCTGGCCAGGAAAAATTTGATGCCATACTTCCTCATAGTGCCCCCCAGTCTCCTACTTATCCTTGATGTCCAAGATTAAATGAGTTCATATTTATAAAGCACCTAGAACAGTGGCTGGCAGAGAGTAGGAACTACAACTGTTTCAAATAAAATAAGTAATCTAAGACTTCTCTGAGAGTTCAATAATAACAATAACAGATAAAAGCAGCTGTGCTCCATTTTGTGCCTTACATCTCCTTCTACTTGCCCTCTTCACAGACTTCTCTACTGCAGCCACCACCAGTTAGGACCTATCTGTGGGAGGCTGTCTCTCTTCTGTTCCTCATTTTGGTTTGAATTCAGGCAGCCTGGCTGCCAAACGAATTGTTTTCTGTTCCTTTTTGGTCTTTCCTTTTAGTGAAATACCTGGCTGATGTATTGTAAAAAACATTGTATTCATGTAGCAGTTATTAAATAGTGTTGTACTTGTCTTGTGTCTAGTGGTAGCATAGATAAGGATTTAGAGGTCAGTGTGGAGTTGTGCTGTGTCACTGCACAGGCATTGATGTGGCGAAGCATTTCCCTTATGGGCTTAGTCACAGAGGGTGCATATTTGTTTATGATCCAGAGGTCGGACCGAACACAGACTCTTTTACTCTGATAGCTGCTGCTTATTCTACTTCCCCCATTTATTGGCATTTCACTGCTTAATAGTACCTCAGTTTTAATTGGATATGAAAAATGAAGAGGTAAAGGACCAAGTCTTTCCACTATATTCCTGGTTAGAAACCCTAATAAGAATCTTAGTGAGAAAAAGTAATGAAATTTAAGAAATTGCTCGCAAAATTAGGTTAGCAGTGCTCTTTTTAACACCCTACCATAGACAACTGAGGGCTTGCATGTAATGATCTTTAAAAGCAGTGTATCCTTTCACCTACACAGAGTGGCTGACAAATGGACTACGAGCTTGCAGAATGGGCATGGGTGGAGTAGTTGACCTCTCTGGCTTCCTTTCAAATCCCTTGATTCCATAATTTGGATGCATAATTTCACATGCATTTATTCAGAAATGTGTGCACCCAGACTACTTTCTGCTAAATGCAGACTCCCACTCTTAAACACTGGAGTGAGAAGCCTGTTAACTGACATTTGCAATTTAAGGATGGCACCATGTGGGAGAGAGAACTGCCAATCATTTCTGCCAACATTACTCTCAAGGGGAGTCTAAACGAAGCTAGCTTGGTCCAATTAAAACAAGCAATTATGAGTAATGGAAAGTAAACAAATCTAAGAAAAATGATATTACTGATTACATTGGTAAGTAAAGAAAGATTGTAGTCTATTAAGTATCACCTTTGTTTCTAAAGCTATTAATATACTTTCATTTGATTGAAGATGTTTATATGAAATAACCTCAAAGAAATTGTTAACTTTCATTTAATAACAGTAAAATTAAGATTAGTGGAAAGATGATCATTACAGAGCTTTAATTAGGTCAAATATCTACATGGCCTTTGGGTTAGGAAAAATATATAACATATTATACTGTGACCCATTTAGCTACTTGATATAGAAGACATTGCCAAACAGCCTAGCAGACCTACATTTTTTTTTGCTAAGGTTGAATATATAATATGTGAAATTTGCTTTAGTGCTATAATACAATCTGTCACAAAATGCAAACTCTGATAAGCTCCATCCTTATACTTTCTCCTACATGCAGGAAAAATTAAACCATGCACTGTAATGGCACATAAGTGTGTGTTATTAACTCTGAAATCATAGTGGCAGTATATTTTTACCATTGTCAACAAACGTTACCTTAAATTAATTGACCTTAGTTCACTTGCACAATGATGCAATTAACAAATATCTGGATATCAACATTTCAGTTGTATTTCCAAAATTGAAAAATATGCCTGACTCAGAGTTCTAGGAGTGAGGTAGAAACATTATTTTTTCCAAATCATTTTTCTTCTCTGAATATCTCTATGCTTGAGTCATGCAAGATAAATGTATATTAAAGAGTCACAGTATAAACTAACATTAGCTACCAGTGATAACCAGAATGATCAAGGATAACAGGCACTGGAGCAAGGGGAAAATGTTTTTAAACACATGGAAAATGGTGGCAAATGGCTAAAAAGGAAACACAACTATATATAATATATCCTATATAATAAAAGGCTAATATGCAAATTGTCCCCTCAACCAGGAGTTCGACCAGGGAGTGGGGCCTGTTGGCCAACCACCTATGGCCCCTCCCCTTGGCTGACTCCACCCCCAATCACCTCCCCACCCCGATCGGGGGCGAGGCTGGTCAGCCAGACCCCACCCGTGCACAAATTTGTGCACCGGGCCTCTAGTATATATATTATATATATATATATATACACACATATATACACACACACACACACACACACCTATATGTACACACACACACACATACACACACACATATATTTGATTCCAGAGAGGGAGGAAGAGGGAGAGAGAGATAGAAACATCAATCATGAGAGAGAATCATTTTTCAGCTGCTTCCTACATGCCCCCTACAGGGGATCCAGCCCACAACCAGGGCATGTGCCCCAACCTGGACTCTAACTGTACCCTCCTGGTTCATAGGTTTATGCTCAACCACTGAGGACACTGGCTGGACCACAAGCTTCTGTAATACTGAAAAATTGATAATGGAACTAAGGGCAATAGGGAGCAATTAATTGATCTCTCTGGGAACTATGAAAACTACTAAAGATAACCATGATATGCTGACACATCTCTATGGAAAGATTTTGAACCATCTCTCAAAGGTGTTTACAGGTGGTTACAGTTACTGCTGGTTTCTAACTAAGAGGAGTTGAAGTCTCAGGGTACCCATGCACAGAAATATACACAGTTTCCTTGAAAAATGCTAAATTGAAAGCAGAAGCTATATTTTGATTTCACTGATGTCTGAACCATGATGAAAAATGCTATCTTGGTAAGCAAGATAAAGTAAAACCATCCTAATCTAGTAAGCTAGCACATCCTTAAAGCAGTGAACCAACACAGTCTGTTGATGCCAATGGCACATTAAGTTTCAGTAAGGAAATGCTCCAAATGTGAGTCCACCGATTCTTGTCTATGGAACTGGCCCTTTAGGCCGCCACAGACATCACTTCAGGCTTCCTAAAGTAGATGCTGTTTCATTAGCATCACTTTCTGCCGGCACATGACATGGTCTTGGAGCAGAGCCAAGCTGCTGGCATGAGAGATGTGTTTGAGATTCTAGACTGGATTTTCCCAGGGAATGGGTGGGAGCCCATTCTAGTCTAGGTCTAGGTGAGGGCTGCAATGAGAGACAGGTGGAAAACTACACACGGCATGATGTTGGGCGAAACTAGGTTAAAATACACACACGCCATTATCACCACAGAAAGACAGTTCCTTGCAGCTTGTTGGTGCACCTGCACACATTCTAACTTTATTCTACCAGCAATGCGTTGTGCTGCCCACTTTGCAAATGAAAAAGTTGAGGCACTTTTTCGCTCTGATGCAGAGGTAACTTTAGCACACGAACCAAGGGCAGACAGTGACACTCGCCACAGACTTGAACACATTCTATGTTTTGTGGGTTTGTTTCCACCTCTTGCAGTGTTATGTAGCAGAAGCTTAAGTTAGTCATCAAAATATTTTTCATTCAGGCAGCTCCAGTTGTTTGCTTTTTTAAAAAATTTTTGCAAAATGCTTGTGATGCATTTGTAGAAAACACCTACACTGCATTTCTTACCAAAGCAACCTGCATATTTGTCAGTTTTCCTCCATTGCAGGAAATATCCGAATTTCATACTTCCATATCCAAAATACCACCACCACAGCCACCACCACCACCACCACCACCACCACCACCCCTGTTTTGTTTTTTTGTTTTTTTGTCCTGATGCAGGACTGCCATCTGGTGGAACAGAGAAGGCACTTCTGGTTTGTGTGATCAGGGTTTCTCAGGTTTCCAAAGGATCAGTATAACAAATGGGAACCTGTTTCTGGTGTCCAATGGAGAAGAGCCTACAGTGTAGAAAGAAGACAATGTTAATGATTCTAGCAGCTGGCAGTCAGTGGGAGCTGCTGTGATTATGATGGGCGATAAGTTGGCAAGAGGAGATCACTCATTCATTATTGTTGGTCGAGATTAAACATTTATTCACAGACAATGTGTATATTGTGCATAAATTATGTATACGTTATGTGGATGTGTGTGTGTACTAGACAAATTAAATAAAAATGACAATGGAAACAAAGTAGAATTTAAGGCCAGAGCAGATACAGCAGAGCTAGCTTTTCCCCTTCCCTCCCCAAATGTGCCCCCCATATCCACTCCTTAGAGTCCCTAATAGGTTTGCACACTGCCTGGGCAAGGTGGGGTCCCCAAAGACATGGAGGATTCCATTTTTGTGACACCAAACCCTATTACCCTCAGGGATAATATCACCATTATAGAAGACATATACTGACATACCAGGAAGAAAGGGAATATTTATCAATACTTGGTGTGCCTGATCTTGAACTAAAATCAGCACCAATCTTCAGTGGGAAGAAGGCCGAGTCAGTGACCAAGAATTTTTCTGAATACTGTCTGCCTGGCTTCCTAGTTTTTAGGATGAAAAGGGCTTCTTGTATGCCAAACACGGTGCCAAATTCATCTGAGTTAATTACAGACATTAAACTTAAGCTACTTTATTTTTTTATATGTGTCACAGAGAGGCTAAGAACTTTCTCAGCCAAACAGCATTCATTTCTGCTACAGAGGCGTGCTCCTGGCAACGTTTTCCATACTAGGGAGAGAATGAGAGGGAGGATCTACTGACAGAAGCAACATTCTGGAAGGAGTTAAAACCTCAGGACAGATACTTTTTATTCCCTACAGAGCAGTCTCCCTAAGAGCACGTTTGTCTCTTTGAAAGTAATGTCTTTGAGGCTGAAGAATCCCCTTGTACCAAAGAAAGCTATGCATGTGGTTCTCACCTGGAGGAAGGTCACAGTGGCTGTGTGAAATGATATAACTTTATTCACTGTTATAGTGTGGGCTGAGGTGTCATTCTGAGAAACTTCAGGGGCCCCTGTCCTCCGGGTGGAACCCACCCCCATACATCTATACGTCCATCCCCAAACATCTGCATACTTAGGCATGGAACTCTGCTCTTTGTCCAAATGTCTTCTAGTCCTCAGATAAAGCGTGACATATAAACCAAAAGGCACATACTATGGGGAGGTGATCAGAGCCTCCTGATGGACTGACAGGTACATGATCTGTTGGTCATTTTGCAAAGTGAGCTGCGGAGGATTTGGTGACTACTAGTAGTTGTCCTTGGCCTTCATGGTGGATGACTGAACCTCTAACACAGGAGTTTAAATTACTCGAAACCCGTGGCGAAATGAGGGATGGATCAGAAAAGAAGATAGAGAACATCTCCCAAAGGGGAGAAGACGTCCTGAGGGAAACGTGGCAGCACAGCCTGTGCACAGTAGCTTGGCAGTCCCCGTTTGTGGAGTGACTTATGAAAAGACATAAATCATCTCAGTTCTGGAGCAGAGCAAGAACTGCATTTCTAATTGCAAGCAGGCAGTCCTTTTAGACTGCACATTTTACATTTCACCTTTTTCTTTTGTAAAATTATATTTTTATTGATTTCAGAGAGGAAGGGAGAAGGAGAAAGAGAGAAATATCAATAATGAGAGAGAATCATTGATCAGCTGCCTCCTGCATGTCCCGCACTGGGCATATGCCTTGACTGGGAATCAGACTGTGGCCTCCTGGTTCATAGGTTGATGCTCAACCACTGAGCCACGCCAGCCGGGCCCTTTCACCTTATTTTTTTTCTGGTTATTATAAATCCACTTGGCCTGTTAAGCACAGTTGTTTTTAATTTTTTGTTTTGAAATAAAATATTTTACAACTTCACAAGAAATTGTAAAAGTACAAAGTTCCTAGCTTCCTCCAATTATAACACCATATGTAACCAGAATATATCAAAACAAGGAAAATGATATTAGTACACTACTATTAACTACAGACCTTAGTTGGATTTTACAAATAGGGGTTTTAAAAAAAGACATTATTTAACCTGTCTTAATTATTCTCTTGATTGATTGTTTGATTGTGTTTCAAATAGTTGCTCTGCAATATGTCTTAATTTAGAACTCAAAAATTTACTTGAAACTTGGATTCCTTAAGCAAAGCCTACTCTCTGTGTTTATGTTTGCTTTTGTTTTGATTTGTGTTGTTCTCTAATAAGAGGGGAATCTAACCTGCCATTGCATGAATTCTTGTGGAGTTTAATGTGATTGCTCATTTGCAAAATCAAGATTTGGAGCAAAATCTAAAGTGGCTGTCTTCCAAGTGGTTACTTGTCTTTAGTAAGATCATAATTTTCACTGTTTCTTCCAGTGTCTTCTAACTTATGAGCTCATAAAAATTCTGCTATGCCAAACTCAGTTATCTCTTGAACTTTGTTCTCCTCTTTATTTAACCGTGTAGGTTACAGGCATGTTACCACTGAAAAAACAAAAAACAAAAACAGTATCATTTTATTTTATTTTATTTTATTTTATTAGACCAACAGTTTTATTAAAAAATTAAGACAAAGACTCAATAAATTAAGTAGATAAGTTAAAAAGAGGACAGCAAAGTCTCCCTACTCCCACGATCCTGGCAGTGTCGGCCTCAGACTTGGGGCATTTGGGAGTCCTGCAGCCCCTATTTTATTTTTTAAATTAATCTTTATTGTTGAGATTATCACAGAGGTCTCTCTTTTTTCCCCTATAGCTCCCCTCCACCCAGTTCCCACCCTGCCCCAGGCCCTCGCCACCCTATTGTCTGTGTCCATAGGTAATGCATACATGCATATAAGATCTTTGTCTAATCTCTTCCCACACCCACTTCCCACTGAGAATCATCAGTCTGTTCCATTTCCATGCCCCTCATTCTATTCCATTCACCAGTTTATTCTGTTTATCAGATTTTTTATTCATTTGATTTTTAGATTCAGTTGTTGATAGATATGTATTTGTTGCCACTTTGTTGTTTATATTTTTTATCTTTACCTTTTTCTTCTTCTTCCTCTCCTTAAAGAATACCCTTCAGCATTTCATATAATATTGGTTTGGTGGTGATGAACTCCTTTAGATTTTTCTTATCTGTGAAACTCTTCCTCTGACCTGCAATTCTAAATGATAGCTTTGCTGGGTAGAGTAATCTTGGTTGTAGGTTCTTGCTGTTCATCACTTTGAGTATTTCTTGTGACTCCCTTCTGGCCTGCATAGTTTCTGTTGAGAAATCAGCTGACAGTCTTATGGGCACTCCCTTGAAGCTAACTAACTGCTTTTTTTTTTTTTCTTGTTGCTTTTAAGATTCTCTTTTTGTCTTTTGCCCTTGGCATTTTAATTATGATGTGTTTTGGTGTGAGCCTCTTTGGGTTCCTCTTGTTTGGGGTTCTCTGTGCTTCCTGAACTTGTAAGTCTATTTTTTTTTTCACCAGGTAGGGGAAGTTTTCTGTCATTATTTCTTCAAATAGGTTTTCAATATCATGCTCTCTCTCTTCTTCTGGCACTCCCATAATTTGGATGTTGGTATGGTTGAAGTTGTCCCAGAGGCTCCTTATACTATCTTCATATTTTGGGATTTTTTTTTTCTTTTGCTCTTCCGGTTGGGTGTTTTTTGCTTCCTCATATTTCAAATCATTGATTTGATTATTGAGATCCTCTAGTCCAGTGGTTGGCAAACTCATTAGGCAACAGAGCCAAATATCAACAGTACAATGATTGAAATTTCTTTTGAGAGCCAAATTTTTTAAACTTAAACTTCTTCTAAAACCACTTCTTCAAAATAGACTTGCCCAGGCCGTGGTATTTTGTGGAAGAGCCATACTCAAAGGGCCAAAGAGCCGCATGTGGCTCGCAAGCTGCAGTTCGCCAACCACGGCTCTAGTCTACTGTTGAAACCCTGTATATTATTCTTTATTTCAGTCAGTGTATGGTAATTTCTGACTGGTCCTTTTCCATTTTTGGGGGAGGGTAGGGTTGGGGGAGCATTCTCACTAAGATCCTGGAAGGTCTCACTAAGTTCCTCAGGTTTCTAGAAGATTCTTGAGTAAACTTATAACTGTGGTTTTGAACTCTATGTCCAGTAGTTTGTTTTCTTCTATTTCTGTCATTTGTGGTGTTTCTTTGTCTCTGCATTTTGGCTGCTTCCCTATGTTTGTTTCTATGTATTGGGTAGAACTGCTAAGTCTCCTTGAGTTGATAGAGTGGCCTTGTGTAGTAGGTGTCCTATAGGGCCTAGTGGCTCAGCCTCCCCAGTCACCTGAGGTGGACATGCTAGGTGCCCCCCTTTGTGGACTGTATGCATGGTCTTGTTGTAGTTGAGCCTTGATTGCTGTTGGTTTCACTGGGAGGAATTGACCTCTAGGCCAATTTGCTGTGGGGACCAGTTGCAACTACAGTGAGAGAACTCCTGTGCAGGAGACACCCTTATGGGGCAGGACTTGCTTCACTGGGGCTTTGGTGCTCACTGAATCTGCCTCTTGAGTATGTCGCTTATGGATGTAAAGAGTTGTAATCTGGTATGGTCTCATACTGACTACTGGGTACACTAGCTCTTGGGTCTCCAGGGAGGTGCAAAGTCAGCCACTGCCTGGGCCCACCCAGCAGGAGCTACAGAGAGATCTGAAAATTCCTCCTCTTTGAATCATGTTTGTAAGTGCCCAGATGAGATCCAGCTATGAAGCAGGGCAGGCTGGTGCTGGTGCTGGGTCTTGGGCCTTTTATTGATAGGTGTGGGGCTCCCTGACCCAGCTGCAGCTTGTTTGACAGGTTTTTAACCTGAGAAAGGACAGGCCATTCATATGCAAAAGCCACTGCCCACAGCTTGGGTGGGGTTGTAAATTGGGTGGGACTGGGTCTCAGGGAAACACCAGGGCAGAGCAAACAGAAATGGCTGCCCGTCAGCTCTGCAATCTGAGAGGTCCCAGCATGGGAACAATGACCACTGCCAGCACCTCAGTCTGGAAGAAAGCTGCCCCCAAGTTCCTGCGCCGATGCCAGACAGTCCAGTTTCTCCTTGTATGTGTCTGGGTCCCCCAGAGCCTTCCCCTGTGGGGAGCCAGCATGGCATACTCAGCCCTAGGGCACCTTATGTGCCGCGCCAGCTCAGCCAAGTTTAGTGACCCTGAGTGGGGTCGATGAAGGATTAGAAAAGATAGACAAGAGAAGGAAAGCTGGGACTCAGTGGGATGCTGCTTCCCTGATGGGGATCCAGCAGTGCCAGGTGCCCACAAGCTGTGACTTTATTTTATAGCAGGTGCCACGAGGCAAAGTAAGGGCGTGGTCAAGATGTTTACAACATTCTCCTGGGTTTCAGTCCCACTCAATTACATGCAGCTGATCAAGCTTTGTTTACTTGCAGCCTATATCACTTAGGCACGTGGGGCCACGTGTTCAGACCACAGGTTCAATCTTACAACTCTAGCTGTTGGCTATCATTGTGCTGGGAGGGCTCTGCCCTCCAAGCTGGAACTTGCACGTGGCCACGAGAGGACTCTGCCCTCTCATCAGTCCAAGGCTTGAAGCTGTCCAAACACTGTAGCCAGCCCCACATCGCCCAGCACTGGAGTTCAGAGGAAGCCGGAGCTTGTAAGTTTAGTTCGTGGTGCGGGCCTTTTAAGAGAAGCAGCTGGGTCTCCAGCAGCCTGTGTGTCACTCAGCCCCAATCTGCACTGGTTTTTACAGCCTGTAGTTCTTACTGCCCGTAGGGACTTCTTTCTCCAGCTCTGGGACCCTGGGGTGGGCGTCTGGTGTGGGACTGGGACCCCTTGCTCCTCCGGTAGGCTTGCTGACCTTCGCAGAGGCCATCTCCCTCCAGTTTAAAAAAGCGGCACATGGGGCTGCCGGCCCAGCCCGTTCTGCGCCTCCACACCTCCTACCAGTCTCAGTGCGCTTTCTTCTGTACTTCTCTTGTTGTAGTCCTCCCATTCAGCCAGCTTTCCAGCGGTTCTGGATGATGGTTGTTCTGTATTTGAGTTGTCATTTTGATGTGGTTGTGGGAGGCTGCGAGTACAGGCATTTGCCTGTGCCGCCATCTTGGTTCTCTGGACGGTATCATTTTTAGAATTTTGCTGCTATAGGTCACGGGAGCTAAGTTGTTCCTTTGCAATTGAAAATATTAAGAGCAAAAAAGTTATATTTGTGGAAAAATTTATAGTTTCAAAATACTTTCATGTGCAGAATTTCCTTTGATCCCACACAACAACCCTGTGAAATAGGCCCCACATTTTTTTTTTTTTTTTGTCCACTTAAGCTTTTTGGGTCTTTGAAAAAAAATCGGGTTCAGTCAATAAGACATAGTTGTGCCAGATAAATCAGTAGAAAAAAATTAATACGGAAATTTTAATATGATGATTAGAATTATATAGAAGAGCTAAGAGAACAACCAGGGAATGGTTAGGCAACCCTCAGGTTAATAAGCTGTCTCCATGCCTAGGGCTGGGGGGACAGAGAAAGAGCTGGGTTACTGGATTTCAGGAAGCAGTAGTCTCTTGTTAGATCATTGCTACCCATTGGTCAAATCTACCTGGAAGGTTAATGGCATGGAAGCCAGGGAAACATAGATCCATAACCACAGGTATTCTCAGCAGAAGAAAGGACATATGTGGACACTTGATCTCAACTACTTGAGATCAAGTGTCCACATACTTGATCTCAACCAACTACTGTGGCAGGAATATCATTTTTAATACAAATGCCACTCACATGATGGCATTCTGCTGAGCATGAAAGATACAATGAAATGGACATTATCTCTGCTATGAAGAAATTTTCAGTTTTATATGCAAACAGCAACTATCATTATTGCTACTGCTAACTTTCATTTACTACCCACTAACATTTATTGAGTACTGCTTATATCTTAGAAATAAAAACAAATTATTTAAATATATTTCCTCATTTAGCCTTTTGAATTCAGTTTATTATTATTCCCATTTTACAGATAATAAAATTGAGGCTTTAAGAGGTCAGATATATTGCCAAGGATCACAAAGCTGGATGGCCATGATTCTGATAATAGACCTTCTGGCTTTAAAAACCATGTTCTTAACCCTACCCTATATTGTCTTTCTTAATATAATAAAGTCTTCAGAGATCTGGGGTTGCTTCTGTGTCCAGGATATAGTGTAGGTACTAAAGAAGTGACTAATTGGTCCCAGCGGGGAGGAGAGATTTGAGAGGAGGCAGTATACTCAGGTTGATCTTGGAGTAGGAGTGAAGCTTTCTCCAGGTGAACCAAAGTCAAGGGCAGTCAGAGCAGAGAAGTGTCAGCATTGCATAACATTGTCTAAGGGCCTGGTAAACTGGGCTACCAGCAGGTAACACAGAACTGTGGGAGCACAGTGTGGGAGGAGGAATTTTGATAAGAAAAACGAGGCAGACAGGAGCCATGTCATACTCAGGAGAAGCTGAATACACAAGAACATGGGCAGCTGTTGATGACTGCGTGCTGTGGAGAGTTCTAGCCAGTTTTGCTTTGGAAATGCCGTGCTGCCTGAAGAGTTAGGAGGCTATAATGACATGTTTGTATAGTACATGGTCATAGCTGTGGTCTCTAGGTAAAGT
Source organism: Cnephaeus nilssonii (assembly GCF_951640355.1). Classification (NCBI taxonomy): domain Eukaryota; kingdom Metazoa; phylum Chordata; class Mammalia; order Chiroptera; family Vespertilionidae; genus Cnephaeus; species Cnephaeus nilssonii. The sequence goes on along the minus strand of NC_137080.1, from coordinate 67,072,289 downwards.
CAGACAATGCTTGAGAAAAAAAAAAAGGCTTGAGTTTGAATGTTATGCAAGTAAACGAATAGTGATGCTAGCTCCATCTGACCCATCACCATTCTCTCTCAACTTCTCAATAATTGAAAATCCATGTTCTTGATAAGGGGTTGGTGGTATTTGAATAGTCTTCAGCTATAAATGCTTAGTTGTGCCCTTTGTTAATTTGGTTCAAAACTAAAACAATGGCACCTAAATAAATGTAGCTGTATAATTTTATACTTTATCATAAAACTTTCGCATATCTTTTCACATATAATCCTCCAATAATCCTATGGGCTTAGTAGCATAGCTGCATTTGCTAAATTTTGAAGATGAGGAAAATGAACAGCAGAAAGGTGAGAAACTTCAGTCATAAGCTTATGAAATAGCAGAGTTACGAGCATCAACTGACCTCTTTGTTCAATCCAGTATTGTCGCAATCATCTTGATCTGAGTCAAATTATCTCTCATTACTCTATCATAATAATGTGATGTATTTCTTTCCAGATATTAAATTGCTAAATAATCCCAAAGCATTTCTATATATTGTGTTTTCCTTTTCTATCTACATATACATTTATAACTTCTCAGTAATAGACTTTGTGATGCATTCAATATGTTCCACTGGCAATAGTCTACATCTCAGAAATGTCACCTGTCAGGTATATCAATTTCTTCAGTAAATAGAAAGCTATTTAATACTATTATATGAGCTTTAAACTTAAGTTCACCTGGTTTCCATTATGTTGGAAGGTGCTTTAGAGGTAGAAATGCATTTTTGGTCTGCTCACTAACAGGTGAAATATTATATTCCTCCCTTCTTTTCTTTCTTGTAGGCACTCATTTTACTTATACGTCATCTGTGTTAAAATGGAGATTGCTTTGTATCAGCAAAGCAGGAAGACTTCTTAATATTAAAATAGTCTATTGTCCTTTACTAGCCTTATATTTCTTCACAGGGATAAATTGTGTTCACTTTATTTATCTGAATGTCAAAAGTCTCTATAGATTGCTGCACATTTTGTGATTAAAACAGTTTGGGCTAATGGAGAAGGGTAGTGAAGGGGATGAATTTAATTATGGTTAACCACATGAAGAAGGGATTAAAGACACTCTGATTCTCATAGAGCTTCATTGCCACTACTTATTTAGCAAAGTAATTTAGTGTTTTTTAAAGAATTTTTGTTGATTGTTTTTTTTTTTTTTTGTTTTTTTTTTTTTTGTTAAGAGAGAGAGAAGAAAGGAGAGGGAGAGAGAGAAACATCCATCAGCTGCTTCCTGCACGACTCCTACTGGGGATTGAGCCTGAAACCTGTGCATGTGCCCTGACTGGGAATTGAACCAGCAACATCTTAGTGCATGGAATGTTGCTCAACCAACTGAGCACACTGGCCAGGGCAAAAAAAAAAATAGTATTAATGAACTTATAGCAGAATTGATTTATCTATGCCTGATAAAAGAAAAAAAATATCTCAGATTCTTAAATGACAACATATATTTCTTCCTTCTGAGTTTCCTAGGTGATATCTTCCTCTAACTTGTCATTTGGCTTTTCTCAGAGGAAAGTTAAAATTGTCAGTATCATGATTCTAAAATAAATACTCATTTCTGTCTTTCCACATATTGCTCACATGCATATATATTCAGAGTGTACATATATTCATGACTGTGCATGTGATGATTGGAAAATGTTGCTTTTAAAAAGTTAAGGAATGGTGTGTGTATGTGTGTGCATGAAATATAAATACAGGGTGGGGCAAAAGGAGGTTTACAGTTGTGAGTGCACCAAACAGTTTGTTCTTGTATTGGTTATTGATTATTGCATTATTTTCCATACAGACAACTATAAATCTACTTTTGTCCCACCTTGTATATGCAATATAAATATGATGAGTATTTACAATAAAAATATGAAGGAAATTGGTGGTTTTTATTCCTTTTTATTTTACTCCTTTGGTTGTTGTTGTTTCTATAGAAAATGACGTTTTAGAAAAATTCAATTTCATACTGGGAAATTTGAATGCTGGGTAGTGTATAGACAATACAGAATATCTGAGTTAGAAGACTCCAGCTTCACTTCTAGCTCTGTGATTAGCTAGCTGGGCTGACTTTGAATAAGGAAACTGTGCCTCATTTTCTACATAGGTAAGAGGGTGATCACGTGTTTCCAATCTGAAGTGGTTTTTTTGAAGATAAATTAAAATATAACCCTCAAGAGACGTTGATGAACAAGGTAAAGGTATTATTCAAGTTACATGTTGGAAATGATTTTTTAAAATATTTAAATCAGGTCAATTAGAAGTCAGTTAAATGTGATCATATAGATCCTCTTAGCCAAGTCAAGGGTATTATCATTTTTGTGTGCAAATCTAAGTTGTGGTTTAGAAAGCTGGAAAGACAAGTTCTAGGAGTGAAATCTGAGTGCAAAATCTGAAAGCTCAGTTCAAGGTTGAACAAGTGGTCAACAAGAGCAATGTTATTTTAACCTATAGCTTAGCCAGAGAAATAATCATCATTATGAAAGAATTTGGTAGAAAGATGAATATTGCTTTCCTCTTACCACCTCTAGGCCCTATAATCTTGACTAGAAGAGTTATATGGAGTGCTCCTGAATCATGTTTCTCTAAAGCTTATGTACTCAAAAATAATTTAGAGGTAAGTGTATTTGTGAGAACCACTGACTCAATTTCACAATCAGTAATGACGGCTGAGTACAGTACTTGGTTATGAATCTGTTTGTGAGTCCCCTTCACTGAGGGGCTAAAATAGACACCAACCTAAGAAGAGAGTTAGTTGAGTTTTGGTTTATTCAAGGTCCTTACAAGGCCAGCATTGCTCCTGTCCTGTGAGATGCCAAGTCTTGTTTCAGGGCCCTTATGGCTAAGTTATAGTAGGTGCTTGATGTCTTGTTTAGTGGCTTTAAATTCTGGGTAAGGCCTTGCTTTTCTTTCTCTGTGATCTACAAAGCCACAGTTGCCTGTGGTTCTGAAGCCTTCCATCCCTCCGACCTGAATTCTTTCACGTCTCTACCTGTGCTGTCCTGGCAGCTTCGTTTGCTCTGTACAATCAACATTCCCTCTTGCTGTCCAGAGCCCTGGCATTTTAAACCCCTTTTAGCAGAAACAGCTCACTGTTTTGAGTCTGAATTGTAATATATCTCTTGTTGGGCAGAAACAAGGATACTCTAATGATGCTTATTTCCCATCAACCATAAACAACACCCCCATGCTCCCACCTCTCACCCTGTGATAGCTCAGAAACATCACAGTTGAAGCACTTCTTGTTCCCTTCTCTACTTTTATGCCTCTTGCCATTTAGGAGGACAGGTTGGATTACCAAATGGTCTACACAAAGCTCCAAGAACACTAGCGAGGGAGGAGTGAAGCAAAAATAAAAATATCTCACCATATAGTCTGTTAAAGGGGTCCCCATATGCTCTCATCTTGGGCTATGTCTGCTGTCCTGTTCCTGCTGTGCCTCTTCCTCGTATACTTTTCCTGCTTTAGACCCAGGGCTTCCTAAAAGCCCCGTTACTGCTTTTAAAATGCTAATATGTAAGTACTGCATAGAATACTCACTTGCATTAATACATAGAATATTTAACACCCCACACAAAAGTGCATTTAGATACTGAATAAATGCCTGGGCTTACCCCATGGTCAATGTGTGTTACCTACATGACCACAAACACCCAGCAAAGTATCCCATGGTCAAGTGCAATTATTTCCCTCCAAGCACATTTCTGGCCATTTTAGATCATTGCTTCTTCCCATTTGTTTGCTTGTTCCTCCTCTCCCCACCCCCCGCCCATTTCTTGTTATCAAGCATTTGTAATAATTTCTGGTTATTTTTCCTCATTTTCTTAAATATATTTGGCATTAGGATTCAATTGAGGGTCATTAATAAACCTAAAACAAGACCTCATGGGCACGTAATTGTAACTAAATAAAAGGTAACAGCACAATTGCTTGCACATAGGTCTTTTAGGCTGTTAGAGTATCTAAGACTTATATGACTATAGGCATTCCACACTTGTGGGTAAATAACTAAATTTTGATCTTTAAAACTTGCTGCTGATTTTTATAATTCCAACAATCCAGAGGATCATGCATATTGTCTATGTATTTCATGTTTTGCCAAGTAGAACATGTCTATATTTTTGTATTCTTTGTGTGTGTCTATATTATATAGTATACTACATATATCTGTATATTATCCCTTTGTCTATTTAGTCCAGTTGAATTACTTTCTTAGCTCTCTGCATGAATTTGTTCTTCAATGTTATACTGTCTTTTAACATTTTAATTGGATAAAATTACCACCCTATTTACAAATTTGTTGATGTTAGTTATAATCTCATTCACTATTGAAAAAAATCCCTCCTATTTTAAGTCTGGAATCTATATAGTGCAGTTAGTATGTTATTTCCTGCCCTTATATGTAAGACAGAGCGACTGTTTCCACCATAGATTTCTCAAGATGCATGTAAAGCTGTCTCATTAGAACTTTAAGTGTTCAAAATCACTTGTGCAGCTCAGGACTTGCATGTAAGAAGCAGTTCTTGAGCTCAAGTATCCTGTATCTTACTTTCTACAGTATAACCAAACCAGCATTGAGGCTTCTAGGTGGTAAAATTGCTTATGTCTATTTGAAAATTTATGTATTCTTTAAATATGGAATGATTCAAAGCTATACCTAGAACAAATATGTGAGTCAAAATATAATCCCTTAAGGGAGATCATGTGATGTTAACTCACCTTAATGTTTTGATAGTGTGTGTGTGTGTGTGTGCATATGCACTCATATATACATATATATATTTTTTCATACTAATGTATAAATATAGATCAATAAAATATAAGAGTTATTACAGCTGTGGAATCAGTTTGAGATGCAAGCCAATTTATTTCACTCTTCTGCAAAATGAGATGCAACCTTGGAAGAAATTTATGCTGTGGTAATAGCAGCAGCATATTGAGCTCATATCATGTGCCATGTTGTATGCTCATCTCTTTAATATTCACAATAACCCTATAAAGCAAGTACTATTATTATTCCCACTTTACATATAAGGTCAGGCCTAAAGAAATTAAGTAGTTTACCAAAGATGTGGCAATTAGCACATCTACAATCCGGCAGTCTATTTTAGTGGCATTATCTCCTTTGTAGTTGCAAAGGAAATGAGTGCTACAGTGATGAACCATATGCCTATTAGGAATATAGCTTTGCACAAGGCTGAATCGGGATTGGAATTTCTTATCCGACAGTTAATTCTCCTTGAGAGGTCTGTGTGCAGAAAGGATCACAGAGGTATTGGAGTTCCATTGCCTAAATCCAGCCTGATCTTATCTTGAATATGACAATTAGCTCTGCTCAGATACTTTAAAAGTTTTAATACCAGGCACTGTTGGAATCCTAAGATGGCAGAATATTATATTTCCTCTTTAATTCACATAAATCAACCAAAATGGTCTTGATTAATTTCCAATGAACATTTCTGAAAAATTTCATAAACTTATTTATTCTTAACAAAATTATTTTTGCCAGTTTTGAGATCATGTGAGATATTGACTAAAGCCGTAGGTACATAAGTGGAACCAAGTAATGGGGCTTTTAAATAACATTTCCATGGACATAAAGCTGTTTTTCACGCATATGCCATTAGAGACTCATCACTTTAACAATCACACACTTTAAGTCTTGTAATCAGTCAATGGCATTTCAAAATAAGGCAGATAAAAGTAGGAAGTTAAAGTTATTTTTTTATAAATGACAGGTAAATTAAATTATCCTGGTGGGAAAACATATATATATTAAAATATCCATACTAATAAAAGGGTAATATGCTAATTAGACTGGGAGACCTTCCAGGAGACCTTCTGGACGTTCTTCTGGACAAAGCCATGGTGACGGGGTCGAGGTGTAGAGGTGGTTAGAGGCCAAGAGGGGAGGGCAATTGTAGGTGATCAGGCCAGGATGGGACAGCAGTTGTGGGTGATCAGGCCGGTGGGAGGGGCAGTTGTGGGTGAGCAGACCAGCAGGGGGGCCAGTTGGGGGTGAGCAGGCCAGTGGGGAAAGAAGGTGGGGACGAGCAGGCCAGCGGGGGGGGGGGGGGGGGTCGCAGTTGGGGGTGAGCACACTGGCACGGGGGGCAGTTGGGGGTGAGCAGGTCGGCAGGCAGAGTGGTTAGGGCAATCAGGCAGGCAGCCAGGTGAGCGTTTAGGAGCCAGCAGTCTTGGATTGCGAGAGGGATGTCCGACTACCGGTTTAGGCCCGATCCCGTAAACCGGCAGTTGGACATCCTTGAGGGGTCCCAGATTGGAGAGGGTGCAGGCTGGGCTGAGGGATACCCCACCCTCCTGTGCACGAATTTCGTGCACTGGGCCACTAGTATAGTATAGAAAGGCACAGAAGACGAAGGCAAATTAGATACTTAATTAAAAAAAAAGATTGGCAAGACATTTAAGAAACTACAAGTAGCTATGAGCAGCAGAAGCAATTATATATTTCTTCTTAAAAATAATCAGATGCAAGGATGCAGTGATAAAAACGCAAATCTTAGCTAGAAGTGAAGTCAATGTCTTTCATCAAATCAAAACATTAGAATTTTGCCTCAGTCAAGTTTTAGTTTTTAAAGGTTGAATATTTATGGGGAATCTAAAAGCCAAAATTGTCAGAAGTCCTTGAAAAAAGGTTAAACTAAAATTAATAAGTAAACACAAAATGTTCGTGAGTGAGCTTGAAGGTGTCCATGAACACCTTGAATTAAAATGCAAAGCATCCTCTTGGAAAAAGTTTGTACCTTTCACCAGATTTCCAACAGAGTCCAAAAACTCTCAATAATTATTTCCCTAGAACAGTATTTTTCTTTCTTTTTATTTTTTTTCTAACCTGTCCATGAACTAGATTGGCTTGCAAACCTCACATTTAATGTGTGTTAGTGGCTTTGTATAAAGTCATAGCATCATAGATTCATAGAAGTTCAGCTTTTATCCTCGTGAATCTCTTCTGCTTTCTCTGCCAAGTACATAATAAGTCTGTGCTTAAGAATCACTGGCGTGAAAGGAGAAAAGAGAAACTCTGGAGCCAGCCGGATTTGAGTTCAAAGCTTACCCTGCTATTTGGTTAGTTTTCATAAGCTTTTTGAATCTCATTATTTCTTACTTTTAATAATGCTGATTCTACATCATAGGATCATAGTGGATTGGATTGGATCACAGAGGTATTAGAGTTCCATTGCCTGTATATATTCCCATTTAATCCAGACATATATACCAATACCACTTGGGTCTAGGTAGAACTTTATATTAGTCCAAGGTATTTCATTCTGTGTTTTACCACTTTATAGGAATGTTCTTTTATAGTTACTGGAATCTGCCCAGATGTAATTTTCCTCCAACTTTGTTTGAATCCTTGTTATAGATATACTAGAGGCCCGGTGAATTTGTGCACCAGTGGGGTCCCTCAGCCTGGCCTGTGGGATCGGGGCAAAACTGGGTCTGTGACATCCCCCCGAGGGGTCCCAGATTGCGAGAGGGTGCAGGCCAGGCTGAGGGACCACACCAGTGCACAATCGGGGCCAGGAAGGGATATGGGAGGTTGGCCAGCCAGGGAGGGACTGCGAGATGGCTCCAGGGCATGTCCGGCCTGTCTCACTAAGGTCCCAATTGGCCAGACCCCAGCAGCAAGTTAACCTATTGGTTGGAGTGTCTGCCCCCTGGTGGTCAGTGCACATCATAGCGACTGGTTGACCGATCATATGTCTGCCCCCTGGTGGTCAGTGCATGTCATAGCGAGCGGCTGAGCAGCCTTAGCATATCATTAGCATATTACGCTTTGATTGGTTGAATGGCCAACCAGATGACCGGACACTTAGCATATTAGGCTTTTATTATATAGGAAGGATTACAAGTCTAAATCCTCTTCAGCCTAACAACTCCTCCATTCTTTTCTTATATTCCAGGGTTACAAGAATTCTTATTGTCCTTGCCATTCTTTGAGCTATTCATATATTTTATGCCAGACTGTCTATAGACATTCTGCCAGAAGTCTTTTCAAATGATTTCTGAGAATTTCTTTGAAAGCTTTATTTAAGTGTTCTCTGAATGTGGATCTTCTGGGAATATGTTTGCCCTGTGTTTGAGGTTCATTGCATAGGTTTCTGTTGTCTTGGTGATGATCCTACTATTATGACCCAAATTCAGAAACCTGTGAAATGAAATGTTTGCTTCTATAGCTTTTCATACTATCAGTCCAGGGAGTACCTTTACCTATTCATACCAACTTAGGTACAATTCTTTCAGGAAATATAGTAAATAGAATGGATTTGCCAGACTGTAGGGTGAAATTTCTTAGGTGCTTATTTATAGCTAGCTCTTGTGGAGGAAAAATAGTGTAGGAGAAAAAGAACATAAGACTGTATATTTGTATCTGTGCTATACATACTCCTTTGTGAAATAAAGAGAAAAGAATCTCACAGGTGATGGTAAAAGCTATTTAAAGAAGGATATTTGTTTCCCTATTCCTAGGATTTGGGGTGTGTGTGTATGGGGTGGGGGTGAGGATTCTATGAATAGAATGTCCACTTCTCTTTATCTCAAAGCCTATTTCACAGCTGAAGTGAGCAGTTGCACTGAAATGAACAAGTCATGGTGACAGTTTCCTATATTTGTAATTTCTGCATTTATTTATTCCACATACGAGCACTGAGTGTTCGGCATCAATGAAACACTGTGATAGAAGCTTCTGGTATGCGAAGGAAAACAAGACGATGCCTACCCTCCAGCAGCTCACTGTCTAATGAGAGCAGACAGACGTCTGACAAATAAGTTACGGAAAACAAACTATGTGCAGAAATGTTCACTCCTTCCTGGGGATACAGGGAAAGGTTTCTGGGAGTAAGTGTTATTCTAGATGGAGTAGGCAAAGCACAGGGCCAGGATAGGGCTTTTCAGCAGAAGGGGTGAAGTTGAAGAGACCAGAAGATGCCTGTGCACACTGAAACCTGTGAACCATCTGGCCCCACTGGAGAGCAGGCACTTGGTCCTCACTACAGCATCCTGAGGAGTCATTTCCCCATGTTACTGAAGTGAGGGTGGACAGTCTCCGAGTATTTAGGGGTTTGGCCTGGAAGCTCATTTGCTAAGTTAAATCGCTGACGTTGAACTGAAGGCTTCTAGCTCCTGGTCTAGTGATCTAGCCACCTTGCCAAGTATTTCTGCTTACTAAGGCTGCCTGGAGACAAGACATCCTTCCTTTCATCAAATCCTGCTCGTCAGATTTGGTTTGGATTTTTCTTCAGTCATGTATGCTTTCATCTCTCTTAGATAGTAGACATGAAACAAGGACGCTGAAACCATATACTAATATTTACTTTATTAATAAACCACTTCAAAGCATTTCAGTTTCACCGGTTCTAACAAGTCACCAATGAATGTGCTGATGTGCCTTTTCTCTCCTTGTCATGCCTTCCTTCCTCCCACTTATAATTTCTTGCCGTGACATTTGCATTGTTCCAATTTTTAGTTTGAAGCAGCTCTTTCCAAGATGTGTTTTAAAGTTAGAGAACATCTTCCTGCTACCTCCTCCTCAGTGACAGACTTCCTGTGAAAGTCCAGAGATAAACAGTTTAAATAAAGTTTAAAATAAACTCATTAGAGTCGATGATGTATTAAAAAAAAATAACCTATGGATGACATAAACTTATAGAAGCATATTTTTGAGTTTGGCAAATATTTATGTATTCACAAGCCTCCTGTGCTTCCAGTCTGTTAGAGGTCTTCATCTGTAGCATTGAAAGATGAATAAAACATTGCCCCCATCCTTACTGGTTTCTCGGGTTGGTAGGGGAGACAAACACTTATGGCAGTGAATTGGAACACTAAATGCAGAGTGCATCCGTGGAAGCACGTTTGAAATACGGAGATGATACTGAGGAAAGAGTGACTCAGTCTAGAGAGTACGGAAGAGCCTCCTGGAGAAAGGAACCTTGGGACTGTATTTTAAAAACTGCACAGGAGTTTTTTCGGGGGAGCAAGTTGGTGGGATTGGATCGCCACAGTAGAAAGTATGTTCTGGGTAAAAATGCTTGTGGGTGGAGTGCTGGGTGTTGCCCAGGATTATTAAGTGAGAAGAGGTAAGGCCCTGGCGAGGCTCTGGGTGAAAGTCTTCAGATATTGACCTGATTGCTTAGACTTCCAATCTGGACTGTGGGAAGCCAGTGAAGGGTTTAAAACAAGAGAGACAATTGAACAGGCTTACATAATAGAAAAAAAATTAAATAATTTTTTGTTTAAAGAATATGTCTGTGGAGCCCTGGCCAGGGTGGCTCAGTTGGTGGAGCATCACCCTATGCAAAAGGGGTAGAAAGGCACTGAACCTGGAGGCATACTACAACCATCAGGATAAGGATGGCGCTGGCCAAAGAGAGTGAGCCAAAACAGGGAGAGATGAGGGCAAATCTCACCTATGAATTTCAGTGATGAAAGTATTACTAGAAAGAAGGTATAGATCATCTACGTTAATTGCTACTGGACAAGTCAGATGATTAGACATGGAGTTATTGCAGGGTTTTAAAAACTAGCAGAATTCTATCTTTGAATGAACTAGCTCAAAATTTGGGAATTAAGACTGCTACATATAAAATTTTTGTTTTTACAAAAAAAGAGCATTCTTTAAGATAGGCGCAAACCACTTTCCTGGGAGCACAGGGAGGAGGAGTGTCTGCTTGGGAGAAGAAGGGTCAAAAGAAAGAGCAAGCAGCCAACTCCAGAGCCTGAATTGCCCTTGACCAAGTAGGCCTACTTCGACTTCACAATTGTTTACTACAAAAACTTGATTCTGAAACAAAGGCAAAATGGATCCTGTACTGCTGATGAGATCATGACCAAATTTAATTTCCGTTTTCAACAGTTCCATTGGCCTGTGTGTACAGGCTGAATTAATACATGCAACATTAATTATTTTACTAGCTTTTTGTCATGTGTGTGGTGGAGAAATTGCCTTTTCAACTTCTTGGCCCTGTATTATTCCTAGGAGTTTCTAGAACATGGGTTCATCAAATATTTTCTTCTTAACATAAATATTTCTCTTCCTAGTCATTCTTTATTCTTAGAGGCTGTAAGCATCACCCTCCTTCAGTTGGGACTTCAAACTCAGCAAAAAGACTGTCTCTATCTTGTCCTTTCCACTCTTGATTTCCCCAACATCTATCAACCAAAAGCACAAAGCTCACCCTTTCTATGTTAAGCCAGAGAAATGCAGAAAGGACTCTTCTCTAGCCTGTCTCCTAGCTGATAAATATGTCTGGGGATGTCTGAGCCACAGCAGTGAACACAGCCTGAATCCTTTGCCACATAGATTATGGGATTTATGAGGGACTGGAAGCACACCTAATAAAACAAACTAACAAAAAACAACAAACAAACCAAAACAAACAAACAAAAAAAAAAAACAGCACAGAACATGAATAGTATTTTAGGGCCTTCAGCAGGGCAGTAACCCAATTTCTTTTTTCACTCGAAGAAATTGAAATAAAAGAAATTTAACAGATACATCTAAGGACTCAAAGCTCAATTTTATAGATCTCAGACATGTACCCAAGTCATCAAATCTCAGGCTATTTCCTTTCCCAATAAAGTAACACACACACACACACACACACACACACACACACACACACACACACACCAGTAACTGAATGTTGAATACAGTCTAATTCCTTCCAGTGAGTAGGTGGACTAATTTTTCCTGTACTATTGGAAACAAGAGAACTATTTGAGATGGGAAGCAAACAGAGGATATATCCTATTATAGGTGCAGAAAAAAAGTACAATGTTTAGCTAATTTCTCTTTGTATTTTAAGTTTCAAATTCTATTCACTTGTAATGTAGAAGTAATAGTCTTGACTACATCTGCTTAGAACAGCGATTTTCAACCTTTTTCATCTCATGGCACACAGAAGCTAATTACTAAAATTCTGCGGGAAACCAAAAAATATATATTTTTGCCGATCTGACGAAAAATAGGTATAATTTTGATTCATTCATAACAGAAGGCTATTGTGTTGGCTCTTGTCATTTTTCAATTTGATAATCTAAGGGCAAATAGGTCAGTGCCCTTGACTTAAGGTATTGCGTGTTTTAAAAATGTTTGTACCATACTGGTTGAAAATCACTGGCTAAGAGGATGGGAATTTAATAAATGTTGATAAGGAATGTAAAATCTCAATATTTAATTTCTGAGTGTTCATGAAACTTGTGGAGGATAGCATAATGCAAAAAGATATTCATAGTGATTGTGTGTTTACTGAAACAACTGGTCAGTTGAAATACAATTCTAATTGAACTCAGTATTTGATTAATGAATCAACTTAATTAGTTAAACTGATGGTCTAGTAGTATAGTAAAGTGTGAGTTAGTAGAATTTATTTGTGTAAATGGCTGTGAACTAGATTTTCCAGGTAGGTGGTTAGATAAATAAAGTCTTCATCAATCCAATTCAGGTGCCATATTTTTTTCCTATCAATTACCTTTCTAAAATCCTCTGCTCAATTAAATACCCTTATCAAAAATATTTTTCTCTATTTCCCACAAAATGAATTTGAAACATCTTTATCTGGCAATCAAAGTCCTCTCCATTTACCTTAAATACTTCCAATTGTGTCACTGGCCCCTGTTCCTCATTTTATTTTCTATTCCTCATATATCCTTCCTTTAAATATTCTACTATACTAGAGGCCAGATGCACAAAATTCGTGCAAGGGGCTCAGCCCTCCCAGTCCCGACTTCGTCCAGAAGGTTGTCCGGAAGGATGTCCGACAGGTCATTCAGCTGTCTGATCTAATTAGCATATTATGTATTTATTATTATAGTACTTTTTATTGAACAACTGCCCCAAAATTATTTTGCCTGTATATATCACACACTTATTTACCTTGGGCTTTTCTTTATATTTATCACTCTTATTTGAATACCCTTCTCTCTCTCTCTCTCTCTCTCTCTCTCTCTCTCTCTCTCTCTCTCTCTCTCTGTCTCTCTCTCAAGTGATTGAAAGGCAAGGACTTCTTCAAAGATTCATATCAAGTATTAACCTATCTGAGAATGAAGTCACTGCTTATTGACTCTATTACAATTAAAATTTCTGTGTGCACAGGACCATCTGAGCTACTCAGATATCCCTTTTCCTCTCCGAAGGTATGTGCTTTTTCATTTTCCAAAGCAGCCAATTTAAACCTTACCACTTTTTTCAAATCTCCAATCCTACTACTATTACTGCTCATTCAATTGACTCACTGAGACACCAGCTTTAGGTGTTAACTCTACCAAATTATATCCCTCCACCTTCAAATATACCCTGGTCCTCCGTCCAGCTTTCCCCTCTCCCAAAGCAGAGTGCCACCTTCCAAATTTTTTACCTGTGCTCTCGGTTGCATACCTTTCTCCTTTTGAGATTTTGCCATATCTCTTATACCTTCAATATCTTCTTTTCCATTATCTTCTTTATATCCCCCTCCAATATGTTTATTTTTAACAATAGTGTTTTCTATTATCCCTGCTTCTTTCTCAAACAACTGCCATGTTGCCTATTGCTAATCCTTTGTCTGATGAGCAAATGTGTGGAATTATTAGTTGATACACATGACATTTTTCCCTTTTGTTTATCCTTCCATTCCATGTACTCAGGTGTTAACTTCCATGGAGGTACTGAAATGGTTCTGAGGTCCAAATCAATGGCCTTTTCATCTTCATTCTCATTCTCATCAGTTTTCTCCACATTCAATGCCATTGAACACCTTTCATGAAATACTGCTCACTTTTGCTTTTAAGAATATGAATCTTTCAGTCCCCTCCCCTACTTTTATGACTTTTTTTCCTGTCTGTTAGGAGCTCAAGGTCTTGTTGGACAGATCTGATAATTGATGTTCTTCATGAAATATCAGTGGCTCCCTATTACCTACATAGTAAACTTCATGGCCTTTTACATTACACAAACTTTTTCAGAGCCACACCGGAAGGCCTCCAAAATATCACACACATTCTTACCTCCAGGCCTTGGATTACACTATTGCTCTGTCTAGAATGCTGTTTCACACTTTTCAATTTGAGAAAGTTGTACTAAACTTATAAATTAGCTCCCAAATTCCACTCCCACTGTGCCTCTTGCTTTCCCTGATTATTACATGGAGAATCAGTAGTAGTTTCTGTGTTGCCTTAGCACTCTTTATGTGCATAACTGTTTTTATGTAATAACACATGTCATATATTGAAAATCTTTTAAAAACTTTCTCTTTTTCCACTTACATTATTCCCTCAATTAGGTTTGGCCAAATATTAGTATATACATTTATAGTGCTTAGCACAGTATAAGTGATCACTAAGTACTTATTTATTGATGATTATGTCTCTTCCATCAAAGCTCTTTGGTGAGGGAAATTCTAAAATATCTCTGCATATCACATATCTCTAGACAAGAAATTAATAAAAGAAATTGAATTAAAATACTTCTTTTGCAATGCAAATGGTGAATTTGCAGTAATTAGGGGAAAAGTGTATATTCTCATAATTACTATAATAAAATTAAATGTTTTAATCAATATTTAAAAATATAATTTCTCAATATTTGTTATACTTGTCACATCATTCAAATTCAATTAATACTAATTGTAGCTCTTATTTTTCTTTTCCATCTTTCGTAATTTCTTACCTCTTACTTTTCTCTGATTTTTCATGTTCTATTAAAATATGAACCATGGTTCTTGAAAATGACACCTTAAAAGTAGTCGGCACTCTGAATGCACACTCTTCAAAATAGAATATGAACATTTTACCAATTTTTAATCTCCTCAAAATATTAATCACTCATCTGAGAGATGTTTCTTTTCTCAGTCTAATTTTACTTATTTTATTAAATTCCATCCTGCTCATGAATTTGTAACTTCATGGCTAAGAGAGCCTCATATGGGGCAAATTCCATCCTATTTTACCTTAACCCCATGAAAGAAACTCCCATCTCTCAAGGGATATTCTGGAATTCTTCTCACCCACTTAAGGCCTTGAGACCAGAAATTAAAATATAGATTATCTATAACCAGGCGAAGGTGTTTGGAGCCTGCCCTCACCAACCAGGTGCTTCAGTGGGCAAGGGACCATGTGTTACATTTCTACATAAGGTGCTTATGTGCTAGAGCCTAGCGCAGTGGCTGTATTTATAGATATTTGTAAAGTGAATGAATGATGGTCATGGTAATTATTTTACACACTTAAGCTCATTACATTATATTTCCCATATAGCTTTAGGATTAAAAGAGTATTTGCAAAATCAATGTTTATGACTTGATAAAATTCAGGTATTAAAGTTAAGAGGAATTATTTTTTATCTTCTGAGGATTTGCATTTTTCCTTTTAATGAAATACAGACATCATAACATTGCCTGTAAGCATAATGTAAATAAAATATACAGATAATTACAGCTAAGTTTTAATCTGAACACTTTGGCTTATATAATCATAATCAACATTCCTTTTGTTGATTAGTTGATAGTCAATAAGGACCTTACCCATTTACCAGATGTTAAGAAATAAATAAGTGCCCGGAGTGTGAACTCCAGGATAGGCTTTTCATATTTGAGATTATGATATGGCATACACACACCTAAGTAAAGATTTTTTTAACTTTTTAAAGAAAAAGCTCTCATAATTCCAGACCCTAGTGAATCATTGGCATTCATTTTCTGTGTTTCACTCCAGATAACTTTCATAACAATGCCTAGAATTTTAGCAATTATACAGTATTGTGTTCTGTATATTCACATATTGAACAACATAATTACCCATGTTGTAAAAATCTTTTAAATTATTACTTTAATGGTTGCATAATAGTCTACAGATTTGATATTCTAAAACTCACTTAATACTCTCATTAATACTTTCAGAATACTCCAGATTATTGTAGAGATATAAATCAGTATATAGCCTGAATTAAAAAAAAAAAAGTACTTATAACTTTGTTTCCAGGAGATAATAACTGTTAATATATTAGAATATATCTTGAATATTTTAAATACCTAGCCATATTCCTTTCTAAATATGTAAAAATGTATAAAATGTTATGTCTATATTTTTAAATATATGACGATATAATATGTAATAAGAATATACAAATTATAATAAAATGTTTATTAGTAGTACAACCAATTCTCATATGTATAAGTAAGAGTTATCTGCATGCCAAAACTGGTTTGGCTCAGTGGATAGAGCGTCGGTCTGCGGACTGAAAGGTCCCAGGTTCGATTCCGGTCAAGGGCATGTACATTGGTTGCGGGCACATCCCCAGTAGGGGGTGTGCAGGAGGCAGCTGGTCGATGTTTCTCTCTCATCGATATTTCTAGCTCTCTATCCTTCTCCCTTCCTCTCTGTAAAAAATCAATAAAATATATTAAAAAAAGAGTTATCTGCATATTGTTTTCTCTTTGGAATATACCACAGTTTAAAAGAAGTCCCCTGTTATTGCACATTTAGAATATATATAATTTGTGATAATGCTATGGTGAACATCCACATCATTATACAGTTGTCTTAGTTACTTAAAAAATAATTTTTAAAATTGTGTTAAAGGTATACATATTTTAAGACTTTGAAACTTATGGACTGGACAGTGTCAAGAAAAGGTTATGTAAACTTGTATTCCTAACAGCCATTATGTAGCCTTCTTAGCATTTAAAAAGAATTCTTTACATGAATTGCTGAAGCACGTTATAAAACATTTCAAATGAAACAATTGTAGTTCTGGAGAATGCGAGATAATGGTTATATTGGATTATTTTTCATATATTGAAATATATATTAATTTCTCTTTTTGTTTTGTTAATACTCATTTTATTATATTTTCCATTTATTTTTAGAGAGAGTGGAAGGAAGGGGGAGAGACAGAGAGAGAGAGAGAAACTAGATTGGTTGTATCCCGCACGCTCCCCAATGGGAGGAGGGATGGAACTTACAACCAAGACAGTTGCCCTTGACTGGAATCGCATCCAGAACCCTTCAGTCTGTGGGCTAATGCACTATCCACTAAGCCAAACCGGCTAGGGCTAATTTCTCTTAACATGACATTGGTTGGTGTCCCAAGTAGATCCGGGGAAAGGATCTGGGGTGTTTATCTAAGGTGTCCCTTGAGATAAACTTGAACTGTGTAGATGTTGGGACATTCAGGTAGTTGCTAGCGAAGAGGCTGCTCTACACAAGCCAGGACCAAGGGCAGGCCTAGGACCAAAAAGACCAGAAACTTTAATTTCAGTTTTAAGCGTACGCAAAATAATTCCATTAACTGCCGGAGGAATTACACCACATGAAACATATGTAATTGCAAAGCACACAGCACTTTGTTACTCACAAAAGTTCCTGATGCTGCGGGTACAGGCTTAAACGGGATCCCGGTGGTGCTGTCCTCTGGGGTCCGGTAGTTGGGCTGGTCTGATCCAGATGCAGGGGGGGCCGTTGTTCCTCACCCAAGAGCTCGGTTGCCACTGGCGTCTGGATCAGGAGGTGCTAGACGTTCTTCTGTCGTCTGGCAGGGAGAGGAGCGTGGAGCGGCGTCACTTGCCGGACTTACAGAAGGATGTGCCTTTGTAATGGTCTCCACAGGCAGCACTGTTGGCTGGTCCGGACCTATTTTTAAAGCCTGTTTCGTACCCGCAGCAGTTCAGGTGGTTATCAATGAATTATGTCAATGCACACATGTTAATCTCAAACAGGGCGAAGGGGCTACATGTGGTTATCTAGGGAGAATACATCACTCACACAAATGGTTATCTTAGCAAGTCACTCTGAGTCAGTAACTGAAGTTCAAATCCTTATCTCTGGGGTACAGACGCTTCAGGGCAGTGGGGAATGTGTTCTTAATATCACACTTTAGGTTTCAGGAAAGTTAGCTCAAACATTTTAAAAACCTTTTTAACATTTTTAGACATTTTTTAAACATTTTTAAAGATTTCTATATATTACTATAACAATTGGTGATATATTAGTACTGTCAAGTTAATGTTTTTACTTAATACTTTTCAAATGAATACTTTCAAATTAATACTTTTTTAAATGTTTATGTTTATTTCATTTAAGTGAGGCCTCAGAAATCGGCAAAACATTTAAAAAAACTGAGTAGTTTTTACCCTAAGATACTGTACCACTTTATAAGTGGCATCCCTGAGAATAGCCCTGTTGGCTAAATTTATCATTGGTTAATAGGTGAAAGCATTTTAGGGACTGAGAGTTATGAAAACATTTAAGTATGAAAATTCTCATTTGTTTCTCCTTTAATACCTAGTCACAATAACTTAGTTTTACTTTTAAGAAAATGATAAAAGCATAATATGTTAATTAGACCGGACGTCCGTGACCTTCCGGATGAAGCCGCGGTGACGGCTGAGGCAGAGGCGGCCACCGTGGTGGCAAGGGCTGAGCCCCCTTGCACGAATTTCATGCATTGGGCCTCTAGTAATTCAATAAGAAGATTCGAGGTCAGATGGAGCTAATTTCATTTTTATCCCTGGAAAAAATAAAGCCAAATAAAATTAAATCAGGCCCCCTGGATATCAGTGTGGTAGTTTGCGACCTGGCATTTAGTGGTGTCAAAAGTACAATCAACCGGAGAAGTGCTCCTTTCGGTGATATCATTCATCACGTTGTCAGCTGGATACAAAGTAGGTTTGGCTTCTATTCTATATAATGTCATTGGAAAGTTCTCAGTCCCACAGGCTTGTTACCAGTATCATCTGGTAAAAGAAAAATACTTTTCAAGAGCTTTTTTTTTGCTATACCTAACTATACATTTACTACACTTAAGATTTTTTTCAAGTCAAATCCATTTTCATTTAATCTCATATACATTTTGTATATATACAGTGGTGGATAGAATAAGAAGAAAAGGACAAAAAGGAGAAGGAGACAAAAGGGAGAAAAAAATATAATGAATGTGTAATGAATAAAAGGTGTTACCAGAGAATTTGCTACAACAATATTTTTTCAAGTGTGGTCAGAGGACTGCCTGGGGAAAGAAGAACACAGTGCTCGTCAAAAGCAGAGCTTCCTGCATGCTGCTCCTTGTACTGGGGTGGGCAAAAGTAGGTTTACAGTTCATATGGAAAGTAATACAATAATTAAAAATTATTAATTTGGGACTCAAGGATCTGTGTTTTTCATGAGCACCAACATGATCTGTGCCTACTGAAGTTTGAAATCTATTGAGCTAAAGTATAAAGTTAATTGACAATTCTGACCCATAGCCTGATTTTACAAAATTGTATTGGCTTATAAAATCTATTCATATATTAGGACTTGTCCTCAGCATTAAGAGGAGTATAAATGCACAGAATTCTAAGAAAATAAACTTTTTATAGAGAACACATTGGAAAGTTGTAACTAATGAGGACTCATTCACCCTATTCATTCACCCTAGCCCGTTCACTGTTGTTGGAAGGCTCATCCTTGAAACTCAAGCAGGGGAAATTTAGGATAGCATGACTTTTTACTTACAGAGTGATTTTATTTCAAGAGAGCCTAAAAATGGTGAGTGCAATTCATGTTCAAGTAACACAATAATTAAGCTGTGTAGGTATAGCATCTCTCAGCATTACAAATTATTTTAAGAAATCGAATACCAAATACTGTTTGCATGCCAAATTATTTTAAGAAATCGAATACCAAATACTGCTTGCATGCCAACGTATTTACTAGAAATCTATTGTTAGAACATACTTTGCCCAGGCAAATATTGTAAATAAAATCTAAATGACAGATAATGATGCTTGATCATTGTTAATAGTGATTTTCCATAAATTAATTTTAAAAAGACATTTGGGGGCATATTTTAAGCATCACTTTTGATAGTGTAAGCCTATTTCTCTACTTATATAATTTATATAAACTTTCTCATCTAAGAAAAAAAGTAGCATAAAAAGCATAAAATTAGCAAGAGATGAATTTACAGTTCCAAAAATCAACTGCTAATTTTGGATTCCTTTCATTAAAAAAATTTACCAATACTCATGTCAAAACTGTTGTTTGTTAGTGAAAAATATATTTACAATGGAGCTCTTTATGACATGAACATTTTAATTTGTGTTAAAAACATATTAATCTCTGCCTCTTTTCTTTTCTATGTTTGAAGTCTAATTGCACACAAAGATACTATGCAAATAAAGACAATTCTTTCCAAAGCTCTGAAAACTTAATGTCAAAAAATACATATTTTAGCATACATTATTTAGTGAAAAGTTCATTTTTATTTTTTCTGCAAAAGGTCTCTAAGCTTTGGAGTAAAGAAATTTTGTGGGTCCCTAGTTATACCATATATTTTAGGTATTCAAGGGTATGATTTGACTATTTCCTGGCATTGCACCAATTTCATTTTCATTCTGTTGTTATTATTATCTAATGTAAGAGCATAAATGGAAAATTACTTAAAGAATCAGTGATCAACAACCCTCTTGTTCCTGGTTAATAAACTTAGGCTGAGGTGAGAGACTGTGATTCCTGCAATGGGTGGGACATGTCAGAATCCTTAAGTTGGAATGGAATAGTGTTGTCTGTAATTTAAAATGTCCCATAAATACTTCTGAAAATAATCACCACCATCATTACCATCACCAAAGCCAGCCTAGTGGGAATCATTGCCCTGGACACTAACAACAAAGATAAAACCTTTTGTTACTTACCATTCACATGGCCTGGCATGAAGTAGGTGCTTATCAAAAAACTAGAGGCCCAGTGCACGAATTCGTGCATGGGTGGGGCTCCTCGGCCTGGCCGGCGATTAGGGCTGATCAGGGCCAGCCGTCCAGGGGGAGGGAGCATGGGAGGTTGGCCAGCCATGGGAGGTTGGCTGCGTTGCACACTGACCACTGGGGAAGCTCCTGCATTGAGTGTCTGCCCCCTGGTGGTCAGTGCGTGTTATAGCGACCAGTCGACCAGTTGTAATGGTCGCATAGGCTTTTATATATATAGATGACTGAGCTGGCCCAGCTGGAATGGCTTGGTGGTTGAGCATCGACCTATGAACCAGGAGGTCATGATTCAATTCCTGGTCAGAGCACATGTCCAGGTTGAGGCCTCGATTCCCAGTAGGGGACTTGCAGGAGGCAGCTGATCAATGATTCTCTCTCATCACTGATGGTTCTATCTCTCTCTCCTTCTCTTTTCCTCTCTGAAATCAATATATGTATACACATACATACACACAGACAGTCCTTGGGTTACATTGGACTCGACATACGTCTTTCCGTGGTTACGTCACCATCTCCCATTTATTTATATAAAAAAGTTGCGTCATTTCAATTTATGTTTTTTATTATTTATTTACCACAAGTAAAGGTCAGGAATTGTTATCTTTCTTTTAAATATTTTTTACTGTTTCACTTCATTACCACTGTGTATGTTCTACATGTGAGTGATGTAGGTGCTTATGTAGGGGGGTTCCGACTTACGGCAAAAATCACGTTATGTCGCGCCGTAGGAATGGATCTCCGGTGTAACCCAAGGACCTACTGTGTGTGTGTGTGTGTGTGTGTGTGTGTGTGTGTGTGTGTGTGTGTATTTTTAATGCCTGAGCTGTTGATTTTTGAGGCTGAGTGGGCACACAATACAGTAGAAAGACCGTTGTAGTGAAAATCAAGAGACTGATTTTCAGTTGGCACTCTTACTGACTCTTCCATTCCAAGATGATACACACATTGTGATAAGAAAAACACAAAATGTGTGGTGCTCAAATGGACAATGATTAGATCACAATAAGATTGAAACTGAATAAAAGTTTACAAAATATAATTAGAAAATATGAAAAATCCAAATAGAAAACATGCTTGGGACAGAAGGAAAATAGGTAGAGTAAGAATAGGAAAAGGAATATGAAAGTATCTTTTAAAGTATGAGGTAGTAGACACTTTGGTAGAAAGACTATAAATACTTTTCTCCAAACTTGTATGTGAGTAGTTGGAAAGCAAATTAAAAAAATGGTATTTTAAAATGTGCTTTTCAACACATCTACTTTAAGAATTTTAACCATGCTTTTAAAATTATTTAACAAAAAGAACAATGTAGATTCATTTTGCAGTATTGCATTCTTTGTTTCTTTATGAAAGCTATTTTAAATATAATCTTCCAAAATGGATTAAAATAACTCCATTTAAACTCACATAATCAATAGATTTTTAATAACTGAATATACTACTAAAACTTATCTTAATATCAACCTAACACCCATTTCAACTTAAGTCATTAGATCAACACTTTTTTATTTATATGGTAATAATTTGGGATAAGAACATTTTAATAACTAGGTATTTGTGTTTTCTATATATTGGAAACCTGTTGAGTTTTCTACATCTACATATAAATAGACAGAAGTTCCTAAGTTTATATATAAAATAAACCATATGAATCTGACTAGGATTTGTATTTCCTTTTTTTTTTTTTTTTTGATTACTTAGTGTTGGAACTTTTTATCATGTCATTCAATTAATTTTTTAACAGTTGCTTATGGAACATAAGAATTGACCAGGCACTTTTCTAAATGCTATGGGAGAAATGTGATATGATGTAGATATAGAGATAGATGATAGATAGATAAACAGACACATGCACAAAACTGATATATTATTATTTAAATATTTTTGAGTGATTGAGTCAGTGAATACTTTAAGAATTTAGTGAGAAAGAGCTCATTTGTCATAGTAGATAAAGAAAATATTGTAATGGCAAAATTCTAATTATTTCACCAGTGCTTGTATGCCTCATAGTGAATATGTGCTTAGGACCCAATTATAAAGAACCTTAAATGCCAGGCTAGTATATTTTTAAAATTTATCCCGTAGGCAGGAGAAACTTATTTAACTTAGGGATAATAGAAATACTTATTTTAAAAATACATTCATAATAGCTTAATTTAGCTTATTAATGGTTTAACTTTTTTGAAAAGAATGTCTACTTTGTAAATATGTATATTTCATATAGCTTTAATACGTTTGTATATTAGATGAGTCTATCAATTGCCAATAATAGAAGAATTTTAAGTAATTTAATAGTACTTTATAGATAACAGTAATACTGTCAAGGTTATTCATCCTTTGCGCCTTGCCTAATGTGACCAATTCCTTTGGGAATAACTATACAAGTCAGTGGCCTATATAACAATTAATGCTTATTCTCATCACAAAGACTCACTTATTGTATAGTTAATTGTGGATGTTGCTACCCCCAGGCAATGGAGGAAGATTGCTACTTAGGGGTTCTTTAAGAATTGTGTCCAGGTAATCTACATGCTGTTAGCATCCCTAATATGGCACACTACTTTTGTACCCACTGGGCTAAATTGTGCTTGGTAGTGTCAGCTAAATATCTTCAGTAGTCACTGTTACAAACAGGCTTCCAAAAATAACGGATACTGGACCTAATATTACCTTGGAGCAGTTACCTAGGTTCACCTTAACTTAGAGCATGTAGGAACCAAGCAGAAAATAATTAGATTTGTCACCAATAATGGGATGCTTTGTTTTACAACCCTTACCCAATTCATAACCCTTTGCTCAAATGCTTTGAGTATTCAATACAGAATTTAAATTATAACTTGGTTCTTAGTCTCTGCTTTTATTTATGGTATTCACAAACTAAATACTGAATCTTGAGAAAAAATGGGCCTTATTTAGATTTGAATCTTCTAAGGTAAGTATAGCATTGGTATAATTAGACAACAGGCTAAATTTGTCAAACTGAAATTGTCTAAATTTATGGAAGAAGTAAAACAGCAGTGTTCTGTATAATTTTATTGAGTTAGGAGATCTTTCTTATCAACTTCCCAAAGGGAATATTTATTTCTTTTCTTAGTATTATTTTTGTTAATGCAGAAATACTTTTAGTACTGAACATTCAACTTTCAAGATACTCACTATAACTGATTTCATTATCTAGAATATTTATATATGGGTATGTATGAATATATAATAGTTCTATGAAAACTCTTCCTAAATTATGAATCTCAGCCAAAGGAAAAGAAGCACTGGTCTTAAATATATTTTGCATATATAATTGCATAAAATATACATATGTTAAAGATACACAGCCAAAAATCTTCCAAAAAAATTAATATTTGCATTGCTTTACATATTTTCTAAGAGTGTAATAATTCAGTTAATATATGTTATGCGATATTTTGACACTTTTTAAAAATGTCATAATGCATGTATTTATAATACTCAAATTGATATGTTTATTCACCAGATTCTTAAAATAATTTTATATATTGTCTCTTAGAGCCATATTAAGCTTTTCAACTGCAAATATTAAGCAATCAATTACTAAGTATTATCCTCCTCAGAATACAGAATTTCCTAAATCTATTGCAGTTACTCAAAAATAATAATGGCCCGGTCTGTCATAATTTTGGGCTATAAAAACACTTTGGAACAAAGCATTTTTTAAAAAAGAGTATGGTAACGGGAGACAATTGCCTTTTGACGTTATGGTTTATTTAATAAAAGTTGAGAAGCTTTTGAAATAGGATCTGTTTATGCTATTTCAGTGTCCTTTCCTATTTATCAGAATATTGGCACTCTTGCTTTTAAACTGGTGATGATAAAACTCTATCTCTTGAAAGAAAATCCTCAGTTGTATAGGCAGGTATGGGGAAGATGCATTCCAACATCTTTTCTTCTGTTTTCAGCTTTGAAAAGTCCCAAAGAAGTCAAGTAAGGATCCATCCCTAGAAGTAGAATGGATTCAAGTAAAAAAAAACAAATAAAATTAAATACCATGCACAGAAGCTTCTATTTGAAAGTATACAAATGAAGCCATATTATATGAGAAGAAAGTAATGCTATTTTATGGATGTAAATTAGCAAACTAAGTTAAATTGACTTTGACTAATTAATTTAAGAACTCTATAGTATACCAAGATGTATTAAATTTGAAATAAACATAAAAATCGTTAGTTTGGAATAAGTAGCCATGGCTGACTAGAATAGAAGTTATGATTATTTATTATCATGAAAATGATTAGGAATCGACAGTGAGTTATGACACTGTTAAATGGAGAGCTGTTAGAAAACATAACAGAGTATTACTATCTAATTATATAAAGTTGATTTCTAATTAGCTCTACAGGAGTGCAAAAATAATTACTGCAATATTAATGGCAACCAGATTAAGGAGGGAAGCTATTTTCTCTTTGCTCTAATTAGTTTGGTTTACAAATTCTTATTTATGAAACAAATATATTATTTGTTTTCCTGTAAATGCTTATGGCTCCCAATCTACCTCTTCTACTACATTAAAGGTGCAGTTAATCTCCTTGCTTTTCCTTAAAGTTGTTAATGTAATCACACAAACATTACAACTGATAGGAAAAAGATTGGCCTAACCCTAAGCAAGTATGTGAATTATTTCTAAATGTGTGCTCCCATTATTCCCTCTAATCATGTACCCCAAACCCCTTCTGATGTAAGGAGCCTTCAGAGGCGTGACTATATCAGCACAATCTGTCCCACCCCTACTGCCCTCCTCAGCCCAGGCCTGGGCTTTGACTTCTCTGGACTCCTGTTGCCCCATCAAAACTTATCTATGTTGGATACCTTACCATTGCGTCTTTCTAAATTTCCTGTTGTCAACTCACTAAGCCAATATGAATCTACTAACTGCTATTCTCCAAAATATTATTTGGGAAATATGTAGACAAAATGCCCTAATCTAAACAGACTTGTTAAGATAACCCCTGGCTTTCACCTTCACAACATCTAGTATATTTTGCAATACATACTTGTATTCCATACCTTTCTTCCCAGCTAGACTAAAATTTCTGAGTGTAGAACATGTCTCACTCACCTCTGTTTCCCTTGGAAGCTAACCCAACAGCAGCAACACATGCTTGGCCACTCTGGGCATTTCATAAATACTTATTGAATAAATGAGTTAAAGAAAAACTCAGTAGCTAGCTTGATATAAATTCCAATAAGGAATGGTTTATTTAATCAATTACGAGGTGATTAATGGTAAGAGGTAGTTATTCTTTTTATTTTTCCTCAAACATATAAAATTTGTGACTCAGTATTTCGCTCTTCATCCCTGAATTTAGACAAAAATGCATCATTTTTATTCCTCTAGCTAGTTTTTCCTCCACATCTGAATATTGTTTTCCAGCCAGTACCCCTGTACAGTATAAAAAGTCGCATTAATGTGGTATGCAACTAAAATGCTTAAAAGAGTACTTTTAAGTTCAAGTATTACAAACACTATATATGGAAAATATCTAATGAGACACCCAGCAACACCCACAATGGCTCTGTAAAATAGGTCTTCTAATAATTCTTACAACGATTGTAAGTTTTAGTAAAAATGTAAACTATCTGGGATAGTACCTAGCATTCATGGTAAACCCTTAATAAATTGTAGCGATATTTATATTTCATGCTAGTTTTCAAGCACAGTGCATTTGTGAGTAGCAAATAGGCAATTAAAAAGACTGGTTATGGAACATAGGAACGTTGTATGTTAGAACATTGAGAAACAAGTATTTAATGACTAGTTTTCACTATTTTTGTTGTCATCTACCTGCTTATTACTATAAATAACTGTCGTGCTTTTTAGTTTAAATGTTTAGGGTCAGGATTTGTATCCTTGGCTGGAGGTGAAGGGAGGTAGAAAAGAAAGTGTTGAACTAAGTAACTGTTTTGTTTTTTGCTTGCTTGTTGTTGTTGTTTTTTTTTTGTTTTGTTTTGTTTTAAGCAGCCAAAGCTTAGGGAATAAAATAGTTTTTTGTTCTAGTAACTGGGACCAATTCCTTCTCCTTTGCTGCATTAGATGAGAAGCTCACACCAAAGGCTTTAGAGGGCAAACAATGCAAATTTCCAGCATAGTTCTGTGGACCTCAGCCTTCTCCATCTACATACTCTCCCTGCAACATGAATGGAAACAAGCACAGAGTTAGATACAGTTTATTTGTTCACACTTTTAAAAATATATATTTTTATTGATTTCAGAGAGAGGGGTAGAGAGAGAGAAACATCAGTGTTGAAAGATAATCACTGATTGGCTTCCTTCTGCACACCCCACCCTGGGGATCGAGCCAGCCACTGAGAATCAAACCGTGGCCTCCTGGTTCATAGGTCGGCACTCGGCCACTGAGCCACGCTAGGTGGGCATTCGTTCACACTTTTAATATCACCACACCTTCATGTAAAATTGGAAGCTTGGTTGTCACCTCTGTTAAGGAGGATTGAAGCATCCACAGCATCATGGCACGCAACCCTCCATCCCAGCTGTTGTGATGTGTGAAGACACTATTAGAGAAAGGAAACAGCTTGGTTTGATGGGGAATACCATCAGGGGGAAATTTTGATTTAGTGTCAGTGGTGTCACTAAGCATGAAACCTTTATTGGAAAGAAGAAAGTTCAACTCCGTTCTAGTTGTCCCACTGGCTGTAAAATCTCGGGCGCTTGAAACGTTTATGGACATCATTTCTCTCCCATAAAATGTAGGTTTAATTATTTACCACTTGCAGCTCTAATGATCTACTGATCCATAATGAGTGATCAAATCTTCTCATCATCAGACAAATAAACCCAAAGACATGTTATGCTATTTTGCCAATACAAAAGTTGGAAATAGGGAAAATTCAAGGACAAGAAAGCTACTCCATTCTGTACTAAATCTTCCAGACGTTCCCTCTTTCAAATTCTTAAAGAAAACCAACTCTCTGAGAAAAAAGACATTTTAAAAATATCTACAGTGTTTCCATAAAAGATTGATAAGTACATGTTTCAGTGTTGAAAACATTTGACTTAAAAGGAACAATGCGCGTGGCAGATGCTTCTTTATCTTGCCTTTTCACAGCTGTCATCTGTTGCAACAATAATGGTTGAGTGAGCGGAATGTTGTTTATTGCACTAAGGAAATTATCCAGCCTTCATCATTTAAAGACTTCTTGTTTTTCTCACCTTAATTTCGAAGGCAATGGAACAAGCCTGTCTTCATTTGTAACTAGCTGCGTATTGCCAGTTAGATGTACTCTCCACGACACTCACGCAGCCCTTTAAAATCTCTTTCACCTGTTGCACTCCATTAGAACTGCGTATTCCCATTGCGATGACCCGTTCACTGCCTGACCATATTTCAGCTCTCTCCGTCTCAATTCCTCCGCACTGTTTAGTGCTTCCTGTGGCCTGTTGTTCCAGGCTTTCTTCAGGACGCCCTTTCCAGCCACTTGGCCAGGATGTACATTTTGTGCCCCAATAAGAATATAAACTTAATGAAGAAAAGGATTTCTTGCCAATTTTTAACTGTTATGTTCCAAGAACTTCCAGAACTGGTCAGAGTGAGTGCTCTACAAATATTAATCAAATGAATGAATTATTAAAGCCCCTGATTCTTTGAGTTTGCCTCACCTTATGACACATATTACGGTGCTGCATGCTATGCTTATTTGTACATTATTTTATCCTACCTTCAGTTTGTAAGCACCAAAAAGCCAAGGACTACACTTGGCTTACTTTTTCTAACCTTGCAATGGTTAACCCAGTGTACAATACTTTCAAATATGTATTAAATTGAATAAACAATATTCATTCAAAGCTATCTTAATTAATATACTTATTACTTAGATACAAATATTATCCACATACTGTTGTCATGTATTGTCAGTAGTCTCATTTTGCCACTTGACATATTTGTCAATGGCATGACTTAATCACCTCATCTGTTTATTATTTTTTTTATACAAATTGTAAATCTTAAGTGAAATGGGCCATTTCTGCCTTTTACTTTTTTAATCTTTACAAAACCCGGCATAATGTAGTATCATTAAAATGGAAAGAACTTAGAAAAGAATTTCTAATTTTAATAATCTCAACTGATAGCAAAGCTGCATTGTTTTATTTAAACATTTGTTGCATTAATGAAGTTATTTATAAATGTATGACATGTATTTTATTAATAAACACAATAATTTAGTTCCATAATGCAACTGGATACTTGTAAAGCTACAGATAATACTGGTTGGAATGTGAATTGCATGTGGTATATATCTGACACTGTTCTTAAGAGAGACATTAACCTATTTAGTATTTTACAATAACCACAGGAGGTTGACACTATTATTATTCACATTTACAGATGAAGAACCTGAAGTACCTACAGTTTTTGTATATTGTCCAACATCAGAGAGCTAGAATTCATTAAGTTTGACTCCAGATTCTGTGTCCTTGAGAATGTCGCTCTCCTGGCTCTCCTAGATATGTATGTGCCTGTGAGACAAGAAAAAGGAATGCAAAAAGGAATGCTGATGACATTTAGGAAGTAAAGAGAAGGGAGACTAATCTCAAGTATGTCCCCAAATATATTAAGCACAATTTAATAGTCAGCTTTTTATGTAACTGTTCCCGTCTTCCCCAAAATGATGAATAAGAAAATTAAAGAGAGGCATAAAAAGAGGAAATTAGAAGGGACATGAAATAATTATCTATAATTTGATACATAGAATTCTAGAATTCATCAGAACACAGTGATCAAAAGCAGCCTGGTGTGATCTTTTTGATATTAGAGAATCTGGTGTTTTTGTGTGTGTGTGTTTTTTTTTTTTTTTACTTTCTCCTTTTCTCACATTTTGTTCTATTTGAAATACCTCTTATTTAATATATTGGAGATGCATTGTCATAATAAGAGTATTTAAAAAGCTTTCTTTCAAATAGAGTTTTTGTGTCTTCTGAAAGCCATTATTCCTATTGTTTAGCAGTTTTTCCTATTAAAATTCTGAAGATGCCACTCAAGGTCCATCTGATGTCGATGTGAATGACCGGATCTCATTCCAAAAAATAGCTCATGTGGATACAAAAATTCTTTCAAGTTTTCTGTATAAAGTTTCAGTTTTAGAGCCTTGGACTGATTATACCTTAAGAAACTCTATAGTGGCCTTGAGAAATAGAAATTGCCATTCAAGCACTTTGTAAGGCATTTCATTTTAGACTCTGGATTAAATGACTGTCTGGTCATTCAAGTTAGTCATAGTTTGAAGAGGTTGGGCTGACACTAAGTTAAGAATCTTTGGAAGCATCACTTCCTTTTACATCCTGCAAGAAAGCTGTATGGGTTTCCAAGCTAAAGAGTGTCATTCTGTCATTCCGTTTCTAGGAATCTAACTGGAAGAAGTAGACATAAAAGCACTAAATGTTTGTGCCCATGGGCTATGCCTATGTGCATGTATGTTCTTTGGCTATTCTCTTCCAATCCCCCTCCCTCCCTCCCTCCCTCCCTCCCTCCCTCCCTCCCTCCCTCCCGTGATCTGTTAGTCTTTTCCATGCATTGATGCCTTTTGTCCTATTTTGTTAGTCTCTTAAAATGTATGAAAAGCACATTAAATACTGAGTAGCAAACAATGGCATTTGCTCTTTACTTATGGATTGACTAGCATACTATGAATTAAATACATTTTTAAGTATTTATGCTACGAAGTAAATAATGCAGGTCTTTCTTGCTATTCAGTTCGGCTGCCTAGGTGGTGTATAGATTAAGTAAATTATTGTCATAATTATACTTAATTCTCTACTGCCTGAATAACATATTTTAGTGAATAAAATGTAATCTCAATAAGACAGCAAGTAGTCTTATACTGAAAGATGTTCTAGCAACTTTGTTCAAAAGAACAAAATGCATTCATACAAAAATGTTATTTAGACACTCAAAAGTAAAGCTTCAATATAAGAACCTTTAGTTGTATTTTTACAAGTTACAAATAGCACCACCTCAAATATGTATATTACTTACTCGGTAAAACAAAACCTTCACTAGTTTCTAAAAGTATGTCTTTCTTGGAGCATGTTGATGTTGAAGCTGATGTTTTGGCAGGATTATGGGAGCAGAGGGCTGGAAACAAAAAATGAAACAAAATAAATTTGAACCAGTGGCTCCAGGTTGATTTAAATGCATATACAAACACAAAATGGAGATTAAAGCAGTATGGCTGACTAAATATTTGATGTCCAAATATCAAGAGACAATCAACACCAATTAAAACCTAGTATGTATGTTAGTGCATCAAACTAGAAATCCCACTAAATGAGTGTTTGCTCCTGAATCTTGCTGCTAGTATGATTTTCAATAGGGTTTTAGATAACGCAGACCTGAAATCCATAACTGAGGGAAGGAGGTCACAGTGGTCTCCAGGTGCCCACTGTATGACTGGAGTTTATGAAAGAGAAATGCAAATTGGAAATCAAGATTTCTGCAGAAAGAGATTGCCCACTATTACCCTATATACTTAAAAACACATACATACCTGAGAGTAAATGTTCAACCTCAAGGTCAATGTTAACCTTTTAGTTGATGTCCCAGTATCCCACAACTCACATAGAACAAAGTTTTATAAACTTGTCTTTCAAATCACTGTAATTAGGTCATTGATGTGGTGCCAAAAAAAAAAAAAAAAAATCTCAGCCCTATTACTTTCTGGCATAAAATAAGTGGAGGATTTTATCACACAAAGTCAAGCAAATGAAGGAATTGTGGTGGTGTGGGGGTGTTACATCCTGTTATTTGGGTTTTTAGTGAAATACTCTACATTATTTTAGCAATAATGGAGGGATGGAAGAGAAAGTTGGTATTGTACCTGGAGCAACATAAAATTAATTTAATATTTTAGAAGAATTCATCTTTGCTCAAAGCTGTGTTAATTTGGGAAAGTAGAATGCTGTAGTGGGCCAGGTGCCAGGTTGTATTCTCTGACCTATGTCAACTCAGTGAAGAACATCAAAATTACAAAATTTTGCTTAGTAGTGTCTTCTTGTAGGAAAAGAAGTTAACAGGTTATGAGGAAGAGAAAATATTAATTATTCAGCATGCTTTTAATAGAACTGCATTAGTACCCAATGTGCTATTTTGATTAATGTAAAATAAAATAAATTTTTTATTGGCAAATGTATTTAGTAACTTCAGGTACTTCTCTTATTTGGAATCTTGCTTTTCACGTGAAGCTTAATCAAAAGAGCTCACTTAAAAGCCAGGTTATCCAGGTCAGTTGTTACTAATTTTCCTACATTCATGATTTTCCTACACTAAATAATCATCACATAACAAAAGCCCTATTTTACACATTGATTAATATAGAAAATAATGTTCTCAATGGAACTTACTATTATTAGAGATGAAATAAAATAATTTGATATGAGGTAGAACATCATGGTATTTGAAATAGAGAACTACCTCTGCTGTTAAGACATAGTGAGTTTACAAAAGTTTCATTGAGTAGAATTATACCTCATTTAAAAGAGCAATAAACAGCTAAGATCTTACTATCTAATCAGATGGAGCAAGAGCTATCTAAACTTTCACCTTCAAATGGAATAGAGGTGGATGAGGCTCAGTTTTCAAGTGTTGATTTCTTATGAGTCATAAGTATTTCCATAATCAGAGCCAATTAACAGTCTCCATTAGCAGGGGTTATTTTTGACATTTTCAGATATATGCTGATATCAGAACTGGAAATACCTTGTCCTTTACTATCACATGAGCAATAAAATGCTAGTTAAAAGTGGATGTGGAGAAAGTAAGGAAAGGTTCATATTCAGAATTAGAATTTATAACGTGAACTAACTTTTTCTATAACCTAGATATTTCAATTTCAACTACAAATTTGATGTCAATATATAGAACTTGGATCTTCTGTCCCAGTTCTCTCATCTACATGCTATTTGTTTTAAAAGGCTTCAATATCATGTCTTTCAGTTTAAATTAAAAACAACTGTTATATTAAAATTTAGAAAAGTTAAGTGAGTTCCATTTCTGAATTGTTCTTAATTTTGTTGACAATGTTTGTGCCTAGGTGGCCAGAACTTATATATTTAAAAATACCATAGAACAGAAGATGTCTGGAATTGACTACCCAACAGAAAAGGAATATAGAGAAGGGGCATATTTGAAAATGTTGTAGACACAATAGGAACAATGGTGATGAACTAGATATGAGTACAAAAGGGAGCAAAGATGTCAAAAATGACCCTAATGCTTCTTTCTCATTTAGGAAAGGGCAGATAGTGAATATTAACGTAGAGAAGACAGAAGCAGAGGCTTGTTTTAATGATTTTGTACATGTTGCATTTGTAGCACTCCTTGGGGAAGGTGATTCAGCAGTGGAGAAGATAAGTATAGAAGTCAAGAGAGAAGACTGGGTTGTATTTATCAAATTACTCAAAACTGTGATTTTTTTTTCTGTTTATGGATATACAGCTCTATCTTGTTAAGGTTTCAAAATCCTTGAATTTAGATAGTATTGAATAGGGCAGTGAATGAGATCTCCTAGAGAGAGCCTGTTGGCTGAGGAAAGAAGACTGTCAAGTGTGGAACCATGGGAAAACCATTAGTTGAAGTAATCATTGGTGGAAAGAGAACCAGGGAATATAGGAGACTTGAAAGTCAATTAGGAAATAAGAAGAGGAAAATAAAAGGGATCATATTCTTCAGGAAGTAAGATGAAATAAGAAATAAGTTGTGGTCAAGGTTTGGAGAAAATAGTTATCCTCATTAAACCCTAAATCACAGCTCCTGCCTCAAATATTATATCCATCCATCCATCCATCCATCCATCATTGGAGTGTCAAATTCTCTTTCAGATTGCTCAAAAATTTTCACTTCTACTATATATAACTCTTTTGACCCTCCTTACAATGATCTGAGCCCAAGGACTGATGGAGTCAGTGAAGACATTGCTAAAGGGATCATGGACAATGATTTAGTATGAATTTAGCAGCTACCTGTTTTTAAAGTTCCAATATTAAGGAGTTTGAATCAGAGAATTTCATTTTATTTACCTATACATAATTTAAAGTGTATATTCTGAATTGAACTTTGTATCCAAAGTATACTGAACCTAGTAGAATTGAACAAAATTAACATAAAAGTCCTTAAAGTTATTTGACATACATGTATTGTTGCGGGGGGGGGGGGGGGGGACAATTCAGAAGTGATATCACATATCTGTTTTGATAAGATTAACTTTTCTGCCTCAATGATAATAATTCACATTGTGCTATTTTATAGTTCTTGAAATTACCTTGTTTAATTTTCTCATTGCTTGCTGAGATAGTGACTAGATTTGTTAGAGTATTTAATGGTCAAGGGTTTGAATTCCGTGTGGGACTTTTAGCTTAAAGTCACAAATTCACTCTTAACCTTGGCTACATTTGCAACTAGGCAATATTAGTTAAAAACAAAGAGGCTGTAGGTGAACAAAAGTGAAAAAATCACTACAAATCCATTTATATCCCATGAAAATGAGTACAAAGAACATTATTCTGTTTGGATCAGTAGCGTGTTTGTTCTTATGAAACAGCACAACATTTTCTTTGCTCTGGGCCAGCCTTGCAATCTGAATCTCCTGTATTGATGATCCTCCAATATTGACCAGTTAGCATATTCCCATGTGTCCCTTCCTGTGTGCTGTTCTGGGCAGAGTGCTCAGAAATAGGACCCCATACTTAAAGTGTATAAACTGGCCTCCAGAGGACTTTTAAAACACTTTTATTTCGAAGGCTTGTGCTTTTATACAAAACTAGAGGCCCGGTGCATGAGATTTGTGCACTTGGGGGGGGGGGGTGTTGTCCCTCAGCCTGGCCTATGCCCTCTCGTAGTCCAGGAGCCCTCGGGGGATGTCTGACTGATGGCTTAGGCCCGCTTCTGGACATCCTTAGCACTGTCGTGGAGGTGGGAGAGATTCCTGCCACCTCCGCTGCACTCGCCAGCTGTAAGCCCGGCTCCTGTGTTGAGCGTCTTCCCCCTTGTGGTCAGTGCACGTCATAGCGACCAGTCGGTCCGCCATTCACTCAATTTACATATTAGCCTTTTATTATTTAAGATAGCCATTTCCATTCTGTAAAGGAAAGAGCATATATAGGCAATTTAAAACTCTGATACCCTAATGTTTCTTGATTCAGTTTCATACAGGTAAATTTTTATGCTGAATTATTTTAAAAATTTATTTTAACAATAAAATAAATTAGGTAAAATGCAAATTTTTTCATTAAAAGTAATTTTAATGTAGTGTATATAAAGTAAAGTAAGAAAAAATTTAATGAGTATGGTAGAGCTTAGCTTAAAAATATTATAGTTATTTATTTACTTTTATAATGTTATTGGTAGTATAAACACCTTTAAGTGTCAAATAACGATAATATAAAAAGGGAAATGTCAATATGTTTGATATAATAATCAAGTCAGGATAAAAACCTTTTCCTTTGTACAAGGGTATAAGCTTCATGGGAGCAGGAACTTTTGTCTGCTTTGATCACTGCAATATCTTCAGCACCAATAACAGTGCTTATTTATATAAGTAATTAATTGTTAAATAAATGAAAATGTATCTGATAGTCTGGAAACCAACTTTTATTTATAAATCAACATAATTGAGCTATACAAAGAAAAATAACATGTAAATTGAGACCAAGGGGTATATTCTGATATTATTCTGTGCAACTTTGGTTAATCATCACAACAATGTTTCGAGGTCCCCAATGCTTTAAATCTCACTATATAGAAGTCAAAATTTGGACCAAGTAAAGATGTGTGTGTTTCAACACAAATTTAATAACCAACCTTGTAAGAACAATTACACAAATTTTATGGTTTCCTGAGTATGGGCCACTTTTATTTTAATCTAGGAAAATTAGGACATTATTAAAATAATAATGACATTATGCTTAGGATTCTATGAATATATATATATATATATATATATATATATATATATATATATAATTTATTTTTTTAATATAAAATGTTAGGTCGTTTAAAGTAGTTTGGTGATTTCCCTCTCTGACTAATTGAGCTGAATTCAAACTCATAAAACAAACCAACTTAAAAAACAACAACAACCACTTCATGTCAAGAACCAGAAATCTAGAAGATTGCAGACAAAAAGATTGCAGCAGTCTTTTGGGAGAAGACTTCAACCCAATATCCCAGTCTTTTATATACTGAGTGAGTTTTGCTGAATTTATTCATGGAAACTCCATCTGTTCAGAGCAGAGAGTTTTTCCTGGAGGAAAAAAAAAAATCTATGTATGGATTTCTAACTCCACTAAAGCAAGAAAGAAAGTACTACAGTAAGAGCAGGTGAAATATTGTTTATAAAATAAAGTTCAAATGTTTTTTAAAATATATTTTTTATTTATTTCAGAGCAGGAAGGAGAGGGAGAGAGAGATAGAAACATTAATGATGAGAGAGAATCATTGATTGGCTGCCTCTTGCACGCCCCACACTGGGGATCAAGCCTGCAACCCAGGCATGTGCCCTGACCGGGAATTGAACCATGACCTCCTGGTTCATAGGTTGACACTCAACCACTGAGCCATGCCATCCAAGCCAAATATTGTTTTGAAGAATCTGGGCCAGAATCCAATACTTAAGTTTTAGACAAATCAGGCATAAATGTTTTTCTCAAACTAAAAATGACTACTTAGCCAAAATGAAATATATGTATTGAGAAAACCAGTGTCTGGGTCACTGTAAAACTATTTGTTACTTACTTATACCATTTCAACCCTTAACATATTTGACACCATCCTAATAGGGGAGAATTTTAGAAGAAAGTCCAAAATTTTTTGTCATCATAACACTTTAGACTCTAACATTATACAGTGGGATTTCAAGATAAGGTGTTTGATATTAGGCCTGCTAATACAAGTAGACATTGTATTAAACACTTTCCATGTACCTCCTGCTGATTTCTGGTGGGAACGCCTTACCAAGCTGCACAGAGAAGATAGGCGATTTAAGTGGGCATCATGGACCGGCACAATTTTCCTGATTCAGCTTGAATTTATATCACTGCAACATTTGAAGTGGATGACCTTCAGTGATTTGAAGTGCCTGATTTTTCTGTGCAGTTTATATTTAGGCAAATTGCATGCAAATGATGTGTAGTGCTTCCCTGCTCTCCTGTTGTTTATAACAAGGGAGTGTGTGTGATGTTTCTTTTTCAATTATCTCTGGAAAAATAACTATCTGAAATGTAAATGAAAATAATCTAGATGAGTTATTAAGGAATCAAATTATATCTCAAACTCACATCTCACATAATCATGAAGTATGATCCTATTACCTTTCCCCCCTTTTTAATGTTTACCCTGGCTCTTCCAGTTCAAATTTCATCTGTTTTTTTTTTCTTTCTGAGCACATGGATGTGTTTTTAGATTTCTTATATCATCAAGAGGTCTCAAATTCTGCAATTTCTTAGATTTCAAGCTGTCTATTTATAGTTTTTATCTGCTTTACTGAATAATTTTTCTGCTGTAAAGTTCTCATCTGCCTATAGTTTTTCATGCCCTTCTCTCTCTCTCTCTCTCTCTCTCTCTCTCTCTCTCTCTCTTTTTTCTTTTCTCTCGTGGCAATTTTGTTTTAATTTTGATTAAAATTCTTTTTCTTTCTGAATACTACTCATCTTTTAGAGGAAGTTTTTGTATTTTCCCTAGCCCGGCCATTTTGTAACTACAATGTGGAAGATGAGCCGATGGGGAAGCTACATATAAAGTGAATTTATTTTATAAAATTAATTTTAATGCAAAAATATAATGGTATTTCTGACTTTTACATTTTTGTGTCATAGTTAGAATTATTAGCATATTTATTTATTCTTCTAATCTCACTCATCTCAGGGCATAGGAAATATCACAAGGACCAGTCTTATGAATCAAGACTATGAAGAAGTAAATATTTTAAATTATATGGTAAGAATTAAAGGGAGCAAAGCCTTGAGGACCTCAGGACACTGTGTGATGGCACATGGCTTTGGGCATTAATTACATCGACTGGAAAGTTGACCGGAGTTGCACAGAGTAAAACCAATGAGTTTACTCTTTAGTCTCAGTTTCCATATTATCTTCTTTGTATAGCCCCCCTTCAAGGAGACAGCCTTTGCTCTTGGCTAGCTGCTCTGCCAGGCTAACAGCGAAGCATTCTTGTCACCAGTCCTGGGCATTGCACTTGACTTTTTGTTCCTAATGCACCAGAAACACAGCTGCAGAAGTGACTTTTGTCCCCCTTGTTACAATCCAAGAGCCCGAATTTGTATTTGAGATGCAATAAATGTAAGTTTTCTCACCTGGCTAGCGCTCCTGCTGCCCTTTGATGTGATGAGCAGCTCAGGGATCTCAGACACACCCGTTCTCACACCTTGATCTTGTCTTTTCGGACAAGGCACCAACGATTGCAGGCTGAGAGCTGCAGTGGAATGGGCTTGCTCTTTGCTTCTTCCCGGGACCAGGTCCAGTGTTCACTGCTTTGGGCAGCACATCTTTCTATTTCATGCTTCAGGGTTGTGACCATTTTCGAGATTCACACAAAGTGTGTTTTTCCTGTGTTTGTATTCTTGGTGGTTAGTTTCAGGAAGAAGAATCAGGCAGAGGCAGCCTTACTTCCATATCTTTAACTGGAAATTCCAAGATTCCATTTAAATATTATCAGTGTCCATTGAAATGCTGATGAGTTTCTTGCTGCAGGTACTGGTAGATGTTTAATCTGCTATGGCAAAAAATGATTTTCCCAATTTGTTGTAAAGAACAATAATGCATAACTTCTTACCTCATCTCCAAGTGCCTTATTTTAGGAGTAAAATGTCTGTGAAAGAGGATTGTCGAGTGAGGGTGAAAAGAAGGTTATACGTGAAAATATGGTGCATTAACTTCAAAATTCATTTTCATTTGATTGTGAAGTCGGGTTATTCAAAGTCCATATGCCTTCAAAAAAGTAACCTCCCTCTTGAGGATCCTAATCTAGCAAAATTGAAAAGCTGTTTAGTTTTGTGCTTCTACAGCTCTCCACTCACCAGGCCAACGGCTGCCCCTCCCCAACAGCTCTTTCCTGCTCAAACCCTTTGACAGAAAGAAATGTGTTACTTCATACACAGGAAAACCAGGAACTGGATGAAAATCTAAACCACTAAGGAGCTTTTCTCTCTAACTAACTAGCCTACTGGCTATTAGGCTTTCCTGGGGTATAAGAATTAACTAACAGTCTTGATTCATAAAGCTGATCCTTTTGATTCTTGCTACACCATGAGATTAATGAGAATATAAGAATAAATAAAGATGCTAATAATTCAAACTATGAAGATAAGCATAAAAATGTATAAATGTCAGTAATTTATTTTTTGCATTAAAATTAATTGTATACAATAACTTTGTATTTAGCATAACTATGAAATATGTATTATCCATCCAACTATTCAAATAGTCTTATAAATAGTGGAGTAAAATTATAATGTGTATGGTGAAAGGTAGATAAGGGCAAGAGTTTGTGTAAAGTGCATATCCTTTAAATAAAAAAAAAGGTTATTAATAAAAAGTCTTATTTGCTCCCTTTGAAGACTTGAAATTGAGTCATGTCATCCTGGGGTAGTTTATGGCCCTAGCCTGAAAAATAGGTATGTGCATAAAGATAGTCTTTCCAAGATGGGACTATAGTCTCACTTGAAAAATTGGTTTGGTGCCCAGGAGTCTATTGCATGGCTTCTGAAGGCCAAGCTCCCCTCTGAGTGGGTTTATCATAGAGCCACCGGTGTGCTTGGACTCCCACTCCCTCTCTTCAAGGAGAAGACTGTTGTTTGAGGAGCTTACCATGTTTCTTTGTGGTAGCAACTACCAGACAGTATCCCTAGCTGAGCTGTAGGGAAGCCCAGCAAATTTAACTTCCAAGGCTTTTCTAATAGCCATTACTGTGATTCTAGATGTTGAATTTTCAGCACTTAAGTTTCATTCTCCTGTGGGAGAAAAAAAAAATCAGAGGGAAATAGCAGTATTCAGAAAGAAAAATATGTACAAGGAAATACTCGCCTGAGAAATGATTGGTAAAGGCATGCCCGGAGTTCCTGGAGACTGTTACCAGGATGCCAGATTCTGGATTCAGAAATCAGTCGGTAGATGCTTGCAGCAAAAAGGGATTTACAGAACCTCCCTGCATTACCAGGGTTCAGTCTCCTCAAAACAGAGGAATTAACCATAGCTAAACCGTGATCATCTTTTGTCAGAACAGATGACAAGGACATCCTAAACTGACTAGATCAGTCTGCTCTAACCCTGGTCCCCCTGTAGCTCATCTGTTTACCACACTTTTAGAAATGTAGCTCCACACATCTACCTAATACACAGAAATAAACCCAAATAGGCAGCCAAAATGGGAAGACAAAGAAATAAGCCC
This sequence comes from Cnephaeus nilssonii, assembly GCF_951640355.1. Classification (NCBI taxonomy): domain Eukaryota; kingdom Metazoa; phylum Chordata; class Mammalia; order Chiroptera; family Vespertilionidae; genus Cnephaeus; species Cnephaeus nilssonii. The sequence goes on along the minus strand of NC_137080.1, from coordinate 67,032,064 downwards.
CAAATGAAAGGATAAAAGAAGAGTTAAATGAAATAGAGATAAGAAATTTATCAGATATAGAATTCAGAGTAATAAAAATGGCAATAAGTAAGTACCTATCAATAAAAACCTTAAAGGTAAATGGATTAGATGCTCTAATCAAAAGACATAGGGTAGCTGAATGGATGAAAAAACATGACCCATATATTTGCTGTCTACAAGAGACCCACCTTAGAACAAAGGACTCACACAAGGTGACAGTGAAGGGATGGTGGAAAAAAGTAGGATAGCAATACTTATATCTGACAAAATAGACTCTGAAGGAAAGCCCATAACAAGAAACAAAGAAGGTCACTATGTAATTCTAAAGGGATCAACCCAACAAGAGGATATAACCCTGGTAAACATATATACACCCAATATAGGAGCATCTAAATATATTTTTAAAAACACAACAATTCTTGGATGACTTTAAAGGAGAGATTGACAGCAGTACAGTCATAGTAGGGGACTTCAACACCTCACTGACTTCACTGGATAGATCTTCCAGACAAAAATCAACAGGGAAATAGTGATCCTAAATGACACACTATATCAGATGGATTTAATTGACATTTATAGAACATTTTACCCCAAAGCTGCAGAATATTCATTCTTCTCAAGTGCGCATGGGATATTCTCAAAAATTGACCACATATTAGGACCCAAACTAAGTCTCCACAATTTCAAGAAGATTGAAATCATATCAAGCGTCTTCTAAAGGAAACAGACAGTAATAACAAATGTCTGTTCCTGAACTGAACTGATTTACTTCATTTTCCTCCTTTTTCAAAGACTACCAATTCAGATTAGATGTAACAGTAAGTAATAATATATTCCTTTTATTTCATAAACTGGTTTCTTCTTAAAACTATTGTAGGATAATGAAATAATAGAAAAACATTGCTTTAAATGGGATTTGAGATTCTAAGTTTAGAGTTCTGTATCTGTTACTGATACACTGATTTGGTTTAAATAAGTGGCTTCACATCTCCATGCCTTGATATGCTGATATATAAAGTGGATATGCTATTTCAAGTAATTTAAATGGCTATTGGGTTGTTTTCTTTTTTGTTTGTTTCATGAATCTGTATGTGTTTACTTTTTTCACCCCGCTTTATTTCAAAATCTGTTTGAAATGACTTACAAGACATATAAAATATGAATAGATAAAACAAAACCAAGTCAAAGCAAAGACTAGACTAACAGTGGGACTAAATTGACTCTTTGTTCCTAGAAGTCAATATGAAAAGAAAACTAAAATGGACACATGATCTGAAAGTCTCTATTTCTGCCGCTTGCTATGACTAGTCGTGAATAGGGTGGTCCATGTTAGAAAGATGGTCTTCATTTGAATGCTGCTATAGGAATGCAAGTACCTCTTCCATTATTTTCATTTAGGAATTTCAACACCATTTAGCATCTCACGAAAGTCAGGTTAAGTTATCCTACCGTCCTTCTGCTCCAGTGGTATGACACATTAAGGTGGAAGCTTATCTGAAACTGTGAATTTCAAAAGGTACAGCTTCCTATATACTTGATTATGTAGAATGTCAAAAGGCAACACCACCATTCTAAAAGGTCAAGTTTACTATTTATATGTGAATAGCACTTATTGTCCTGGGAATTTTTTGTCCATAGTTTTTCCAAGTGTCCTGGAATAACAGTTTTTGATGAACTATCTTTAGATAGATGCCACCTTCTATGGAGAAAGTTTCTATGTCTCTTGGTGGTGAGGACTTTCTCTATTTATAGTTTTATAATCCTGCACTCCACTAGCCACTGTTTAAACATATGAAACCAAAAGGTGTAACTAAAGTATAAAAGCCACAGTCAAAAGGCACTAGTAGAGGATTATATTTGTGAAAGACAAGAAGAAAGAAAAAAGTAATTAATGAAGTAAAAATTTAAGAACTTGAATCAGAACTGAGAAATTAAGTACTCCAAAAAGATATTAATCTAAAATTGTTTATAGAAATTCTAAAAGACTTAAATGAGGAAGATCTAAAATTCATTAATCATATTATAAAATCAAATAAAAAGTCATTAAATAAAAATGATAAATATTTATAAATTAGAAAGGATTCGAATATTTAAAACATAAAAAATAAATACAGAATGGTAATTATTTAAAAGAACATTTCTGAAAAGCAATAAAGAGATTAGAATAAAGGCATAAATCTTCAATATTGGATATTCAGTCCAAGGCTGTCTTTTCCTTATCTTGCACTCTGGTAAATACTATGTAAATAAAATATATTTAATTATCCCCATTAACAACAGTAACAGTAAAAACTTTCAATAAAAAAGCAGAGTGAAATATGCTAAAATCTTCACTCTTAATAAATACTAACTAGGAAGAGAGACACAAGTTTTAAATGTTTTCATTCAACATTAGCTTTGCCTGTAAACATGGGGCAGGGCAAAAGTAGATTTACAATTGTTCATATGGAAAATAATACAATTATTAATAAATAATAATACAAGAATAAATTCTGTGTTTCTTGTACTCACAATGGTAAACCTACTTTTGCCCCACACTGTATATTGACTCAGGGGAGTAAAAAGTCATATAAACAAAATAGTGGCTATTGTTTAGCATTGGTCTAAGAAACTAGCTATCAGACATTTCTTTTATATTTTTAAAGGGTCTTTTTTCCTCAGACTTAAAATAATTTTTCATCATGTTTTATATAATTCTACTAAAATGTGTTTAGGTTTTTCTAAGTGGTTTACTAAATCTCAATTTTAGAATCAACAGGAAAAGGAAAAATTCCAACTGAAGAACAAAATAATGTAAGCATGCTTCGTTTGTTTTGACAAAATTGGTTTCGCCTACAAAGTTATTCTCTCAATGATCAATGCTTTCAAAATTTAATAAAACATAATACCATTTCAAATAACTAACACAAAACATTTTCTGAGACAGTATTAGCATTCTGTGAGTTGTCCATTGGCTTTTAAACGCTGACAGTTCAGAGACTAACCCAATTTTGATGTGTCTTCCCATTAAAGAAAAAGGCCATCCCTGAAATTTGTTAGAGGAAAGCAGAGGATTGCTCTCCAAGGTAGTTTAAATTTTTTAAAAGGTTAATGCTCACTCAGTGAGTGAAATGTTTGAGTTGTTTATCAGGAAGGTTTTGAAACGGAATAATATTTGATTTGATCTTTAAGTGAGAAATGGTTCTTAAATCATGAAAAAGGGGCTATTGGAAAACATCAGTGTCCTAAATTAAATATTTCCCAGTGGAAACACTTCTTGGTACATTTTCTAAGATTATTTTAAAATCTGTCTCAGGGGATTTTGCAGGAGAGCCTAAGGAATGAACACAATGCCGGGACTGGAATCTCAATTACACATTTAAGTTAAACTCAAACTTACAATTTATGAAAATTAAATGTCCTCTCCTCTTACTTAGGAGAGGAAATATCAAGGGATAAATAACTAGGCTGTATACACGTAAGTGTTAAACACCAAAGTTATCCAAATCAAACCTGTGAATAATCTTCAATTTGGATTCAGCTTCTGAAAATTAGAATATTAAGTAAGCCTCTTGCACATTAGATTCCAGTTTTTAAAGAAAAAATGTTTTATTGTTTTTGGCAAAAAAAATAAATATACTTAAATAATATAAGCAATACTGAAATTTAAAGAAGAAAAGCTAAATTCTACCACTCTAAAATGATCATTCTTAACATTAGCTGAACACCATCTCATCCATCTCGCAGTGCACCAATTCCTTTCTCTCTGCAGAAATACAACTAGAAATTGGATGCATAGGTGGATGGGTGGATGAACACATGGGAGTAAGTTATAATATGGAAGTCATTGTATAGATGTGTTTTAAAATAAAAAAATCAACTTTAGTTTCATTTTGAATTCCATAAGAGAAAAATTAACTGAAATGAAAATGAAGATATTTTTAGTATCAAATAAATGATTCTTCACTACAATATGGTAACTCTTAAAATATACCTCTAAGAATAAAGATAGAGGGAGAGAAGGAATAGAGAAGAGATGAAGAAAGGATAGGAAAAGCAAAGGAGATGAGAACAGGATAGAGTGGAGAAGAGTTTATATATTTTTTTATAAGAATCATTTTTTCAAAATGACCTATTTCATTTTTAAGTCTGATTCTGTATTTCAAAGATGAATATAATGCCACTTTCACATCTCATTTTAATAAGGTATATTATTACTTTGTTCATATATAACATTGATATTTTGTTCTGTAACCTCAGATCCCATGGTTTTTATCAATAGTTCTCTGGGTGCTGGAATCACTGTGCTTCACCAGTCCTTTTATCATGGATTTCCAATGCCTCAGTGTTTTTGTTTATATCTTAACTAGAGGCCCGGTGCATAAAAATTCATGCACTGGAGGGGGGGTCCCTCAGCCCGGCCTGCCCCCTCTCAGAGTCCAGGAGCCCTCAGGGGTGGGAGGCAACCTGGCAATCAGGGGAAGGCTATGCCCCCATCTCACCTCTGCTGCTGCCATTGCCGGCAGCGCAAACCTAGGCTGGCCCTGGTTACCTGAGCCTCAGGTGGCCCTGGGTGGCTGGGCAGCCACCATCCAAGGCTTGCCTGTGCCTGGGGCCAGCCCTGGGCAGCTGGGGGGCTCAGGGGACTGGGGGACTCCGGAGGCAGGCACACGCCTGCCGCCCTGGTGGGGCTGAGAGGAGTGGGCACCTCCTTTTTGTGGCTGTGGGCACAGCCATCTTTGAGGGCAGGGCAGTCAACTAGCATATTCCCTCCTTATTGGCTGTGGGTGCCACCATCTTTGCGATGGTGTGAGGGTCAATTAGCATATTCCTTCTTTATTAGATTGGATTGGACACATTAAAGGTCTACCTTTTTTGTTTGTTTTTCTCAATTTGGGATTCTGGGCATTGTAGTATCTTAATTTATTCCTGTTTAAGAATATCTGTCAATTGCCTTTATACATAAATAATTTTTGTGGAATTTTTGGTGTACATTTTTGTTACCCTAGAATGTTGTAAACATTGCTTTATTACTTCTTACATTGAATGTTGTTGCAAATATCTGCTGCTGTTCTAATGTTTTTCTTCTTATTAAGTGATTTTTGGAAGGAAGATAGGGAAGTTTGGAGAGTCCCTAGGTTTACTAGGCCACGTCTTGACATTGACTATTTGGTATTAAATTTATTTAAAATAAGAATATACTGTAATAGATTCAGTTCTTTATCTGAGGGGATTATCTTATATTACAGATTTAAAATGTGTCTTCTCTTGCATTTGCTGGATTCTCAACTTCATGGACACAAATTATCTTTATGCTGGAATCCCTTGGTCTTGCTTCTATATTTGGTTTCCTTTATTCATTTTAATCCATTGCATTTGAAAAAAAAATCTCAATTATATATTGTTATATAATGGTGGAATTTTGAGCCTCAATTTGTATTCTTAACCCTTTGCACTCGCTTGCTTTTTTCTCGATTCCTTTATTCTAATGCTAACCGTGTGGAGTCACACTTGACATCCGAGTGCAAAAGGTTAAGTTTGCAATGGCCATTTTAATCTCATGTAGTTGTTTCATCACATCTTTGAGTTCATTTTTGCAGAATTCATACTCTCAGTGTTATTTTATATAGTGAATTAATTTTGAGGAATTTGATTTTTTTTCGATATTTTTTCTTCCACATTATACACTTGGTCTTTCTCTCTTTCTTTGCTTATATTGGGAATTCTATAGGAATGTTATATTCTCTAATAAAATATGGTTCACATGTTTACTCTCTTACCATTATATCTGAAGCCAGTTAGTTTTTCTTTCAAAGCTGCAGATTGAGGGCAGTTCATTTGGTTTTCTGCCCCTTTTCCCCCTCATTAATTTTGTAATTACATTTTTTTATTATTGAATTTATTAGGGTTACATTTGTTAATAAAAGTTTATAGGTTTCAAGTGTACAATTCTATAATATATCATCTGTATATTGTATTATGTGTTCACTACCCAAAGTCAAGTGTCCTTTTGTGACCATTTTATCCCCTCTTTACTGGCCCCAACCCTCTTTTCCCCCTGGTAATAACCATACCTTTGTCTGTGTCTATGAGTTGTTCTGTTTTTTTTCCTTAATCCCTTCACCATTTCACCCTCTGACAGCTGTCAGTCTGTTCTCTCTACCTATGAGTCTGTTTCTATTTTGTTTGTTTACTTTTTTTCTAATAGCTTGAGGTAACGGCAGATGGATTACCATGATTTGTGACTCAGCAGTATAATTTGCAGAGGCAGAATTAGGTGCCAGCAACTATATACCCTCCCTCTCTGGTTCTCCCTCCCTCCCTCTCTCACTTCCTCCCTCCCTCTTTTTTCTCTCTTCTTAAGAAGTCTTAAATGTTAAATCTAAGTCTTAAATATATGTCTTGCTTACTACTTTTGAAGATTATTGTATTTTATTGGCCTATTTCCTTGTCTGGGTATTGTTGGTATTTATTCCTTCTTTGTACTACCATTATGTTAGGTATCAGTGGAAAAAATTTTACTATTATGAAGATATTTTAACCTTCTTAACCCAGAAGTCCCTGTTTAAAGTTTTAAGTTCTGCTCACACATGGTCAGGTGATTTCCCAAACACTACATGTAATTTTTAATGATCATTATATTGCTGAGGCAAGTATGCTACATGCACTGTGGCATCTTAAACATATCTTTCATTTAAAAAAGATTCATTCAGTAATGACAAAAAGTTTATCATAATATATTAGGATTTTCCTTAAGTATATATCCCTGAATTTTTTCCCTCTGATTATTTTAAGTAGATAAAATAACTTTTGGAGAGTTTTAGCATAGTAAATAGAAGTTGCACTGAATGTGATTTTCATGGAGAGTTTTTCTTCTTTCTCATATTGTTGACTGATTCATAAAAACATAGATATTTATTTGCACTGTATAATGAGCCAAGTTTTCCTTTCTTATATGAGCAAGACACAAGCACATGTTTAAAAATCTCTTTATGAATTATTCATTTCAGTTTTTATTATTATAGTCTATTGTAGTAGGTTTTAAAGTCCTTACACTTTAATCCAGTGGTTACTCTGTCAATAAATAGATTGGCAATTTATATGTCTTCTTTGTTTTATAAAAACAATAGATTTAAAAATTATATATAAAATACCAGATACTTACAAGTATGTTCTAATCACGAGTGTCCAGATTTATCTACTTATTTTGTGTGGCCTTGAATTCCATCTAAAAAAATCTTATTTGTCCTTTATGTTCTTTATTTTTAATTAGTAAGGGCTCCACATATAAAAGCACTTTTGTAAAGGGGGTTAGGAGTCTTCCAGTAACTAAATTAGACACTGAATCTATTAAATTAACCTAACATAGAAAAATAAAAGAAATATAGTATTGAATCTCAGATAAAAATGATCAAAATGATTAAATTACTTTATATACTGGTAATGAGTAGAAAACTGTATTAGTATATACCCAATAATCTATGTATCTCTAAATATTATAAATAAATACTTTAGTTATTGTCAGAAAGTTCATAAAGGCCGTCTGAAATTCTTTTCTTTCAGAGGTAAATTAATGCATTTGACTTCATTAAATGTTTTGATATAAAGATAAATGTTTTTTTATTTATACCAATGCCATCGGTGGTATAATTTTAATAGGGTCCTTTCAAAAATATGCTGCCTAAGGAAAATCTGTGTTTTTTAAGTTCTAAACATTTATTTTTCTTAAAACCCGTAGCTTTCGATGCTATACTCTGTGACAATGCCAGCTGCCAAAGACTGGAGAACTAATTTAGCTGGAAATGAATTAATGCTTTCCTTGGCTCACATTAATTTTGTTAGAATTGTGTTTCAAGTAGAAAATGTTGGCTCTGAGTATGAAATAATGAGTTACTTCTTTGGGCTCAGTGGAGTAAAATGCCAGGAATGGAAACCATGTCACCTTTGTGACTGAAATATAAATGATGTGCTCTGTGCCTGCTCAGTAGCAAAACTGTCCTCGGTGCAGATCTGGTCAGTGGGGCCAAGTTCAGTTTGTAAATCCATCCCTGAAGGACTGTGGAGTTTGTATCGTGTACATTCTAGAGCCCCGTTTTTTTGTGTTTTTTTTTTTCTGTTCAAACTCTTAGTCGTTAGTGTATATAATTTATTTTTACTCGTGGGTAAACTTTTCATCTTTTATGAAATCATGACAAGTCAAAGCAGAACAAATTATGATATATCTTTGTACAATAATATCTGACAGGAATTGCCCAGAGTCAATATAAAAACTGCATTTTGGGAGAAAAGCAATTAACTTATGTTATAATTGAGTGGAGATTTCATAACCTATATTATGTTCAAAAGATTTTAAAGCCTGATATCTCATAACCATAAGTTTGAAATAAACAATATGGTTTCACTCATTTTATTGAGAAAACATTTAATAAGGTTTTTCATTCTGTAGTAAAAAATCCCAACAGAGTTCATTGGAGAAAAGAGGAAATCTAAAGTGTTATCACACAGAGAAAAAGACCTATGAGCAATAGGAAAAACAACTAAAATCTTAAATAGCCCTTATAATTTTGAGTAAAAAAAAATGTAATTGTAAAGGACATGTTTTGTTAAGCATAGTTCTTCTCAGCCTGTGGAAAGTCTCAATATTTGTCAACTTGAGATCGGTCTGTTACAAATATCTTCATTTAACACTAACTGAAGAGATTCTAACATGGACTTGCAAAATGTCTGAATGATGTGAGAATGACTGAAATCTCACATGGAAAATAATGTTTAAAATGTAATAGAGTTCACTAAAACACAAAGGGAATAACTGATTACTAATACTGTGGTTCTTAGGTTTCCCTCCAATCTCTCAGAACCACGGAGGTGCTGAAATCCTTAACCACACGTGTGTAGAGGGAATTTTCTTCAACCCCGTCCTCTGCAGGCCTTTTATCCTCATCCATAGTTCTGCACCACCTGCTCATTTCTTACTGTGTTTGTTTTGCAGTGATCTCCTAGTATACGATGGCTACTTCCTCCTACCAAGACATATTCTGAAGGCTTTCTGGTTTTGCTTGGCCAGAGGTCGTGTGCACAGACCCTGTCAACTGTTCCTCCACAGCATTTTTGGTTTCCTTCTTCTGGGCAGTCTCTGCAGATCTTTGCCAATAGCTGCTAGTTTTCTGGAAACAGCTTTTCTGTATTTAGTTTGCATCCTTGCAAGTTCAAAAGCTCAGCTTTTGGAGTGTGCTGGGTGGTGCAGAGAGGTGAGCAGATTGTACAGGCCTGTACTCATCCTGGCAAAAGGTTTGGCTATGGAGAAAAGAAATGTCCTGCCTATGCCAGCATTTTACAGATTTAGAGCCTAAACTGCCTGTTCTTATCCATTGCATATTAAACATCATTCTCTCAGACTCCGAAGCTAGAACACACGCCTCTCTGTGCTTTTGTTGCTTTGCCTTTCTGCTCTGAACCTGACCCAGTTTCTGCCCTCGGTTGTGCCCCTCCTCCCCCCACCCTAGCTGCAAACCTCAGGGTGCCTTCCAGCTATGTCTTCATCTCTCCTTCAGGGCAATGGCACTCCAGGTCTTGCTGGACCCTGCCCAGGACCCTACTTCCTGTACCCTGCTCTCACATGTAGCATCTAATCTCTCCTCGTCCTTGCCTCAGGAGCTGGGACAGAGGCAGGACAATTTTGGTCAAGAAAGAAATTGCTTCCAGACTTACTCTGACATAAAAGAGCATCCCCTGTGCCCCAAGCCTTTTGCTGTGTGTTGCATTATTAAATATTCTCTTTATAAGAGTTCAAGCTTTCTGTTTAACTCTTTTGTGCCTGCCTCTTAGTAGCTATAAACTCTATCTTCTAATATCTACAACTGAGGTGATAGTGGACTAGGCTTTTTAAAAACAAGGACTCTAATTTTAAATGCTTGTAAATGGCAAATAAAGCTTTAATTTATACTGTCTTCCAGTAGTTTCATGCCTGATGTCTGTCTGAGACTCTACCAGAAAATGAGTTTTGTGACCCATAAAATTAATTTAAATACTCTAGGTTAAAAAAGCATCTGTAATATCTAGTAAAAAATACTTATATTAGTGATTTCTTAAAATAAATGTATCATGCTAAAATAGTATCCTTGTTTCCTCAAACATTATAGATTGCTTTTCTATGTAAGATGATCAGATATTTTTATTCTCTAATATGCACCATTATTTATTTTTTAATATATTTTTATTGATTTCAGAGAGGAGGAGAGAGGGAGAGATAGAAACATCAATGTTGAGAGAGAACCATTGATCAGCTGTCTCCTGTACTCCCCACACTAGGGATCAAGCCCACAACCTGGGCAAATGCCCTGACTGGGAATCAAACCATTACTTCCTGGTTCATAGGTCTACACTCAACCACTGAGCCACGCCAGCCAGGAAATACGCACCAATATTAAACAAAATAATTTGGTAACAGTGTGTTGGAGGATGACAAGATTTACTCTGCAAAGAACAATAGAAAAATAACTTGTAGTCTTCATTGTATTATCAAATATTAAGTTGTGCACTGGATTGGTAACAACTCTTCAATATTTATGCAATTAAAAAAACAGCCATTAAGAACTATTGCCTTACATAATAGAATAACAGATTTTTTTGTGTTACAATGTGAAATAAAATTTTAAAGCATTAACAAAAGTAACATTAATTAACAAAATTAAGGGAAAGGCATTGATAGTTATTTGAGTAGCTACTGTGGGCCTATTATTCTGAAACATTTTGGACTCAGAACTACTTAACACTCTTAACAATTATTGAGGATACCAAATAGATTTTTGTTTATCTGTTAATTGAAATAAAACAAACAAATTTTAAATATGTATGATTCATTTAAAAATAATAAATAAATGATAGTAAATCTATGATATTGATACCAATACAATCTTTTATAAAAAATGACTATATTTTTAAAACAAAATAAAAAGTGTGAAGTGAGGCATTGTTTTATGTTTTTGCAAATATCTTTAATGTCTGGGTATATGGAAAGGCAGTTGGATTTCCATATCTGCTTTTGCATTCGGTCTGTATGTTTTGCTGTTTTGAGTATTTATATATTGATATGCTGTTTTGACTATAAGAAGAAATACAGGCTTAACACAGATAGGTAATTTAAAAAGTGAGGAGTCTTTTAATATCCTTTGCAAATAATTATAGGCATTATTTGGTACTACTGTAAAACTCAGTAAGTGGTAGTTTCTAAAAAGTTACATACAATGTAGAATCGGAAACCCTAACAATTTTGCACACCCATTAGATCAAAATCCATTGGTCTGTTTTGCACTTCAAATAAATATTTGACCTGTGCATGAGTTTGACTTCATGTACCCCTGAAAATGTCTTGGGTGTCCCATGGGATTCCTGGACAACACTTTGAAAACCACTGTGCTAGTCATTGCATTTGCAAAACAGAAACATGATATACAATCAATCCTATTATCCTCTTACTAGAGGCCCGGTACACGAAATTTCATGCACAGGGCGGTGTGTCCCTCAGCCCAGCCTGCACCCTTTCCAATCTGGGACCCCTAGAGGGATGGCCGACTGTCCGTTTAGCCCCGATCCCAGTAGGATTGAGCCTAAATGGGCAGTCGGACATCCCTCTCACAATCCAGAATTGCTGGCTCCCAACTGATCACCTGCCTGCCTTCCTGATCACCCCCTAACCACTCCCCTGCCAGCCTGATTGATGCCTAACTTCTCCCCTGCCAGCCTGATTGCCCCTAACTGCCCTTCCCTGCAGGCCTGGTCACCCCTAACTGCCCTCCCCTGCAGGCTTGGTCCCCTCCAACTGCTCTCCCCTGGAGGCCTGGATCCCCCCCCAACTGCCCTTCCCTGCAGGCCCGGTCGCCCACAACTTCCCTCCTCTGCTGGCCTGGTCACCCCTAACTGCCCTCCCCTACAGGCTTAATTGCCCCCAACTGCCCTCCCTTGCAGGCCTGGTCCCTCCCAACTTCTCTCCCCTGCTGGCCATCTTGTGGTGGCCATCTTGTGTCCACATGGGGGCAGCCATCTTGTGTGTTGGAGTGACAGTCAATTTGCATATTATTCTTTTATTATATAGGATTACAGATTATGAATCTGTCTCTAATAGAGTGGATGTTGCCTGGACTTTGCAGCCTCACTCCACCACTCACCAGCTGTCTGACTAAAATATTCTGTGCACTCCTGGAAATACCACAGACATGCAAATACACAAATATGTAGTATTTCATTTTCAAATAAACAGTATCAAAATTAACTTCTCCCAGTTTTCTTTTTGCAAGTTGCTCAATTTTGATGGAACCCATTATAAGTGAAAGTTAGCCCAGCATAAATTTTTGGGTGCATGGACTCCTGGAGCCAAATTTCTCAGTTGAATCCCAGATTGTGCCATTTCCCCCCCTAATCTTCAGAGTCCTCATGCATTTTGTGAAGTTGGGATAATTAAAGGAGGTAGCATGTGCTAAGAGCTTATAACAGTGTCTGCTTTTTATAAGGGTTAGATTAGTGCATGCTGGGTTTATACTATTATTATATATCTTGTTGACCTTGGCCACTCTCGTTTTCTAAGAAATGAGTCAGTAGTACCCTGACTCCCAACCACAGGGGGTTTAGCCTAGGGAAATACCCTCACTAGGATTAAGGAGAAGGGGTCCCCCACTCCAGCAATACTTTCTATTTGAAAGAATGAAGATCTACTATGACTCTTTCCAAATAAATGTCAGTAAACTCCCCCCTTTCCAACTCTAACCATCTTTGGTATCCTTGATCTATCCAAAAGTTATGACATTGGTTTTGAGCATTTTTTTTTAAATCATCACCCAAGGATATTTTTCCATTGATTATTTTTTCCTTAGAGAGAGAGTGAAAAGAAGGGAGGAGGGGTGGAAAGAGAGGAGAGAGAGAATTGCCAACTAGTTGCCTCTGGCCCACACCCTGACCCATGCCAGGATCAAGCCTGCAACCTGGGTATGTGCCCTTGACCAGGATTCAAACCCAAAACCCTTCAGTTCGAGTGCTGATGCTCTAACCACTGAGCAAAACCAGGTAAGGCTCAGCCATTTCTTCATAAAATCTATCAATGGTGACATGTCTCTCACTCACTTTGGTGTCTGCTATCTATCCTGTAGACACCATGGATGATATAGGAACAGGAAATGTTCCACCCTGATATTTCATTATACAAATAACAATTCAGGGAAAAGTAGAAGAAAAATAAGATACTGAGTGCTTATTGTACACAAACAGTGTTAACTCTTTACAAACATAATCTCCTTTAATCTTCACAGTGCTTCTGTGAAGAAAGTATCATCCCATTTTACACAGGTGGGTTAAGGGCACCAAGGGTCAGAGAGATTAAGTAATGTATTGCAAATTACAGAAAGTATCAAAAGGTGATAATATCTACCCAACTTACCTTAGCTAATTTTGTCCAGAATTTAGGTATTATGTTTTTCTTCCTTTCTTACGTTTGTTCTTTCTTTTAGTTTTAAAGGTCAAATATGTATATAAAAGATTGTTCATCAAATGACAATTCTGTCCTCCTTTGCCCCAAGGCCACCATATCTACTTCTTTTGGATGATTCATATAGCATTTACCTTCATGTCTTTATATTACTTCTTTATATTGCTGCCTCTTAATTTTCAGGTTTAGAAATGATTTTTTAACTTTTCACTACAGAAAATCAGTAATTATGCCCCCCTTTTCTTTCCCTGCCCCTGTCGCACACATGCACTCTTCCAAAATTAGTCAATAGATTTGGGTTATAATTTTGGCCCAAATATCAAGTATCTATATATATAAAAGAGTAGTATGCAAATTGACCGAATGTTGGAACAAGCAGAATGACTGCTCGACCAGTTGCTATGAGGCGCACTGACCACCTCTTGGTCCCTCCCCCCAGCCAGCAGGCTCCGATCGCTGGATGGCGAACAGGGAACTGGGGGTGGGTGTCAGGGATGCAGGCGGCACCAGGCCAAGGCCCCCCGCCCCGCCAGTCTCCCCACTTATAGAGGGCGACATATGACAGGGGCGGGGCCTGCTAGCAGGCGGGAATGGCCTACCTCTCGGTCTCTCCCCCTGGCTGGCAGTCTCTGATTACCTGATGGCGAATGGGGAACTGGGGGTGGGTGGTGGTGGTGGGTGGGGCCAGCTGCTGGCAGCTGGGGAAGATGGCCCTGATTACAGGCCAGGCCTAGGGACTGTCCCCACCCATGAATTTCATGCATCGGGCCTCTAGTTTATATTATAAATGGGTAAATGCTGTTCACATCCATGATTATTGTCCCTTTCATGCACTATTTTTATATTCCTTGAAGCTGATAATTATTATATTTTTCATTTCATTCTGATTTTCACATTGTAAATTTTGTACATACTTATCACCAGTTCAATCCAAAAATGTTTTCCACGTATCTACATTTTCCCACCAGACATTCTGTAAGGGATTCACAACTAAAACAGTCATCTTCTTTTCATTAATCCTATATAATAAAAGTGTAGTATGCAAATTGCCCCCTCAATTGGGAGGTCATCCGGGATTTCGACCAGAGTTTGAGGCTGGCTGTGGGAAGGGAGGGAGTACCTGGCCGGCAGCCTGCAGCCACTAGGGACTCTACGCACTGGGCCTCTAGTTATCACATAATATTTGCCACCTATTTAGGTTTTCAGAGATTTCTGAGTGCTCATAAATCCAACCTATCGGTACCGATGAAAGAAATGATCATAAATATTCATTTTAAATATATTAATGAAATTTTCATTCTAAGTTAATATTAAAAGTTAGTTGTTATTAAAGTCACCTTATGTTTATAAAATAATATACTAGTAGTCTACTGTTTCTCATTTTATAATGACTGCAACAAGTTTAAGGTAATTTAGAAGATGTTATCCATTAAATGACAAATTATAATGTCATTTCTGGGTAAAATGATTAGGAATCATAGTTATAGATATCCAATAAAATTAGCAGTCCTCTTTAAGTGAAATGCAATCAATTTGCAATATCACACATTTTAAAAATCTATATGTCCAAGTACACAAAATTGTTTATTGATGAACACACTTGAAAATATACACAAGGACATATTAAAATTAAACTCTCAGCTATCTGGTTTAATTACAGGATAGATTTTTCTGGATAGCTGAGTTTTCCAAATGCCTGATGATTATTTCTTATAGGTACAGAAATTAGCTTAATTTAGCCTCTCCAAAACTGCATTACATTCAACCCTGTCTTCCTTAAAAGAGCACAGGGTTTTTGAAAGCTCATAATGAACTTTAATTATTATTCAAACTCATATTTATAGCATAAAATGAGTGAGTGGCATATGCCTTATACTACATACTTTTTATATCTCTGCTATGTGAGTTGTGTCTTTTTCTTAATTAGCTTTTCTTTCAAAGCTCATTATAATTTAGTTTGTCTGCCTTTATCATGTCATCTCTTTTCTTATAATTGGTTGCTTCTCTTTCACTGGGCTTTATACCATGTAACTGAAATTATTTGATCAGAGTAAAACCTAATAGTGCAGATATGAAGGACTCTTGGGTGAATAAAGTTTGCCAAGCTTAGCGCATGGATTTGTAATGTTTATTTGGACTGCCCAGAATCTATTTATTACTTAATCCCTAGTTCTGACTGTACCTATGTATACTTAAGTTTGCCATGTAACAGCCAGCTACTAGTTGCCCCTTACGTATCTATCCTCTCCTCTATAGGAATGGGCCTTTTACGTTTACCTGAAGCCATGGCAGCCAGGAAGGAGCAGCCATGTGACTAAGCTATGAGCAGTGAGATGGAGGGAAAGTGGGCCATGTGCAGGACATGGCCTTAAAGGAAGCCACATGTAGCTTTCTGCCACTCTCATCATCCTCCTTCTTGGAACTCAGAACTCCCTTATGGACCAGGAGAGGATAAAGGTCACATCCTAGGGATGGAAGAGCAGAAAGATGACATTGGAGCCAAGGACTAAGAACAAAATGAACTACTGCTCTTTGTTCAGCCACTGTTATTTGGGGTCTATCTTATGCTTCTGCTCATTAATTTTAATTAGTGCAAGTGAACAGTCAAACGTGTGAAGGTGGCATCATCTCAGTTCCAGGTACTGACCAGTCATCTGTTCTGGGAGCCCTTGGGTTCAGTTAAAACCCTGGTGGATTTTATTAAAGCCCACCTCTTCAGGACCTGAGGGTTGAAGCATTGGCTTCTATTGATGGCTGTGTTTAGGTCATTAACTTGTAAGATGATAAATGAGCAAGTAGTACCTGAATGAGGTGTTGATTAGAGCAGGACTATTTTTCTCAGTCTTCTTAGGCTCTGACTTCAATTGAAAATCTAAACAATATACCCTAAATTCACATTATTTTGGTCAATTGAAAGCTTTGAAGGAATGATGAACTTGTCTGTGTTCAAAACTGAAGGCTCAATCTTGTACTGGAAAAGTTTTTGTACCTCTGGTTTTAACTACTTCTTCTCCAAATATACATTCAAAAAATAAAACAAAATAAAAATTCCAACAGCAGCCTGTTATAACCCCAGTTTTTTGAGGAGCTTCAGCTCAGTGAGAGGTTTATGTATAAAATAGGTTCTTTTTCTTCAGTCTTTGAACTGTCCTCAAACCCTTTCCTAACCGCTAACCATCATTGGGTATGTTACTCACATTTCCTGCGAATTTGGTTATTAAAAGCCCAGTTCAGGTAAAAAAATTTCCTCAAACTTGGTCAAGTTTTTATTTTCTTTCCTCTCCCCAGCACAGATTTGACTATGGCTGAAGGACCTGAGTGGTAAGGAAAGGGAAGATCTGCCTTTTCATGCCTCATCGCCTCAGGGTTCACCTTCTCTATGACGAGAGGGCCACATGCTGATTCTCTTGTGGGATACACAGTGCAGGCTTCTAAGGGTCCTGCAGGGCCTTCCTGGTGTGAGAGTAGGTCCCTGGGGAACATGACCCTGCAGCCCTCATCGCTCTCGCTGTGACTGCAGGGGTCCCTTCCTTTAATGGGCAGCTCTCTTGGGTGGGCTACCAGCACAAGGAAGTCCTCCACCCTCCTCAGTGTCCCCAGGGCTCATGGAAACTCACACACCCTCCCTAACCAGAGGCTGGGCAGGTAGGTGGTCTAGTCCTGCCTGCTCTCTACCCTCCTGCTGTCTCTGTAATTCTTTTTGCTCAGAGGTCTGAGTCAGATGAGTAAATCTATTACCCAAGGGGATATCCAGCCAGGAAACCACAGCATGATCCTCTTCCCTCTCCTGCCCCCTGGTGTGGAGAGGGGATTGCCTCTCACCAGTAACTTAAAAATGTTTACAAGACATAATGAATCTCACCCTGCCTCTGTTTTTCCCCCGCTTTTATTTAGGAGGGTTTTCAATAATCTCTTATTTCTTAGAGATTGGTGGGGGACAGATCTGGACCCAATTACAGGCACCTCTCTTTAGAAGGTGGGTTACTTACAAATTCCTTGTGCCCAAGTTTGGCACTAGTCCCATTCAACATGCTGTTACCGTTGGGAAGGTGATTGTAGTGGGGACCTCAGATCATTTTATACAGAAAAATGTAATTTTTAAACCCAAACACAAATGGACTTAAGCAATTATGTGGTATTTTCACAACAGGCATTTAAAACAAACATAATATTTATGTTCCCTCGTTCCCAAAATGCCTATTTTTAAGAGGGTAAAAAATGCTGCTATTTTAAGGTTTTATTTTGGAAAATATAGTTAAGGGAATTGTCATAACCTTGATAACTGTTATCTTTCTCTGAGTTGTTTTGAATAAATATTATGATACACATTTGTGCAATGTTTCTATGTAGGAATTTGCCAGATGTGTGATGGCATGCAGCCTTATAATGCAATAACACAAACTCCTCTAAGGGTAGTAACCTAGAAGTATTTTATATACCAAATATAACCCCGGAGACAAGACTTCAGATTGTGTGTGTGTGTGTGTGTGTGTGTGTGTGTGTGTGTGTGTGTGTGTGTGTGTGTTGTGTGTTTTAACTTCATCTAGCAAACCATCCAGCTCTAATATTCTGTACTTTGGTTTTGCTGATGCCCTCTCAAAGCAAACTGCATCCTTTCCAGCAGACCCAATGAAACTAATGAGTTTAACCTCAAAGATTTTATCCTTCTCAGCAGTCAACTGGAAGCTAAAGTACATCAGAGAGAAACTAATTACAAGATGCTTGCATTTCAGTTATTCTGCATTTAGCATTGCAATTACTAATTCTGTCTATCTTTCACTTGCTAAGTATAGGAAAATGGAAAGCAAAGACCCCACCCCCGATTTTATAAGCCCTTTAGAGATGAATATAGTGTATAGTTAATTTACACATTTCTTTATATATTTATAAATTTAATGATGACAAAAATCATAGTTAATGTTATTTAGAGAGATTTCTCTGCAATAGAAAATTTAAGGAATATATTTAGTTGTTTTGAGTAGGCCAAATGCATGGTTCAAATTTAGAGTGTTAATTATACCTACTATAGGAACTTATATTTTCAAGGGAAAAAAAGCTAGGAGAGAAATCATGCAAGAAAATCAAAGATCAATTTGAGCATTGAGCATTTATGATGCAAAGAATAAAAACTGACAGTAAAAGCTAGTAAACAATATTTGTATATGAAACAAGTTTGATAATTCAACTCATAACTATAACACAAAAGCAAAAATAATATCCCCAAGATAAAGACAATAAGAACAACAATCTATGTTTTCAATTTAATTAGAACTCTGAAATCATTCTTACTATGGAAAAAACACTTAAAAATCCAATTTTATTTGAGATACGCACATGCATAGCTTTAAATAAGAGGCAACATTCTTATGCTGTGGAAGGCAAACTAATCTTCTTTAAACAAAGTTTAAGTCCTGTCTGAGACCACTTGCATCCATTCCTAATTTTCTCATCATTAATGGGAAAATTAAATTTACTGCCCTTTGGGTATTGTAGATGAGTTTTAAGTCATTGGCTCTGGAAGAAACCTTAGAATGCATGTAATCAATGAGTCATCAACTGGGAACTCACAGGCAGCATTCACACACAGCTGACCTTGGCCTATTTAGTATTTTCAACATTTGGAAATTTCACATAGAAATCTTGACTCTTGGCTTCTTTTTCAATATCGAGATCAGCTGGAAAATATACTGGGCTTGTCATCAGTTGAAGCTGATTTAATAACTGATCCCTTTAAGGTTTCTGTTGAAACCCCTCCATAGCCCCCAACATCCCATTGTCTTGCAAACAGTATGCTCCATAATTTGGTACTACTTAATCTCCAATGGCACTTGACTGATGTAGCATATTTTTACAGGTTAAAACACTGAGGTAGTGTTGATTCCTGAGCTTTTTAAATTATAAAATATAATGTTTAAGAGCCTGGTATCTGGAGTTAGTGTGTGTGGGTTCCAATCCAACTTAGCAAATTTTCAGTTTTGCCACCTTGAGCCATTATTGAACATATCTGGTGGGCCTTAGTTTCCTTATCTCAAAAGTAAGAAGTAAATAAGATCTGCCACATTGGGTTTTGAGAATCTGGATCAATAAATATGTGTCTGAGCTTAGATTAGTACCTTGCAAATTTTACATTTTGTCTACGTGTTTGTTATAGAAATGAAGGCACAGAATAGCCTGCTCAAAGGATTTGAATCCATTTCTAGCCAGATGCCAGATTCAGATATTTCTTATTTCTTCCTATCTATTTAATTTTCCCTCTTTGTCAATGCTATTTCAGCTCTGAGTATTTGAAGGAATGCTTACACAGCTTTGGTGGTTGGGATCTTTCACTGCTCTTGGACAATGTGGTTTTGAATATAAGAAAGTCAGTCTCAACGTATTAAAGATCAGAGACAAAGTGATCAAGAAAAAATAAGTGGTATTCTTATGAGCAGCAATACTTCTTTAAGTAAGAAATTGTGAAGATAGAAAAGTCATTTATGATTTCCAGCTTCAGTAGTCAATTGCAAGGAGGAGGAAGAATTTATTTTTTCCCATTTTTATGCATGGTTGATATTAATCTTTTTGAAAATCTAGAAACAGATAATTCATTTAGGCAGGAAAGAAGGTAGGACAGGAAGACTTGCATTCTTTCCCTTTCAAAATATTATTTCATTTGGTTTGGTGATTTTAAGTGATGATCTATTTTAGTATTATATTCATTGCATTGGGGAAAATTTTTTTCCCATTCATATGGATTTCGTACTCAATTAAGAATAACTCCATGTGATTTTGAATAAGCATTATATAATTGTTTGTTAAATTAGATGTGAATGGGAATAAGTTTCAAATATAAAATTTGTATCTAAAATAACTTCCACTAAGCTTATGCTTTTGCATTGAATAGAACACATTATCAAATTAATTTCAGTATTCAGCAAATTTATAATAGCACTTGTAATTTTATTGGGTAAGTTGGCACACATTAATAATCTTGCTTCTTATTTTTACCATTTGAATTTTTAAAATTAAACCAGCTTGTCAATAAAATATTCTCAGAAAAAAATTCACATCCTAACACCAAAATTATTTACATGAAATGAGATGATTAGTTTTTATTTTTAATTTGATTAAAATAGTATTAACATTAATATTTAACATACTTTAAAACTTTGGAACCCAGAAAACATGGACTCAAACGCCACCTTCCTATAGACTTTAGTAAGATGCTTAGTTTCCTTAATCCTTAGCATATCATAAGTGTTTTTCTTGTTGAAAAGCTTGCCTGTGACAGAATTTTATAATACATGTTCCTGAATGTCCTTTTCCATTTTATGTGATTGGGGTTGACTTGACTCACTGAACATAAAACTGGAGGCTCTGTTCCTCTAAAACAATTTTTCTTCTTTTAAGTAAAAGATAAAGGATTAAGAAAGTTGTTCACTTTCATTAGTCTATTCTCTGACAAAAAGGGCTTAAAAGTATTTCATGTAAAAAGAAAAATCTTGTATTCAGCAGATATATATTGGAACACATATCAAACACATTAACATGTGGGACTCCCATTACCAACCAGTCAAACTAAATTCATTTTATTGCCCTAAAATATATTTAGCAGCAAAACAGAGGATTTTCATGGAATGAAAAATATTTTATTGGAGTTGTCTATTAATTCTTTTGAATAGATCTCTCTCTTCATAAGTCTATCTCTTATGTTTAAACTTGTGCTAAGATTCGAAATTCGTGCATGGGGGTGTGTGTCCCTCAGCCCAGCCTGAACCCTCTCCAATCTGGGACCCCTCGAGGGATGTCCGGCTGACCGTTTAGGCCCGATCCTCCCAGGATCGGGCCTAAACGGACAGCCGGACTCCCTCTCACAATCCAGGACTGTTGGCTCCCAACTGCTCACCTGCCTGCCTTCCTGATTGCCCCTAACCACTTCTGCCTGCCAGCCTGATCTCCCCCTAACCACTCCCCTGCCAGCCTAATTGATGCCTAACTGCTCCCTTGCCAGCCTGATTGCCCCTAACTGCCCTCCCCTGCAGGCCTGGTCATCCCTAACTGCCTTCCCCTGCAGGCCTGGTCACCCCTAACTGCCCTCCTCTGCCAGCCTGGTCACCCCTAACTGCCCTCCCTTGCAGGCCTGATCCCTCCCAACTGCCCTCCCCTGCTGGCCATCTTGTGGTGACCATCTTGTGTCCACATGGGGGCAGCCATCTTTGACCACATGGGGGCAGCCATCTTGTGTGTTGGAGTGATGGTCAATTTGCATATTAATCTTTTATTAGATAGGATTATTTTACACTGATTATAAATGATTTTTATTTAAATTTTATAAATTAAGTTTCTCTTACTATAACTTTCATATACATAAAATGCATAAATATCCCTAAGTCTATGGCTCTGACACTTGACTAGAGTTGGAAAGCTTACTATAATTAAGTTAAAGGCACTATTTACAGAATTTGTAGCAGCCAATGACTCTAGTCAGGGACAGGAAATGTCCTCTCTTTGAAGATGCCTGTGCCAGTTTGTAACATGTGTTTACTTGTGAAAAACTGTAGAGTGTCTTGGCTGACTATTATTTATTTTACATTATGCAACAGCTGAGTTGTTACTGGTAGGAAAAAAAAAGAAAGTATGGGGAAAGTGAAGATAACAAATGTCATGAAATATGATTTAAACAGAAGAAACAATGAAGAAAATAATCTTATAAAAAGAAAATGTATGAGAAGACAAAACAAGAAGTAGAAGAGCAAGCAATCTGTTGGATTGAAAGTCTGATAATCATATTTTTAAGCCTCATCTTTCTTTAATTCCCCTACATACTAGTAATATTATTATAGTCTCCAGATTAGGCTTTGCCAGTGTTCACTGTTTGGTATATAGTATACATCACGAAGATTGGTCAAATGCCTTTGAAAACAAGTTCTTGATTTACATTACTTTATCAGTTGAATTAAGGATATTATTTTTGAAATAATATGCTCATGACAACTGTAGTGCAAGCTAGTTCTATGGTTTATGTGCTTGGATTTTCTCTAAAGTGTAACCTAAAATATGACTTCAAATGGACTTCCTAGTGCTTAGCAGCTCTGAACAGGAAAGACAGTGGCTCTGTGTTGATGGCCCATTTGGAGACATCTTGACAGATTATTTAGGATTTTTTTTATCTTAAATATGTATTTTTATTTATTTATTTATTTCAGAGAGGAAGGTAGAAGGAGAGAGAATCATTGGTTGGCTGCCTCCTGTACACCCCCTATTGGGGATTGAGCCAGCAACCTGGGCATGTGCCCTGACTGGGAATCGAACCTTGACCTCCTGGTTCATAGGTCAACGCTCAACCACTGAGCCATGCAGGCCGGGCAGATTATTTAGGATTTTAATGTATTGTATTGGTGTTTGAGCAATCTCAAACATTCTAGGATCATTTTATTTTTAAAAAAATATAAAAGAAAAGAGTAAGCCGGGAGAGAAATGTATTAAATATTTGCAGGTTTAGATTTATAAAATGTATTTATTATTAAATGGCTACAGACTGATCCTTCTCCAATTTCCACAAACCCAAAACCACACGGTTTTGTCTTAGCTACTGGAGGACATGCTGACGTTGGCAAACAGCATTGCTGAAAATAAAAACTGAGAGAGCCATTTGTAAATTGAGCTTACAAGTATTAAAATTGTGAGAAATCCTTCAAAATATCTCAAATATATGACATTAATATGTAGTATTGATACCATTGTAATAACCTGGTTATTATTTAACAGAAAAGGAGTGAAAGGGGAGACCAAAAGATATAGGCATGTCATTTACACAGCTTTGCCCAAAAGCTGCGTTTAACATTCTCAAAGTGCATTCTCTGCCTATTGATGGAGGAAGAGACTGGATAAAGGCAGTTTAGACACATGCCCAATAAGGTCTGAGTGATGCGAGAAAATGCTTACCCATCCATCACACCTGGAAACAGGTAATTGGTCAGGATGGGCGTGGCCACTGCAAGTATGTGAAATCTAAATATATAAACTTCCAAACAGAGGAAGTTCGCTCTCTTGGCTCCAAGGCATTGGGCCCTCCTGGGACCCCTGCTGCAGGGCGCTGTGCAGGACTGATGGGCTTTAATCTGGCCTGAATGCTGCACCACACCCAGCTACAACAAGGAAAGGAAGCTCTGGACACTGGCCCTGTTTCTGACTTTGCTGAACTCCCAGCTGCTGCCACTCATTCAGGCCTGGCTTCAAGGACAGGGAACTTTGGAACCCAAGAAATGTAACTTTACGCAAATAAAGCCTTCTTCTAGATTCCATCCTTCCGCGGGGGCTTCTGAAAATGCTTCTTTTAGTGGCTCCCCAAGAACCTCACTCTCCCCAAATGAAGGACGTTTCACCCACTCGCAACAGAATGATAAAAGTATTTACTTTGCATAATTCTTAACTAGTCTCAGCAAAGCAAATGGATGAAAATCATTTCTAAACAGCAGGTGAACATTTTCTAGTTTTAGGTTTAGCTACTTTCTCTAAAATTATAGTTTGAATTACAGCAATACTTTATTTTATTTTTTTAAATATATTTTTATTGATTTCAGAGAGGAAGAGAGAGGCAGAGAGAGATAGAAACATCAATAATGATAGAGAATCATTGATCGGCTGCCTCCTGCACGCCCTACACTGGAGGGGTGAATTGAACCATGACTTCCTGGTTCATAGGTCTAATCTCAACCACTAAGCCACATTGGCCAGGCACAACAATATTTTACGTGTTTTGTTTTTTTTCCTCTGAAACCTAATGGAAATCCTCTGGATATAATGCCATTAATCCCTGGAGAAGAAATAAGTGGGGCAGCATTTAATTTAACAGATGTGATTGCTGTGCCAGTGATAAGATAGGTGTAGTGCATTAGCAAAGAGGATTAAGTAAGGAAAGTTGAGAAATAGTGGGTAAGGTTCTGCTTGCTCTGAGGGAAAGTACATGACAAACATGCCTTCAATTGTTATTTTCAATAATGTTGAAGTAATAATACCTCAGATTCAACCTTAAATTATCGACTATGAATTCCAACAGTGAAAAGTATAAGATGCGATTATAAGAGCTAATCTTCACCAAAGAAGCAATATTAATAAAATATTCACTCTTAGGGGGAAATGAGAAGGAAAGTAAAATTATGATAATTTAGTTATACTAGAAACTTGTATTAAATATTCAAAATGCTTCTATTACATCCTCTAAAGGTAATTCAGTATGTTTTGAAGGACATTGTTATTTTATAAAAACTCAGCATATATTCTCTCTTTATTCCAAATTAGTAACATAACTCAGAAATACAAGATGAAAACTCTAAAATTATATTGGTTGTTGAATAGTATAATTATAATGAATCAATACTGAAGATGTCTGGATGCTCATATTCCATGCATCACCGTATGTACTGACTCTGGAATTTGACTTTCAGGAGTGCTGGCAGTGTGTATTTCTTATGCCATGTGACACTGTTGATAATATTAGGATTTTCTAATATGACAGGATACTATTCTTTATAATAAATGCTACCATTTTATAAATGTGATTTTGGTAACCATAAAATGTATGATTTCATATAAATATTACTATTACTGTAGCTGTTTTCTTAAAACATGATCTTCTGAGAAATTACACGTTACTTCCTTATGATTATTTCATTGCCAGGTACCACCGTAAGTTTTTAGGCTTAACTTATGATTATAAATTCTTCAAAACTATTAACTATGAAGTATGGGTTATGAATTATGAACTATAGAATCTTAAATATATCTTTTAAAATTCTTACCTCAGGAGCATTTGGCAAGGATAACGCCCTTTTGGCCTTTTATAATGTTAATAATTAATAAAATCTTCTCTGTCTCCTGAATTAGCTATAGTCAATCAAAACATTAAGCTTCATATTTAGGCAAACTTGAAAATGCTATTTACATACCTTAAACAAAAATCATATGATTTTAGAAAGATTCTGAAGGCCAATACTAATAGTGTAGTAAATCAAATGTATAGGACCAGATTCTAGTAGACTTCCATATGTGAAATTCAGATAAAGACATTGTTAATTAATTATTAACATTGATGTCTGTGTATTAAATAACTACTAGAGACTTTTGTGGAATTTTCAATTGAATTCTCCAAGTATCAGTTCATCTATGAATGTGTCTTTGTAACTTAATGATCATGATTCACATAGTACATTTTTTTCTGGTGTTGCTCTTCTGAAGTCTATAGGGACATGGGATCCCAGTCCATTCTTTCTGGGTTCCCAAGTGATAGAGTATTTTAAATATTAACTATGTTAATAATTTTTTAATCACATTAAAAATAAAAACAAATCATCTCATTTCAAGTAAATGCTTTGGTGTTAAGATGTGAAAATGTTTCTGAGAATGTTTTATTAGACAAGCAGTTTTAGTTTTTTTTAAAATATTCAAATGGGAAGAATGAGAAGATGCAAACTTATTGATGTGTATTGATTTACCCAACAAAATTACAAGTGCTGTTACCATGCATACACTGTATGTGGTAATTAATTTGATAACATTTCCTACTCAATGCTAAAGAATAAGCTAGATTGAATCTTAGTGTAAGTTATTTTGGATAAAAATTGTTGAAATTGGATATCTTAAACATGTCTATTTATATTATATTAATAACACTTGTATAATGTTAGTTTTTAAATAGAAACAATTCCTTTATTCATTCAAGAAATAAATATGCACTTAGTGTACCAGGCACTGAGCTTAGATGTTGTCTCTGCCTTTAAGGGGCTTCCTATCTAGAGATTATTATGTACAAACATGATGAATTTCAACTAAAAAGATGATAAAGAGAAAGATGAACTCTTTTTGAAAGGATTCCCTGCATGACTGTGTCTTGGGGTCTCTGCAGGGCCTCCCTTGTGAGTTCTGAAACTGAATGGTTTCAACCTACCAATAGATGATCAGGCTTTGATAAATAGACTCATCTTAACTCATAAGAGAAAAATATAAAATCCAAGCAATATTTTATGCATTTTTGAAATGTGACATTAGGTAATGCCTTCATAGGAAGTGCCTGGGCTTGAAATTATTACTGAGAGATTTTGGTGAATATATGTCCATAGCAAAGGGATTTAGATGGAGTCTATAGATGGATATTTAATTTTTCTCCTAGGGAATTAGCTCTGATCTCTTTTTAGATTACCTTTTTGTTGGTCAAATATTTCTGTTTTCAGATATTCTTAGTCTTTATGGGCATTGATAAATAGAAACTGAATAAATGCTTATGCATTTTTCCACTTTTATGTTTAATACTAGTGCCCCAGTATATGGATTCGTGCATATTGAAAGGAAATTAATTAGAAGAAATATTTTAATATTGCTATTCGAGTCTTGCTAATGAAAAGAAAATAGGATTCTACTGAGTCTCCTATCTACCTACTCCAGGACTTCTGTAAGGATCAAATGAGATGAAGCACGGGAAAATGCTTCACAACATTTAGTTAACCTGTGAAATGTTTGCACCTGGCTATCAAGCAAATCAGGTTCCTGGGCTGAAGAAACCCAAAGAGGCTATTCGCTAGGGAGAGGAAGCTGGGTGTTGCTATGTGACATCATTACTTGGTGCCCACAGCAACCATTTCTGGGCTGGGCTGGGCTGTGGGTCACTTTTTGCGCCATTGCCTCTTGGCAGTATTGGCTGCGATTTGGTGGGGCGTTGCCTCATGGTGGTGGTGGGGCCTGTGTCCCACGTGGGGGAAGCCAAATGTTGGTTTGTCAGTGCCAGGTCTGTGTGCCATTTATTTTTAAACTAGAGGCCTGGTACTAGAGGTCTGGTGCATGAAATTCGTGCACGGGTGCGGTCCCTAGGCCTGGCTGGTGATCAAAGCGCAAGTGTCTGGCGTGGAAGGGCAACTCCCAGCTGACCTCTGGGCCCTGGGGAGCACCTGGGCCCTGGGCTCCCAAGCATCCCCCTCCACCTGAGTCATCAGGCCCCTGCCCAGCTCCCCCAGCACCTGGGAGCCAGGCGGCGGCCCTGCTCCCCACTGCCACTGGCCGGCATCTGCGGGGCAATTGGTGGGGCGATCGGGTGCCACCTGCTCACCTGCTGCACCATCCGGCCGCGGTCCCGCTCTCGTCGGGGCCCATTGGAGCTGGCAGCGCCTCCACTGCTGCCCACTGCAAGCACTGCATCACTGATGCCCACCATGTTCCACTCCGCCCCCTGGTGGTCAGCACATGTCATAGCGAGTGGTCGAACTCCAGGTCAAACTCCCAGTTGAGGGGACAATTTGCTTATTAGGCTTTTATTATATAGGATGGCCACTGCGCATCACTGCGCATCTGCCTCCTGGTGGTCAGTGCGCGTCATAGCTACCGATTGGACAGATGGACACTTAGCCTTTTATATATATAGATAATTTACTTAATATGTTTATATAATTTAATATTTGCAACCTTTATTAAAATATAGTTGACATAAAACATTGTGTAAGGTTAAGAATACTGTATTGTATTATGCATATTTCTTATGGGTTACTAAAACACCATTACAAAAACATTATGTAGGTTAACAGTTACATTTAAGTATTGTCTTTCTCTGGCTATACTCTAATCCTCTGAATTAGACCTGGACATTTGCCTTCTGCAAAATATTTGCAGATTGTGTAGAGTATCCTTGCATATGGCCAAGTTTTCTTTCTATTCATAGTTTTAACTAGTTTGCATGAATGGCTTTTATGAAACCATTTCTCAAAATTAGAGGTAATCAGCCCATGATAAGGCCATGTAGCCCATGACTACTTCTTAATATTAAATGTTCAATCAGCAAATCAATACTTCAAACCTTTTAATTTCTAAGATGACCTATAAAACATCTTCTAAATTTTTATTACTAGTATTAACATTAATAATTAGTATTATTGATATTAGTATTTTTGTGCACTTTTAAGTCACTACTGATTTTTTTTTCTTTCTTTTGCTAAGGTCATTGGTATATATTCATTAGTAATTTAATAGTTTACCACTATGTTTCTCTTCAAAAACATTCAGATAGATAAATGTGCATGTAAATTCATATTTGGGTATAAGGAGATGATGGGATGTTTGTAAAATACTCTGTTGCTATACTTTTTTTGTTTCTAGACATTATTATTAGGTTCTACCCAACTTTATCCTTTAGGTGGCAGCATTTGAGAACAGTTATATATTGAAAGTTGCCACCATTTAGAAAAAATATGTTGAAGAATAATACATTTGTTCAAAAGAAAGAATTTAAGCTTTATCCTGCTTTTTACTGAGATTCAAGACAAGCTCTTATCAAGCACAGCACAGTCTCATCTTTGGAACTTTTAAAAGTACTTTCCCACTCACATAAGTCTAATCTGTTCCCATAAAAAGTCTGTTTTACTGCATTGTTTTTCACTGATGGTAGTTCACTGCTTATGCTTTCATTGAAGGCAGGGGATCTTCCAAATGGGTATTCCTCAAGGGCCTTTGTCCCCAGAATATCCTCAGTTTTAATGAGTCTGGGTTAATTATACATAACTGAAAATTCCTTTTGAAGTATTGAAGATAAAAAGGCATCCTCCTTCTTGCAATTCATTGGTTTAAACGTATTTTACATTGATGCATAGTAAGAAATTAAAGTGATAAATACAGTTTAAAACTAATTTACATTAAGGACTCTGGTTAATAGTCCATCTTAATTGCTGACTAGAGAGTCATCACAAAAGGTAAATTTTGTTGAGTAATTGACACTTCAGTTAATCTGCTCTCTCACTCCTACCCTATTTTATTTTTTAAAAATAGGGGTCAGGTAATTTTATTTTACTGTTTAAGTACCTAATGGATCCCAGGTAATGCATGAATAGCTTCATTAAGAGATAAAGTAACCAGTAGAATCTCTGATATTTAGTTGAATTTCATCATTTAATTTTTACAGAGGGTCATGTCAGCTTTTCCATGGTGACTCTAATTCTTGTTGCTATATAAATTCTATAAAAACACCAAATTTCTTTTATTTTCCTCTGTTTAGATTTTATTATATTCAGGAAAATCTTTTACAGTAACTATTTTTGATAGTTCATTTTCTTTTATCTTTGTGCTTTATTGGAATATGTTCCAATATTTTTTTTATTCTCGTTTAACTTCAAAATATTTTATTAAGTGCTTACATCATTATTGTAAGAAAGACATAGAATTTTAAATAATTAATTAAATCTAAGCTTATATACATGTATAGCTAATCCAGGAGATTAAATAATGGGTATCTGTTTATTTTGTCTGTCTAAAAAAAATTAAATAAATTAGCTGAGGGTGAAGCATGCTAACAGGAATGTAGGAAACCTGACTCTCCATCTCCCTTCTCTGCTTTCCTTTCAGTGGGCTTCACTCTCAGTAAATCTTCTCCAAGGGGTGTCAAAGGTTTCTCCCATCCCCAGTCCGCATCCCTGGCTGGGAAAGCATAGCATGCCTTTATAAACACTTCTAAATCGAATCCCTTAGTTTTCTTCTTATAATTGACTTCTTTAGAATAAAGTTATAATTAAAGGGTAGAAGGGGATGGGGCAAAGGTGTGGGGAGGGAGGAAGAAAGAAGGTGAGGAAAAGAGATAGAAGGAAGGAGGGAGGGAAGTGGGGAATGAGTGAGGGAGAAAAGCATGTGAACAGTCGGGTGTGGGGGGGGGGGATATCCTTTTTCTCACTGACCTAGTTATTCAGTTACTTGCTTCCCTGTCTTCAATATATTTTTTTTCTGTGAATCTGCCATTTCCAGATTTTAAAAGAGCCTTGCCTTAAAAACCTTTGGTTTTCTGAAGTTCTTCATGTATATTGGTACTGAAAAATATTAGTAGAATGAGAGAATTAAACATTTCGATGTACATCTTTCCTGAGTTCAAATTTTGATCAGGCCTTGACAGAAATTTTAGCTCATGCACTTTTATTTCTATCATTTAAGATTATCGGTTGACCTTTATGTTCTCTAAAATTCAGAACAGATGAACCAAAGCAGATATTGAGGCTTTCACTCTTTCTGTTGACACTTTGACCCAGGCCAGTTCCATTTAAAGCACGTCTACATGACAGCCTAACTAATTGTGAGATGCAAAACAATTTCAATAAAATGCAATTGTGTGTGTCATAATGCCTTTGTAATAGTAGCGAGGTATGATCAGACTACTTGAAAATGTATAAAGCAGAGTGATTTCTAAATCAAGGGACATTGTTATATTTTCAGAAGGTAAATGTTCTGACTGTTGACTTCCAGATTAGCCCCCCTCCTGCCTTGGAATGAGGGCGTGTTATGGTGTACTGGATGATAGCTCAACATCCTGTGATGTTGAATCAGAAGGACAGGCTGCCCCATCCGATAACAACTCCTGCAGCTAAAGCAGGCATGACAATAGTTGTAATGTCAAGGATGGCCAGTGTCATCTATTATACATGAATTGCATTCTATTTCCTATAGAATCACATAATGTCATCAATTTAACAGAGAGCACATAAGTCAGAATTTTTCCTTAAGTGTAAAAACTCTTACACAGTCAAAGCTTTTATTGCCTTCTGTTCATTTTAGCTACTCCACTCTCCCAAAAGTACCCCTTCCCATTTTATCTCACAACATTCTTATTTCAAGCATACTAAGTATCTGGTGAAAACCATGATACTTAGAAATGCAATCATGAAGCTCTCCTAATTCATACTACAGTGTACATGAATACCAAGTCATTGCTCCTCAGAGGGTTTGCACTCTCTAAGGAAGACATTTAAATAAGCGTTCTATCCTAGTAAGGGCACATACGCACGTACAAGAATCAACCAATGAATGCATAAATAAGTGGAACAACAAGTTGATCTAATTCTCTCCTCTTCTCTTCTCTTCTCTTCTCTTCTCTTCTCTTCTCTTCTCTTCTCTTCTCTTCTCTTCTCTTCTCTCCTCTCCTCTCCTCTCCTCTCCTCTCCTCTCCTCTCCTCTCCTCTCCTCTCCTCTCCTCTCCTCTCCTCTCCTCTCCTCTCCTCTCCTCTCCTCTCCTCCCTCCCCTCCCCTCCCCTCCCCTCCCCTCCCCTCCCCTCCCCTCCCCTCCCCTCCCCTCCCCTCCCCTCCCCTCCCCTCCCCTCCCCTCCCCTCCCCTCCCCTCCCCTCCCCTCCCCTCCCCTCCCCTCCCCTCCCCTCCTCTCCTCTCCTCTCCTCTCCTCTCCTCTCTTTCTCTCTCTCTCTCTCTCTCTCTCAGCAATAAATAAAAATAAACAAGGGACCACAGGGAACTTTGCCATTCAAATATAAAATTGCGGGCATTGTTTCACAGAACACATACAGGAAAAATAAAATTCAAAAAGCCATCATCCTCGCCGAAAACAAATTACTGTAGTTCATCCATATTTATGGTACGAATATTGGCTGCCTGTAATATTCTAGGCAATGTTATTGATGTTTTATTTCTATCATAAAAATACAGGTCTGAATTTGAAAAAAAAAGCCAAGGCATATAAAGCTAATTGAAAGTTCAACACTATCTGTATCAATTTTGTGAGACATTAAAAAGTAAATGAGGGAAAAAAAAGACACCTTTTGTATTTTTAATTGGATTTGTATTGGTTGGAAAATATGAGCAGAAACAATTTTTCTCTCTTCACCAGGCAAGTGCCAGGCACCAGGAGGGCTAATAGGATGGCACTCCACTGCGTGGCAAATGGATCTGGGGCGAGTAGACTAACACCGCAACAGCACCAGTTTTAAAACTATCATTCCTCCTAAAATAATTTAAAAGCAATATGAAAATATGTGTTGGTTTTTTTTACATGTTTTTTTGTGAAATTCACAATTTTGTGATTGATAAAACACAAATCTTTCCTCCTCGTCATCTTTTCTCTATGTTGCTGGGTGATCTCTCTTAACAGCCAACCTATTGATTATGTCCCTCTTCTACTTTTCAGTCTTCAATCTCTGCCCTTTGTTCTTAGGACAGGTTTATTAATTTGCTACAAGGCTCTTTATTATTTCATCCAGGCCCATGCGTCCAGCCTCATCTGAGATCTTCCCTCTCCCTGCTCATAATTCTGTTCATCCGTGTTTCTTTTAGTTCCACCATTACAGTATGGTATTTTTTTAAGCACTCCGCCTTTCCCTACTTAATTCCTTCTCATTCATCAGGGCTCCTTTTATAAATAATGCCTACTTTTATTTTTTATATGTGTTTTTATTTATTTCAGAGAGGAAGGGAAAGGGAGAGAGATAGAAACATCAGTGATGAGAGGGAATCATTGATCGGCTGCCTCCTACATGCCCCACACTGGGGATTGAGCCCACAATCCAGGCATGTACCCTGACTAGGAATCGAACTGTGACCTCCTGGATCATAAGTTGACACTCAACCACTGAGCCACACAAGCCAGGCAATAATGTCTTCCTTTAGGAAGACTTCTCAGACTGCCTAATTATGCACCCCCCAACATTGCATTGTAGCCTCTTTTCATGGATCAGAGCACCTACCACATATTATTGCAATCCCTTTATCACTTGCTGTTAAGCATTTAGCTCTATAAGGGCAAGGTTGGAGTTCTCTATGTTTAGCCTAGCATAATGCTGGCACATAGTAGGTGTATAGTATATGTTCAGTTTAGTATATATTTCCAGAGTGAGCACAGGTGTGTGGGGCACGATTGTATGTAATGCAAAGATGAGTAAGACACATTCCTTTTCCTCTTGTAGCTCTCCATGTAGTATGTGTAGGCATGTGGGGATGTCATAACACAAATATTATTGCAAGGCAACATTACAGCAGCCAAAGAGAGTCAGTCACGAAGAAATGGTTATGGGGATTTAGTCTCAGATATCAGAGATCAGATACCTTGGAGATTAGAGTTCATTGTGGAACATTTTGATTAGTGTTTTGGAAGGTAGCTGCTGTCTTTTAATAGCTACATTGAATTAGATTTTTTTGATAAATGAATAAAATATGGTTGTGTTTCAGTTTAAAAGAGTAGAAATTATTATCATATGCATCTGTTCTATTCTGGATTCAATAAAATATTTAATGTATATTTTAGTGTTATAATTACAGTTTTTATTGTTAGGCAAGTTACACCCAGATTTTGTGTACACAGTCTGGGATTTTGATAATCCATTTTAATTGCTTGTGTGAAGTCTATCAATCCTTTTGTGTTCATTATTGTATCCTCCTAGGTGTGAATAAACTGAATCCATTAGCAATATTTCGTGTTCTCTTAAAGGTTATTTGACTTTGTCTTATAAATGTTACATTCTCATTCATTTCACAAATAATTATCTAATGCTTTTTCTAAACCTGGGACATAATATGGATCTTATTTCCACAGAAAATTATGGATATTATCAGTAATTGCTCTATTACCACCAGGAAAAATATATATTTAGATTGTAGAGTCCCAACTTATTTAAAAAAAATCGTTTGAGTTAATGATTCAGTATTGGTAATGAACTTAGTGTGCATACAAATAATAGTTATTATATTTTTATGTGTAACATTTAAGGAAGGGAGTATTGAAGTCCTCATTTCCTGTTGGGAATTTTCCATGTGAATGTAGTATTATTCTTATATCCAAAGAGCTACAGATTTCCATTATATTGTGTTAAACATACAGTGGAATGATAATGCTTTGGCGTGATTTTTAAAAAGTTATTATTTCAAAGGAAGACCTTGAAAGAATTATATGCTTCCTTTTCATTGCATCATCTCATTCTATTCTGTGATAATATCGAGTATAATTCTCTAAATTAAAGTTTACTCTGTGGATGGGCTCACCCTCTTTCTTTTCAGTGGCCCCTAGACTCCTTGCTTACCCTGTGACATAGGAAACCTCAACTATGGTAGTTTATACAAATTATTTCAGGTACTATCTGTAGTAATGTATACTTCCTGCTCTTCCCTGCTTTTACTGTGAAACAAATTTATACAACCTAAACACTGAAAAGGGGTTTTTTAAATACTGTGATACTAAAGAAACCCAGAATGTTTATTTTCCTTGGAGACCAATTTAGTACGCACCCAGTCCCATGAACGGACACTTCTATTGCAGATTTATAAGTCAGAAGTGATGGACCAGCCTGCAGAGCAAGGAGATGTTCATGGGGTCAAACAGTCTTTTGTAGGCATGCTCTGGAACTGCTCATATAGGAAGGCACAGAAGAGGAATTAATTTTCTTAAGTATTTCTTTATCCTTAATTCTTAATTGACCATGTTATAATTCTTATCATCCTTTTAGTTAAGTGAGTAAAAGAAAGATCAAGCCTCTCCTTCTCAACGTACTAAAGTTAAGAATAAATAAGAGATTTTATAATCTGTTCTTTTGATACACTTACTAAGCCGCTTTTCTGACGAGCTATCATATTATATAGATGGAAAAACTGAGACAAGATAGCTTTAAAACTATAGACATCTCAATTATTTAATTAAAATTAGAATGAATGAGGCTTGAATTCAAAAAAGAACTTAAGCATACTCCCTAGATTGCTGTTCTGTCAATAAATATTTAATGATATATTCTGAGTAGGAGTGGCAGAATCCTATCTAATAATAGACAGATATGCAAATTGACCATACCTCTGACACACCCACAAGCCACGCCCACCATCCAATCAGAATGAGCATGCAAATTAACCCAAACCAAGATGGCTACAGCCACAGAGAGCAAGGTTTCCTAGGTAACAGAGGAAGCCAAGCTTTCTGCCAGCCATTGCAGGCCTAAGCCTCCACTCAAGCTACAAAGTTTCAATTATAGAAGGTAAACAAATTCAAACAAATGGTGGCAGAATGGAGCTTGAGAGATCAGGCCTGGGTTGCCGCCAGCAACAGGGGAAGCAAAGCTTTCTGCACACCCTGGCAGGACCCACCCGCTTAAGGCAACAAAGTTTCAATTATAACCCCAACAGAAATGGCTGCCGACCGCGGAGGGAGCCCCAGGCTTGGCTCTGCTCCAGGCTACAAAGTTTCAATTGTAGAAGGAAAATAAATTCCAGATACCAGGGCCTCTGCTTGCGTTGCCAGGGGGGCGTGGCCCACCTGCAAACCACCACAGGCCCCTCACTCAGGCCACCCCACACCCCAAGGGCACCCCACCCTGATCAGGGACACCCTTCAGGGCAAACCAGCTGGCCCCCACCCCTGTACTAGGCCTCTATCCTATCTAATAAAAGAGTACTATGCAGATTGATCATCACTGCAACACACCATATACCTACCCCCATGTGGTCAAAGATCCTGCCCCCATGTGGACACAAGATGGCCACCACAAGATGGCCAGCAGGAGAGGGCAGTTGGGAGGCACCCTGCCTGCAAGGGAGGGCAGTTGAAAAGGACCAGGCCTGCAAGGGAGGGCAGTTGGAGGTGATCAACCCTGCAGGAGAGGGCAGTTAGGGGTAACCAGGCCGGCAGAGGAGGGAAGTTGGGGGCAAACAGGCTGGCAGCAGAGTGGTTAGGGGGTGATCAGGCTGGCAGGCAGAAGCAGTTAGGGGCAATCAGGAAGGCAGGCAGGCAAGCAGTTGGGAGCCAGCAGTCCTGGATTGTGAGAGGGATGTCCGACTGCCCGTTTAGGCCCGATCCCAGGGATCGGGCCTAAACGGGCAGTCGGACATCCCTTGAGGGGTCCCAGATTGGAGAGGGTACAGGCTGGGCTGAGGGTCAACACCGCTCCGTGCACGAATTTCGTGCACTGGGCCTCTAGTTAAGAGATAATTTGACTGGGACTCAAAGTGATTGGTTTCAGTCCCTGCTTTGTTCCTCACTCAGTGTGGGTCCCAAGACCCACTCTGTCTCTAAAAGGAATTAACTGCTTTGGTTTTCAAAATCTCTACAGTCCATCTGAGTCTAAAATAGATTTAATTTTTGGAGTCAATATAGATTTCCTGTACTCTTTCACTTAGTCAGCAGGTACTTTCTGAGCACTTCCATCATGCCAGGCCCCTTGCCGGGCCCACGGATAGAGCAGTGGGCGAAACAGACACAGTTCCTGTGGTGGGGGCTCAGGTCTAGGAGGAGACAAACATTATAGGAATTGTGGTAAGTGCTGCAAAGGTGTCAGGGGAGACAAGAACAGGATAATTGAAGCTAAATTAGATTGAGAATCGGGACTTGTCTCTCTGAGGGAGTAAGAGCTTAAACTGAAACATGAAGCATGAGAAAGCAGTAGCCAGGTGAGGAGGGACACAGAACCAGTGTTCCAGGAAAAGGAAAGAGTTCATAGAAAAGCCCTGAGGCGTGAAATCGCCCAAGGGCCCAGCATGTGGCCTGAGATGAGGTTGGAGAAACAAGGCAGAAAGTACATCATGGGAATCTGACAGCCAGAGAGGGAGAGGGAGAAAGAGAAAGGGAGAGAGAGAGAAAAGTATTTATGGCATTGCAGGACTAACACGGTAGTGGAAATTATAGAAAATAAACTTGGAAGATGTTTTGGGTTGACTTCAATTTGATGAAATAATCAGAAGACAGGTAATTTGATTGCCAAGAATGTGGAATGCCTGCCTTCAGAATTTGTACTTCATTTGTTAGGTCACCGAGACCCACTGTAGGCTTTTTAAAGGGAAAATACTAGAATCAAATTGACATGTCTAAAGTATCTAGTGAGAGAGCCCTATCAAAGGGATTGGAAAGAAGTAATGCTCCTCATCCTAGAAGCCAACAGTAAGAATCCTGGCCTGAGTCAGCCAAGGGCTATGGTATGGCTATGAAAATGGAAAAGGAGTGTTTTTGAGGTCAAATGTAAGTTCAGGGTGGGGGGGGGAGGGAGGGACAGGAGGGGAAGGAAAAGAAAAGACAGGACTGGGTAATTGTTTGAATATGGAACTCAAGGAAATTGAGGAACCTGAGAAAACAGAAATATGTACCTCATACATTTGGGGGATGGTTTCGGTGATTATTTAACAAATTGGGATGTTTGATGAACTATAATTCAGTAAATTAATAACAACCATATTTTCCAGTAAGGTATATAGCATACACATCAACTAGAAATGCTCTCTATTTTTAGCCTACATTTTCACTCCCTTGTTCTGACAGTGAGTCCCCCATACTCCCACCGTCGTCAAATACAGGTCTTTTAGACTTGCTAGTATAGTATGCTGGCAACAACCTGTTTTGACATTATTTACTTATCTCTCACTAATGTTTTTCAGAAACCTGAAGTGCAATATTCATTACCTACTGTGTACATCTTTAATATAACTCCCCATGAGTCTCTCTTCTAAAGGATGTATCTGGGGCATCGATCACTATTTATGATGCTATAACTTTTCTATAACCAGAAAGTAAAAGTGGAACACTTGTCAGAAATATGAACTGTCTCACATATATGCTTTATTATTCTTTATTCAATAATAGCTTTCTAAAAGCATAGTTAGACCTCACCACAGTTTATTTCAATACGATCGGTTATGGTTTAATTAAACTGTCTACAACCAAAATATCTTATTTATTTATAGGCAGTATTTCAAAGTGCTTTTTAAAATAAATATGTTAACAAAATTAACACAGATTAAAAAAACTGGAAAAAATTAGAATTAAAATCAGTCATAATCATATCATGCAAAGGTAACTAATAATAGGTTAGCATCAATCCCTCAGCTTATTGCCTCTGCATATACATAAAATACAAATTTTGTCCCAGAAATGTGATTATATTTTATGTACTGAAAATGTGGTCATTCTCAATATACTGTTGTATGACCTGTTTTTCTCAACTCATAATTGGTTGTAAATTTCTTTTCAATGAATAATTGTACAGTTTCATCCCTATAACCTCTATGAAATTTTACTTCAGTAAACTTCTAGTTCTTTATGTTTACATGGTTCTCAGTATTTTAAACTATAAATACTGTTGTTATAAAAATACATTCATACTTACACATATAAATACATAGAAGTATTTTATTGCAACACTGTTTTAATAATACACACAAATACACACAATATATATGCATGTGGATATGTATTTTCACACACTTGTCTGATTATTTTTTAGAGTAAATTTCTAAAAACAACATTGTTTGGTCAAAGCTGTACAATTTTAAATCTTGTCAAACATATTTTCAAACTGCCTTATAGAAGTCAGTTTTTATCCCCAAGAGAATATGTAAGTAGCCGTTTCCTCACTCTTTCAACAATAAAAGAATGAGCAGTCTGTTATCTAGAACATATATCATAGGGTTTTCATTTTTATTTTGCAGGTTACTTATAAGTGAACATTATATGCTACTGTTTATTGGTCATTTGTATTTTTCCATTTTGAACTTCCTATGCATGTTCTTTGCCCATTTTCCTCAAGTGTTCATACCAATTCCATTTTGTTTAATTTATTAATTTGAGAGAGAGAGAGACAGACAGACAGACAGACAGACATTGTTTGGGTTCCACTTATTTATGCACTCATTGGTTAACTCTTGTGTGTGCCCTGACCAGGAATTGAACCTGCAACCTTGGAGTATCGGGATGATGCTCTAACCAACTGAGCAACCTGGCCAAGGCCTCAAACCAATTTCTTAAATATATTTCATAATCATCAACCAACCCAAGTAGTTTTAAGTGATTATTAAAATAATTAATTTGTTATATCTATCCTTATGTTAAGCAAAACAATTTTCTGTGTCATAGCAAAAAAATACACATACTAAATACCTGGTGTTTAACATTAACAATGCAAATTTCACTAAACTATTTATTTCATATCTGTTTTAATTAAAATTAATAAGTGATGAGGTTTCCCAACTATCTCATATAATTTATTTTACTATTCTTTTATGGGGATAATCTTCATAAAAAAATACCTAAAATATATCAAAAGAGATATTTCTTGTAAAAGCCAAAAAAGTTAAGTGGTAGCCCTACACTTCTCCTAAAGGGAACCTTATTTGTACAAGGTCTGAGCAGGCAGCATAATTTAGAAAAATTCAAAGTTAACATGAATAATACAAAAATAAAAATATCCATTCACACACTTGATAGGTGAAAGGAGCTGAGTTTTTATTCTTCTCATATTGGCACTCCTTTCCAAGTGTCATGCTTACTGCATGCCAAAACAGCGCCTTTTAGTTTCTCACAAAATCTTAGTTACTTAACAAGCATCCAAAACGAAAACCATCCCCACATGCCAAGATATTTTGAATTTAATTTAAAAAATCAATTTGCAATGAATATTATAAAAATAAATATATTGCTCACAATTCAGGTGTTCTTGAGTATTTTCGGCCAAAAATTCTCACGAACAATGACACGAAAAATGATTTTAAAGTTGGTCAGGGCTGCCATGTAGGGGAAGGTCTGCTGCTTGCGTCTACAGATGCTAATGGCGTACAATGGGTTAAAGAGTAAGAAAATGTATCCTTCTCATAATCAGACAGGTAAATGGAAATGTGGGTATCGGGGTACAATTTGAGATTGACAGAGAGATGAGATTACATTGGTGTTCACTGATCAATTAAATTAGCAACAGAGGAGACACGAGAGGGTTGCAACATATATACAACCCACTTCTCAAGTTTTTACAGGAGATCAATGAAAAAAGTGGTTTATTAACAGTTTTATAACTTTTTTATGTATTAATAAGAAGAAATGATAATGGTCTGATATGATTTTTTCCATAATTAACAGTTGAATTCATTCATGAACATAAGATTTCTATATGATTATGGAAGAGGTAGATATCAGGAGTGTCTATGCAGGTGACTATGCACACTTGAATTGTCCAATAGGATGAATTGTTTTGGTCTCATTATTTATTCAATTTATGTTTATTTGTCAGATGTTGGACACACATTTTGGGTGTTGAATACATGACAAGAATAAAGCTCCTGCCCTCCATTTACATTGTAATTGGGAGGCTGATGGAAAAAAAAAAAAAAAAGTAGTTTTCCTATATAATAAAAGGCTAATATGCAAATTGACCGAATGGCTGACAAACGGTCACTGTGATGTGCATTGACCACCAGGGGCCAGATGCTCAATGCAGGAGCTGCCCCCTGGTGGTCAGTGCACTGCCATAGGGGGAGCACTGCTCATCCAGAAGCCTCGCCCACCTCCTTGGCAGCTCTAAGGAGCAGCAAGCTGAGCAGTAAAGAGTAGCGAGCCAACAGGCAGTAATGAGCGAGGGGTCCCAGACTGTGAGAGGGATGTCCGACTGTCAGCTTAGGCCTGCTCCCTGTGAGAGGGCGCGGGCCGGGCTCAGGAACCGCCCTACCCCCCCCCCCCCCCCCCCCGTGCAAGAATTTCGTGCACCGGGCCTCTAGTAAATATATAAGGAAGGATGATGATAAATGCTGTGAAGAAAAATAAAGCACAATGATAAATGCTGTGAAGAAAAATAAAGCACAATAAGTACATGAAGAGAAATGGAGACTCTGATTATTGCATAGATTGTTGGTAATGATCACTTGGAAATGACATGGAAGCATGGTCCTGGAAGAACTCTGCAGATATTCAGTGTGTGGAGCTTTTAAGGCTGAGACAAGAGCAAATGGGGAGGCCAGCCCCAAGACAGGGGTGTGCTTGGTTCTTAACATGTGCAAGGATTATTTGGAATCTATATTACTTCCTCATTTTCTTATTGATTTAATGCTCCACAGGTAAATAGATAGAAAGTAGCAAACATGGAAATTATGTTCATTAAGGTATTTGCTTTGAGACACACTAATTTTTTTTTTTTTAATGTTAGAAATCCCATGTTAAAGGCTGATGGAGGTAGATGTCAGGGGAAAAGTGGGGTCAATTAGAAAAGTTAAGATAGTGGGACAAAGTATAATTTTTAGTGTATAGCTTTCAAAAATATTTTAGTGGTGCAACTAATGAATGACCTGTGTATTCTAAATAAATTAATGTTGTTCTGCTTATCTAAACGTTGAAATTGAGACTTCATTTCAGCTCAGCATCTTGATTTCCATGGTTTAAGTTATAACAATAACAACAACAAGAAAGTAACATCTTAGAACAATAACTCATCCAAAAGTTGTATTAACATTTGGCTCCCGAATTTTTATTAATGGCTAATCAACCCGAGACCATGAGCATATTTGGTGACACCTAGTGGAACAGTTGTATGTGATGTCCATATTTTAGACTATATGCTGTTCGTTGTTCCATACTGATACCAAGTAACTGTTACTGACATCTAAATGAGTAGCAATGACTATGTCATGGAGCATGGAACTTGTCATTAGCGTTTGCAGATTAACCCAAAATTATGAAGTACAATTTACATATAATTTTGTATCTACATATATATTATAGATATATAATTATATATAAATAGTATTAAATTTATATAGATATAAATAGCAAGTACTATTGTAAAGCTCTATACATGGCCATCAACCAATTATGAATTTAAAATAGTTCAATTGATTTCTCCAAATAAAACTTCAATGATATGTTCTGTACATTTTATGATTTAAATAATAAAAATATTTTCTTCTGGAAATCTCTTCTTCCAATAAAGTCCTAAGGAAACAATAAGACACTTAAAGATGTCAGCCTACCTATTTTTCATTCTGTATGCCACCCATCAAGAGAACCATGCCGTGTATCCAAGAGCAAATCGTGACTTTTGCATTCTCAGGCATTCATCTTGGGCTAAAGAATTTGAAAATTGAAATCTTGGCAGAGGTTGACTTATCGGTAAGTGCAGTCACTTGAGAATTTCACATACGATGTTTAATTTATCCTTAGCAAATGCTTTTCCCCTGACAAAACAGAAAATTTTATGCTTCTTTTCACAGGTAAAAACACTCCATCTGAGTAACCCCAAGTGACTGAAGACTTCAGTTCTCACTGCAAACTTTTTAAAAGGAAATTGTTATACCATACTTGCTAAATTTTAAAAAGACTTATTCTGATTCCTAGATAAATCAAAGCAGAATATATCTTTACAGCTGCAATAAAATTTGTAATAAATTTGAGGATATTTGTATTACTTAATTTAATTTGATAAATATGATTGATACTGCCTTTGATATAAATATGTATACACTATTATTGTTTGTAGAGATTACAAGGTACAAGACATTAATAAACTGTAATACAAGATGAAAAATTGTAAACTCAGGAAATAAAAGAAATTAAAAATTGTACTTGGAATTAAAGAAAATACTAAGTTTTCTAAAGAATGGCTTAAAAGAGCAAGTAGCATTAATGATGGGTCTTAAATAAAAGTCCATAGAAATCCATAGAGTGGAGATGAGATGTTTTGCAGATGGAAAGGGAATAGCATAAGCAAAGTTTGAGGGTGAAATGCATGGGACGGGTTCCTGGAATAGCAAACAAGCTATGAAAAAGAGTAGGCTACAGAAAAAATGGAAATCCGACATGATTTTTATAGCCTGGGAAAACAGTATGTATCTTTAAGCAACATCTATCTTTGAAGCCCTTGCTTGAAACTTTACTCTAAGAAGATGAATCTACCAATGCTGATTTGGAATGGATTTATCAGGGAAATTATAACAATAATCTAGGCAAAAACTTATTTGGCAATATTTGAAATTAAAGTAGGTAAGAGGCATTATGAAGGTAGATTACCTATGATTAAGTAACTATTGCATATCTGCCTGAG
Organism: Cnephaeus nilssonii; assembly: GCF_951640355.1. Taxonomy (NCBI): domain Eukaryota; kingdom Metazoa; phylum Chordata; class Mammalia; order Chiroptera; family Vespertilionidae; genus Cnephaeus; species Cnephaeus nilssonii. The sequence goes on along the minus strand of NC_137080.1, from coordinate 66,989,049 downwards.
TGCACATCACTTACAGCTGGTGACTAAGACGTTGCCAGTGTCATTAATAAAAAATAGAGGGGTCAGGATAAGTAAATGGCCATGAAGAAAAACAATGCATTTATGGGCACCTTGAATTTAAGTTGCCATCAAAACAAGTCTGTGAAGTTGACCGGAAAGCTGTGTCTGGAACAGAGGGAGAGAAAAGGGAAGGGGAAGTGCTGATGGTGAAGGAAGGCATAGAAGTGGAAGAGCCAAGAACAGGAGGAATGAGAATGAGGAAGCCAAGAGCCATCGCACAGCTGGCGGAGCCTGCGGGAAGGTGCAGGAGCTGAAGAATGGAGACTAGGAAGGCATGGAGGAGCCGATGTTCCAGAGCAGCGCTGCCTGCTGCCTGGGAGAGCGTCCCTGCACCCATGGCAACGTTCTCTCTTTGTGCTGGCCAGTATGGTGGCCGGCAGCCACATGGGAATTTGAGGAACTGCATTTTAAATCTTGCTTAATTTTAATTAGTAGTTTATGTTTAAATAGTCACATGTGGATGGTGGCTACTGACTTGATATAAAGCATTAAGAGACTTTTAAAACACTCTGATCTCACCACCAAGTGACATCCCTAAAATATAAATTGCAACCTGTCCTCCCCCTGCTTAAAATTCTCCGGGGGCTCTTCAGTGCCTGGGAATAGGATGCCAACTACTGAATCGTGGCTGAAAGAATTCACTCTCAACCAAAGCCTCAGCTACATGGGCCAAGCTCCTTCAACAGGCTGATCCTTTCCCAGGTCAAGTCCTTGGTCTTTGTTTCTCTAATGCGTCCCTCTATTTCTTCCTGTTCTTTACATGCTTACTTTTTTAAAGTCTTTCAGGCCTCTATTTATGTGTCATTCCTCAGAGAGGTCTTCCTTGAGCTCCTTTTTCCAAATCAGCCAGAATGCCCTATTATTCTCCTACGCAACATTATTTATTTTCTTTATAATCTGTACTCATTTATTTCCCTCAGCCTCCCTTACTGGACTATGAATTCCTTGAAGGCAGGGATCAGGTGTGTCTTCTGTTTTTCATACCTATCAGAGTGCCTAGCATATGGTATGTGTGCAATAGCTGAGTGTTGATCAAATAACAAAAGCACTGCCTGCTGAAAGAATATGTAACTACTAGATGGAAGTGTTCATAAATAATTTTTAAAAAATATTTTTTATTGATTTCAGAGAGGAAGGGAGAGGGAGAGAGAGATAGAAACATCAATGATGAGAGTGTATCACTGATCAGCTGCCTCCTGCACCCCCTCCCCCCCCACTGGAGATGGAGCCCACAGCCCAGGAATGTGCCCTGACCAGGATTCAAACCATGACCTCCTGGTTCATAGGTTGACACTCAACAACTGAGCCATGCTGGCCGGGCTCATAAATAATTTTTTTGTTATTGTCAAATGACTACATTTCAGCAAATAAAAACTCAAAGAAATGTATACAGATTGGTATAATATATACTTTGAAAAGTAAATTTAACCAGAAGAAACTAAAATAATATCAGTTGAAAGACACAATTTGGAGAGTGGGGAAAGAAGTTGCATAACTTCTGTACTTTCTAAAATAGCCTCAAGTCTAGAATTCTCAGCTTGCCTAGTTCTAACCAGTTTCTTCCTACACCAGAGGAAGATTTTGTTTCTTAGCTATTCTTCTAATGCATGCCTCTGATACTTTTCTTTGAAGTTCTAAGACCCTTGAAAGCACTGAAACTTTTCACTTAGGGTTTTTTTCTTGGAAATGTTAATAATGATGGAAGGTAGACACTACTATTATTACCATGTAGAAAACAAAAAAATAAAACCTGTGGTTTCCAGATTGTCAGTTTAATAGAGAAAGGATTTGTTACAGTTTGGGAATATATGGGAAACAATGACAATTTATCACCCAGATAAATAGTTGTTTACTTTCATTGTATGGGTGAAATAAGCAGTGGCCTGTTGAACTGCTTCCATTACTTAAATAATAAGAAAATGACATTTTTCATATAATTTTACTTTTCTAGGAATGAAACTGATGGTGCAACATTTTTAAGTTTTTAAAATGAAAGACCTTTGTCTAAGATACATCTTTAAAGATTAAACGTAATTACATATATGAAAAGCAGTATTTCTCCTTAGTATTTAAAATAGGGATTTATATCTACTCATATAGAAAAAGAGGAAACCTTCTCCAAGATAATTAGCTGTTTTTTAGGTTTTTTGTTTGTTTTTCTGTGTTATGCTTCCTATTCCACTGCTGTCATGTTTTAAACATTAAAAAAAAGAGCCCTGGTCGATTTGGCTCAGTGGTTGGAGCATCAGCCCATGCACTGAAGGGTCTCGGGTTGGGTTGAATTCCTGGTCAAGGGCACTCGGTTGCATGCTCGATCCTTGGCCCAGTCAGAGCGTGTTTGGGAGGCAGCCAATCGATGTGTCTCTCTCACATTGATGTTTCTCTGTCTCTGTCTCTCTCCCCTTTCTCCCTCCCCACCACTCTCTCTCTCTTTAAAAATAAAAAATTAAAAAAAATTAAATGAAGAATTATCCTCCTGTAAGGATTTTTTTTAAAAAGGAATTGGAAGGAAGGTAGAAAGAAAAGAAAAAGGAAACAGTATAACTTAATACACTAGTATAGAGTTACTTTTATGTCCAAAATATGAGTTAAATGAATGCTGTTTATTTTAAAAAATAAGTTAAGATTAAGTTCCATGTATTTAAATTTTTATATCAATTCATAGTCTTTATAAATTCCAAGGGAAATAAAGTTGGAATTTAAAAACAGATTCTAATTCTAAAATTAACTTTATTCAAATAGTTATATATCTTCCTTCATTCAAAACAGTCCCATATCCTAATGGGTAATTACAAAAGTCAGTTTGAAAAGCTTAAAATTTCTTAGATAATGTAAGTATAGATAATATATGTGATTTATTTTTAAATAATATTTTAATAATATACAAATTAAGCTTCTAATATAAAATATAGTATAGCTAAATTTCTCCCCAAATTATAATCTCATGAATAATACTATAAAATAACTTTTTAATGAAGTTTTATCCTAATTCTTTCATAGTCCCATTGAATTAACTGTAGTCACTCCATGACCTATTATTTAGCAGGCAATTCCTATTAAATTAGATAATCATAAAACCTACCCACGTAGGAATACTGTACTTTCTAGCTAATGTCCCACATTAGCTAAAGAAAGCAAAGTGGGCCTTTGTTTTAGCATTCTGAATAAAAACTTGGGACATAAAAAGGAGACACACTGTTTGGGCTATGTAAGGTTTTTCTAATATAACTGTTGAACTTTCACAGTGTCTATTCTGGGGAGTAATTCCTGTACTATGTGAGTTACACAGTTTATAACATTAATTTCTTGCTAGACTAAGCCTACTAGGGAAGAGAATTTGAGAAAATAAAAGGAAGATGACTCTCAAGAGGTGAAAATTATAGCATGAGTCCTCAAAAGATTGTGTGTTTCCTTTATCTGTCTCCCTTGCCTAAAGGAGCATGTTAGAAAGTAGATAATTACCTTGTGAACTCCTGTTGTATACACAGATGAGTTGGTTAGTATGAGGGGAAAATGCACTAATGGCCTGTGAAATGCAGATGAAGTAATTACTTAGATAGCTCCATCAAAACACTAACTGCTCCTGATCTCAAAATTTCAATGAGTCTAAGGAACATGTGGTTTGCCCCTGTAATTTTGGCAGGAACATTTCACTTCAGATATAATAGTTAAGACACAAGTTTAATTTGTTACTTCAAATAACTATTAATTCATTTGCTAAGTGAATTAACATTTTTTTATTTCAGTGTACAATGAATATAATCAGACAAAATTCCATTTATCATTTGGTAGTTTGCATGTTTTAAGTTATTGAAAGCATTACTTTGGAAAAACACACACACAACATGTTGCCAAAATTTAATGGTGATGGGAGGAGACTGGGTTTGGCATGGTGAACACACAATACAATATAAAGATGATGTATTATATAATTGCACAAACATCTGGAACATATATAATTTTATTAACCGATGTCACCCCAATAAGTTCAATAAAAAATTAAGATCTCATAGGTAAAGAGAGTTAATGAAAAAAATAATTGCTGTTGAATTAAACACAGGAAAAAAAATCTAGAAGGCATTTCCTAATGAAACAAATATTATTCATTAGCATAATAATCCTAATCCAGACACGTGACTCTACTTGTTCCCTAGTTCAGAAAATATTCCCTTGGCTTCACAGGCTGCTGAATCCGCTGAGATGGATTTTTTTCTAAGTTCAATTTTGTGCAGACGACACTTCCTATTGAAGGATTTGAAGCAAGTCATACTGACTTGAAATATATCTTTTGCACTTGCCTTTCCCTTTGTTTTATTTTTGCAAGTCATGTGGAATGTGTATTTAGTGTCCAGGATTTTGAAAATATTTGTGATGCTTAAGAGGAAGGACTTCTTTCTGGGTCTGGGGGTAGAATCGACTTCAACAAGAGGGTGGAATTGAGCAGATCTGTCTGTGCCCCACCCCATAGATTTGCATGGGTCCTACAAGATGAGAAAAATACAGTACTTGTCATATGCTTCTATTTAAGGGAATAAACTGAACTTCTCATGCATTAAAATACTTCGTATCTTTAAATATGAGTATATAAAGTCTTGCTCTCTTAAAACTTCCTATTGGTAAGGATTAATGTATTACACACTATGCTTCCTAGTTTTCTGATGACTAGTCACCAAACAGCTCGTTAAAAATACAAAATATCAAGACCCAAAGCAGATAAATGAAATCTAGTGCCCAGAGTTGGGAACATGGGAATTTCAGTGATGTCATTTTTTCTGCTGAATGTATATATTCTTAAAGAAACAATTTACGTTATTAGCCAAGTGGTCTGCACTAGCAGATGAAAGCTTCAAGTACTAGTTTTTATAAAGAAAACATACAATTATTTGTTATTAAAAGAAATTATGGAACTGGAGGCGAAAGGCAAAACAAATAGAAGTGGTATATCTTTGTGTGGACAACAATTTCCGATGAGGAACACAAAGTTCTGATATAAGGACAAGAGCCAAAAACAATGTTAGTATGGCCTTTTGGTGGATTGAAAGATTACCGGAACTAGCAGCTTCTCTTAAAAGGAACATAGACACTTAATAACAAACAGAAGAAGGAAAGGGATTCAGGTACAAATAATGCTTAAAAGCTATACTTCTCTTACAACTTGTTGACCTTATAGCCAATAATCACATGGAGTTTAGAAAAAAATATGTAAAAGAAATCGAAAATGTATAATACCTTCTGAATGTCCTCTATACTCCAATAAATACTATATAGAGTGAAGACCAGATGAAAAATCCAAATTATCTTGGAATCATGGTCAGAAATTGTCACGAAGGGAAGCAAAAGTTTCTTTTTTCCTTCCAGTCTGATTTGTCTCAGCTATTAGAGAAAGGGGGAAATAACTAAGTGAAAAAAAAATTATTGATGATATTAAAGTTATGGAGCAAACAAAAAATGGTGAGTATAGTTTTGCTTTAGTCAAGAAACAGTTTTGGTTTTATTAAATTGAACTCTTACCTGCCTGTTTTAATTAATCATACTTGCAAAGGTAAAATTCACAGGTGTGTAACTTTAACAGACACAACCTGTTTCTTGCTGGGGAAGCACTAAGTGTGTAGGCAAAGGACAGAATCAGGGGGAATGCGCATGGAGATGGGGACGAGCATCTGATGTTTCACTAAAAATTTTTAATAGACGGAATATTCAGTATCATCACCAGATTCAATCTTTTTTTTTTTTCTTTCTTTTTGGGTAAGTGCCCTGACGAGGGCTGGGGATCAAACCAACAACCCATGTATGTGCCCTTGACCTGGGAATGGAACCTGTAACCCTACAGTGCATAGGCCAGCACTCTAACCGCTCTGTGACACCAGCCAGAGCCAGGGCGCCTGATCCAATCTTATCATCAAATATAATTGTGCCTCTCTGCTAGTCTAGGCATCTTGGTTCAGCTGTCACCTCTAACACGCTTGCTAAGGAAAATGATTTCTAATACATAATTTGGGGGATGAGACCCTATAATTTTAAAAAACACAAGAAGCAAAAAACTAATTTTTGTATCTGAAAATCAGTACTCTTGACTCTAGCCACACCCAATAGCCATTCCAACTACACAGGGTGTGAATGCCAGAAGTGGAGGTCAGTGGGAGCAATCTTAGACACTTTTTCCCACACTAAGTAAATAAAAACTTATTAAAAGGACAGATATGTGAAATGTTCTTATTACAATAAAAATTAAAGCGGTTCATTTTATCATGACTTGTAATATTGTCATGAAATTCTAACAACATAAACAATAGAGAAATAAATTCATACATTAAAATACAAGTTTAAAAACAAAGTATTATGCACACTACATAATATAATGAAAAATTCTTATCAAATAATCTTAAACAAAATCAGAAAAATATTATTCAACTATGTGAGGACAAAGTTTGGAAAGGAAGTCACAAAATACAATACAATGGGTTGAGTTAGATTGATAGTACTATGGTTAATTTTTTTCAGTTATTTAAGATTATTAAAATATTTTTATTAAATATTTTAAAATGAGAGAAATGGTACCTTGTTGCTAATATTTAATGCTAATTTATTTTTAGCTAAAATAAACATATTCTTAATATATGGATTCATATATTATATAATTCATATATTGTTATAATATGTTATTATGCTAGAGCATGACTAAGAGTAAGGATGACTCCCTACAAATCTTTTTACTCATGGTATTGGGTTTTCAGTAACATCATACTGGTGTATATAGATTCTGCAATCTTGTACCATGTGATTTCTTATCTATATTCTGAAACCAGTCTACAAGTAATTAGGCATTATTCATATTGCTACCTCTGATTCAAAATTGCAGGTGTATCTATACATATTCAGTTATTTTACTCAAGGAAAACTGTGACTATTATCACATTAAAAATGTAGTGACAGAAAGAGGGTTTGTTCCCTGCAACTTTTTTTAGGAAACGAAATCAAACCATCTGTAGTAATGTTGTGTGTGTGTGTGTGTGTGTGTGTGTGTGTGTGTGTGTGTGTGTTTCTGCTTAGAAAATGATTGTTAACATATGGTAGTGTCAAGTGATTTTAATGTATCTTTCATTAAGTAAGAAACAGCATGTCATGACTTAAATACCCTGGAGATTGTTTGCTTTTTTCATTATGAATCACTAAAGAATGGTGTCTACTGCCCTTCATTATACTGCTCTTCATGATACCAGAAAAATTCATAATTGCCCCTAACTTGATATGCAGAATAAGATAATTTAAATAAAAACTTAGATATGGTACTAGTAGTACGGAATTCAAAACCAAAATTGTGAACACTGTTCTTGGTTGTACGGTAATCTTGAAAGAAGCCATGACAAAGACTACCATCTTGTTCAGACAAGGCTTTGGAAAACTAATTGGATTATTTTCTATAAAGTGGGGAAAATTGCATTTTACCAATATAATCGTATGAGACTTCTTATATTTGGATGATAAACTGGAAATAGCTCTATCTAATGACCTTGGCATAAGCATTGCCAATTTAAACTCTGTGATAGAATAGATTGAATGGGGTTAGATGATGTGATTTTAAGTCTCTCGGACCTCACATTATATGCTCTTGAGATATTTTTTAATTGTTTAATAGTAGGGAATATCTCATAAGATTTCTGGTTTCTGAGGGTCTCTGAATATGGAATATAAAAACAATATTAACCAACATGTGCTAATAAGTGTGGGTGAATTTATGAGTACAGAGTATTTAAATTGGGACTCCTTTAGAAGTCTAGGGCATATGATTGAATCTGGGACACAGATTAAAAAACAAATTGGCCCATAATTTCCACTTCTGAGTTGAGCTTACTAGGAGCAGCCACAGTGATCGACCCAGAAAAGAAATCTTTTGTGAAAAAAAGGTAAATTATCTGGGGAGGCAAGGAGAGACTTTTAAAGTAACAGTCCATGATGAAGGATCATAGTACCTAACAGATATGACAGCCCAAAGTTAAATAGTTTAAGGTTTAAAAATAATAATAATAATATTTCACATTAACATATTTCTAAGTCTCATTACTTAACATCAAGAAATAGCTTAAATTATCAATTTTTAATGAAAATCCACCATGAAAAGTTCTGAGCACATACTTCTTAATGAATGGAATTGGATTATAAATTTTATGATGATATTTCAAAAAAATTATAGCCTGTCCAATACATTTATTTATGTTAGTGTATATTTAATATTCTATAGATGAAATTTAACCTAAAAGAGCTATTAACCCAATATATTTCTTAGTAGAATTTTTTAAATAGACAGTTTTACTTAATTAGGACACCTGCAATTGAATTACTGCTATTTGAAACTTGAAAAAATGATGATCTGCCTCTAAGACTGATGGCCTTTGTAATACCTCTAACACCCTAAGTGCAGTAGCTAAAGCACTCTCACTTATTCAACCTGGAGAAATTATAGTAAACTTTCAATGACCTTTTGCTGAATCAAACTCAAGAATTTACTTAGAGAATTTAGCACATAGTGGCAGTCTAAAGTAAGACATTAGATTTAAGTTATGAGATGGAATAACCAGATTCTATATAGGTGTGGGAAATTCCAAAGTCTGGAGTTGCTAACAGGTAAAATAAACTAGTGAAACTGCTAAGAAAGGCATCTAGGAACTAGTAGAGACCATATAAATTGGAGAGTATAACTAGTTTAAATAATTGTGTGTGTTTTTTTCCAATAGAAGACTGGCTTTAATTAATCTTCAGATATGTAAATAGAAGTCAGAAACATAGTTTATGTGAAATTTTTGGTCTGCTGTAAGCCAGACCAAACACTTTCATGGACAGGTTGTGAAGGATAACTTGTGTTTGAGGAGCAGTGATTATTAGAAAGTAGAGATCTTCTATGGAATTACCTGGTGCTTGTGACAAAATGCATGTTCTTGGGGCTCTCTACCCTAGAATCTGATCCATTAGGTCTGAATTAGAACCTGATATACATTTCTTAAAAGTGCATCTGATAAACATTTCTTAGGCACATTAATGTTTTATAAACATGGCATAAGCTCTTTCTTCTAAACATTTGAAAATGAAAAGAGAGCAAAAGTGAAGGGGCAGACCTTATAGTCGGGCATTATTGGAGTATCACATTCTTCTCTGTAAGCATCAGGTTTCTAGGTTAGTGATTGCAACATCACACCCGATCTCCAAGAATGCACACCCCAGCGGTGACCCCTGGTCTGTTTATGTGCCTAATGCTCTCATCTTAGACACAACCGTGTTTGACCCTTTCAGTCATTAACATCAAGGAAAAAAAATGGTGTTTAGGCATGAAAATATTTATTTGAAAATAGTAATTCAAAAAAGCTTCTGTGAGAATGTTCCTATAAGTACAAATATTATATTAGAAACAAAATAATGCAAATGACGGTGCTTATGGCAGTGACTCAGGACACCATGGGACCAGTGTTTCATTGTATTTTGACTGTAGATTTGACTTAGTTAAGACTTGAAGGCAATATCCATGACGTTGCCAAAGCCAGGGCCGTGTTGTGGAGATGAATAGTGGATTTGCACTCTAGCCTCCTATTGTAAGAACCTCTCTCTGTAGCCACAGTTCCCTAATGCTTATCTTTTAAATCACTAGTTCCTTGTATGTACCAGCAAGTCCAAAGCCACCTCCAGTTTACAATTGCCTAGAAGGTATACAGTCTCCTATTACATTTATTCAGATTGGATGATGTCATAATGAAGAAAATGTATGTTTAGATTGTTGGAGCTTTCTTTTGTAGTTTATATTATCTAGCCAATGTATAGCATCATCATGTAAGAGTTATTTTTTTTATTAGTAGTTCCAAATAGTAGGTCCAAAACCATGCCGTGGTTTATTACAGCTTTATTCCTCAAGATGAAAAATCATTTAGGATATCTATATGGAGGTCTTCTAACTAGTCCGTGTGTTTACATTATTAATGTTTTTCTTATCTTTTCTCAAGCTGACATGAACTGCACAAACCTCTTCCTGAGCCTCTGGCATTAAGAATAATTCATAACAAGTTAATTCTGTCTTATTATATTTGTCTTAACTTCCTGTCCATAAAGATTGAACAAAATACTTCCTTTAGTTGTGGTCTGAAACTATAAGGCTACGTGGAAGTAGATGCATTTTGCAGCAAAATATGCTGTGATCCTTCTTAATCACAATAGCAGTTACAACTCTAGCAGGCTTCCCTTTCTGCTTGGTTGGCCAAGCAGACAATTACAGGTGTCCCACTTCAAATACTACCTGCTGCAGGCTGGTCCGTGACCTCCATCTTCAACCTCATTCCACAGCACTAAGCAGAAACGGTGATCATCCCTGTGTCTCCTTGCTTCACAGCAGTTCTTTGTCTTCAAACTGTAAATGAGTTTTGCAAATTAGGTTAAAAAGTTTCCCAAATAGTTAAACTCTAGTATTCCTTCCAGTTGTTCTCCCAATTTTCTCCTTTTTGTCCTCACAGTTACAGAATGTATTAACTTGACGACTGTTTCTGTGTTTGTTTTTGCCACCTACTCTCCCCAAATACATGAATTTACTTAGAGACATCAATTTCTTACGTTTTCTCTTTTTTAGAAATGATTTATAATCATTGTGGATAATCTGAGAAAGAAAATGAATTATAAAGACAAAATTTTTTTTTTCATAAACCTCAGAGATCAGTATACTATGGGCTCTTTTAAAATGTGCTTATAAATGTAGCAAAACATTTTCCTTTGACATTAAAATTTCTTTAAAAAATGGTTTTCAAATGCTGCATTAATTTTATTATTTACTAGTTGTTCCTTAGTTTGTAATTGTTTGCTTTTTCAGCTGATTCTGCAATAAACATTTGTTCATAAATGTTTGACCATGTCTCTACCATGTTTAATCAAATAGGTTCAAGAGAGTAAAAATTGCCAAGTTGCTAAAGACAGATAATTCCTTGAGTACATATTTTATGATGGTATTGAAAGTATTGTCTAACTTTTAACTTTTGCCATTCTAATATATTAAAACAGTTATTGTAATTTATCTTATATGGGTTGATAGTGGAGTGAGCATGTTTATTAGTTATTATCATTATTTTGTCAGAATTATATATTCAAGTAAGATTGTGCAGATATCTCCCCTGATTTGTTTTTAAACCTTAGATTATATTTATGATCATTCTGATAAATAACATATTTTATTATGTACAGAAAGTCTTCCACAGTCAGATCTATGACATCTATAATAATAAAAGCATTAATATGCTAATTAGACCAGACAGCTGGACGACCTTCCGGACGTCATTCTGGACGTCCTTCCATACTAAGCCTTGGCAGCGGGGGCTGAGGCAGAGGTGGTTAGGGGCGATCAGGCAGGCAGGCGAGTGGTTAGGGGTGATCAGGCAGGCAGGCAGAGTGGTTAGGGGTATCAGGCAGGCAGGCAGGGTGGTTTGGGGTGATCAGGCAGGCAGGTGAGTGGTTAGGGGCGATCAGGAGGGCAGACGAGTGGTTAGGGGCAATCAGGCAGACAGGCAGAGTGGTTAGGGGCAAGCAGGCAGGCAGGCAGAGTGGTTAGGGGTGATCAGGCAGGCAGGCGAGTGGTTAGGGGCGACCAGGCAGGCAGGCAGAGTGGTTAGAGGCAAGCAGGCAGGCAGGCAGAAGTGGTTAGGGGCAATCAGGCAGACAGGTGAGTGGTTAGGGGCATCAGGCAGGCAGGCAGAGTGGTTAGGGGTGATCAGGCAGGCAGGCAGAGTGGTTAGGGGTGATCAGGCAGGCAGGCGAGTGGTTAGGGGTGATCAGGCAGGCAGGCGAGTGGTTAGGGGCGACCAGGCAGGCAGGCAGAGTGGTTAGAGGCAAGCAGGCAGGCAGGCAGAAGTGGTTAGGGGCAATCAGGCAGACAGGTGAGTGGTTAGGGGCAATCAGGCAGGCAGGCAGGCAAGCAGTTAGGGGCCAGCAGTCCGGGATTGTGAGAGGGATGTCCGACTGCCAGTTTAGGCCCGATCCCACAGGCCTAAACTGGCAGTTGAACATCCCCTGAGGGGTCCCGGATTGTGAGAGGGTGCAGACTGGGCTGAGGGACCCCCCGCCATGCACAAATTTCATGCAGCGGGCCTCTAGTCTATGAATATTTGCCTGTGTAATCACCACTTTCTCTTAACTTTTTCTTTTCTCTTTTCCTTCACCCTTTTCCTCTTTCTCTTCCCACTTAACTGTGGGATTTTTATCTTTTCTAAGCTTCAAAAGAACATAGTACATTTGTAATAAGATAATTGTGAGAAGTAAATAAGATTTTATTGTGAAGCACAGTGTCTGACACACTATAATTCTGGATAACTTTTGTTGTTTGCTTCATATAGCTTTTGCATGTTTATTCAATTTGTTGCTTGTTTTACACTTTGCTTTAGTAATTTTAAGAAATTATTTATGTTACTATTGTTAATATAATAAAATTATTCATTTGAGTATTTTCATAAAATTCAGACATAACACTCTCATTAATTCTACCAATTTTAAAATTGGTTTTTGTAGGTAAATAATTCTGTTGTCTGAAAACAGAAACAACTTTTTTCTTTTTCCATTGTTGTTTGTTTTATAAATGCTTTGATTCTAATTGTGTTGGATTGACTTCCAAACCAGTGTTAAATAATCATTGAGCATCCTTGTTTTATACTTTTCACTTATGATGATATCTCTAGAATTTCATTGCTATGTAGGATACGGCTATTGATTTGAGACTGTTTTTATTGTTTTTTTCTAATCATATTAAGGATTTCTAGTTTTAAAAGAATTTTAACTCAGAATAGTTGGTGAATTTCAAAGTTTTCCAAATCCATTTAAATTATATTTTTATCACAGTTTTCCCAATATTTATACTTATTTAATCTTGTGACTGGGCCCTACTTAGTTGTGAGAAATTTTTCCTCTCATACACTACTAACTTCAACCTAGTATTTTATTTAGAATTTTTTTTCATACATTATTTTGCTTATGATTTTCATTTTAATTATTTTTGTCATATTTTGCTATGCACGTTACCCTCATTTTATAGAACAAATTTGGTACCTTTTTATCTTTTCCAAGTTCTGTAACATTTTGTCTGTATCAGGAAATAACTTTGTTGTAGAAGCTTAAAAGTCAACCCCTCCCCAGTGTATATAAATCTGATCCTTATTAGCAACATCTGGTCCTTTTTAACATTTCCTGTCTTCTTTGTTTATTGGACAATTAAACATTTCTTGTGCTTCATGGATTACTATTGCAATTTTTTTCTGAATATTAATGATTTCAAAGAAATGTAATATGTGTAAATATGGTATTACTTTTAACATTAAATCAATAAATTATGTAGCTATTGGTTGGCCTTTTAATTTTTTACATATATTTTTATTAATTTCAGAGAGGAAAGGAGAGGGAGAGGGAGATAGAAACATCAATGATGAGAGAGAATCATTGATTGGTTGCCTTCTGCACATCCCAAACTGGGGATCAAGCCCACAACCTGGGCACGTACTCTGACCGGGAATGGAGCTGTGACCTCCTGGTTCATAGGTCAATGCTCAACCACAGAGCCACACCAGCCTTTTAATTTGTTCATGTATTTATATGTCTTCATTGGTTTCATTAGAGTCTCCACATATATTGACCTTATCAATGATTGATTCTAAGCTTTTTCTGTTTCTCATCAATTTATTTTTTCTTTCATATTTTTAGAATTTTTTTATCCTTGAGGGTCACCATTACTAATTTCCAAATCTAGTAACCTTCTAAAATCCCAAGAGATTTCTTTTTGTTAATTGAATGTGCCTGTCTTGACTTTACTGGTGAAACACTCTCTTGAAATTCTCTCTTAGTTTTTTGTCTACTTTCACTATTTCTTTTCATCTTCCTTCAAAGTTCTGCTTTCCTTTTACAACCCCAAATGTGGGCCTTCCCCAAAGCAGCCGATAATTTTTATTCACTTTGCAGTCCTCACCCTACCTCCATCAGAATAAAAAGTCAATAAGCCTGTGTCCTCTTATTGACATTCTTAGCCCATCTGCTAACATTTCTATTAAGAAGTTGTACTCTATCCCTAATCAGTTTGGTTCAGTGGATAGAGCGCTAGCCTGCAGAATGAAGGGTTCCAGGTTTGATTCTGGGCCAAGGGCACATGCCTCAGTTGCAGGCTGGATCCCTGGCAGGGCTGCGTACAGGAGGCAACCAATGTATCTTTCTCATATCAAAGTTTCTCTCTCTGTCTCTCCCCCTTTCTTCCACTATCTCTAAAAAATCAGTGGAAACAAAAACACAGCAGCAACAACAACAACAACAAAATTACACTCTCACCTTAAACTCAAATTAAAGTCATAAACTTCTCCTAAGTAAATCCATGTTGTGATTTCCTGGTCACTGATAGAGTCAGTCATTTCTATCCTGATTTTTTTTTTTAATTTTTGAACCCTGAAGGTATCCAAATCCTCATCTCTTTCCCTCACCTGCAGAAATATAATCCACTCCTGTATTGGTAGCTGACACAGTCTGATGGAAGGATCTCCCACAGGTTCTCTTTCCTCTTACTCTGACAGTACCCAAGCTGGGAAACAGACCTGGTGAATTAAGTAAATGTCCAATTATGAAATGTTTCAGTCTCCTCTAAATTCACCAGTGATCCCCTGGAGGCCTCCTCTTTTTCTTCTTTTGGAAGAAACCCTGTCAATACTCTTCCCGTGGGATGACTTTCAATGGTAAAAGCTGCTCTGTGCCCCTAGGGGACAATGGAGATTTTAATTCAGTAAAGTTGTTCTCAACAGTGAAATCTTTTCACTATTCGTTAACCCCTCATAGAAGTTCTCAAAAAACATAGTAACTTCTTATTATATATGCCTCCCCCCAAAAGAGAGAGTCCAAGGTTTGGAAGATAATGATAGAATATTTTGGTAGGGGAGTAGGGAGACACATAATACATTTTTTTCTGAAATCTTTATTTTCTAGAATGAACTTGATTCCTACCTAATAATAGAGTAATATGCAAATTGACCGTACCTTCGCTACACCCACCAGCCACGCCCCAGCCACGCCCACCAGGAAACCATCGCAGGGACACTGAGGTGCTGCCCAGCCCAAGGCCCGAGGCTTTCCCAGCCTTGGGCACCAGCGGGGAGCCTGCACGGATCGCAGGCAACCACTGGGGGTTGGCTCCTGCAATCCTTAGCAGAGACGCTGGGTGCGGCCGAGCCCCGGCCAAGCCCCGACCCTGAAAGAAGGCAGAAGGTGGTGGCCACAGCCAAGGCCTGGGCTCCCAGTGCTGGCAGAAAACTGGTGCAGGCAGCCAGGTGAATGAAGGTCTATTGCATGAATCTTCGTGCAAACAGGCTACTAGTTACTTTTATATGTGGGAAGAATACCCTGCCTTTGTGAGTTTACTTTTAGTATTGTAGATCAAAGAATTTGGGCCTTGGAAACAGATACACCTAACTTTGATTCTCAGCTCTTTATAGTGTAACTGGGTACTACTACATTATCCTTTACTTCCTCATCCCTGCATTCGGTGAGGGAGTAAGAATTTTTTATTTCATAGAAATACAAATGAAGTAAAAAAGTCAACCTTTCTACCAAATTGTAGTGACGTAGTAGGTGCTAAAGAAATCTTCACTTAAGTGCGAAAAATAAAAAAGACTGTGTGTAATTTCATATGTTTATTTCATGGTAACTTTGTTAATGGATTTGTTGAGATTTCTCACTGGTTGATCTCAGGGTGGGACTTAAATGGTTATAACCATTCTTCTGCTTAAAGCCTAGAAATTGCCTTTTGTAAATCAGTATGAGATTTGGAGGGCAAAAACTGAGGTCAAGAAAGCGAACCGTGAACCTACTTAAAGTATGTAAGTCACGGAATTGTGAGACACGCTGGATACCAGCGTAAGATGCTCTTCATCTTTAGAGGAGGCTGCAAGAAAGAGGTTTAACAATTAAAAAGAAAATGTTCTTTCAGTTGAGTTATCAAAACTGATTCAGTAGTGTTGCAAAAGTGATGTGAGAATTGATGGAACATTTTGACTTAGTCTTGGCATTTAACTTCACAAATTTTAGTGGTGTGTGTGTGTGTGTGTGTGTGTGTGTGTGTGTGTGTGTGTGTGTTTTAAAAGGTTTCTGGCTAGTAATTACTTTTTTAGCTGGTGATGTCTTTTCATTTGCAAATGTGTTTCTGGGAAAGTTTGAATGTTGGCTTTTTGGAAAATGACTTTATTTACTCCACAAAGGTCATTCTTAAATGTCAAACATCATTTGGTGGATTTTCGTGTTTCTTTTTTTTTTCTTTTTTTTCAATGTGTGGAAGGCTGTTTTTTCCAGACTTGTTTTTGAGGTCAATCTAGTGTTTTGAGGTAGTGGGAAATTCTGGTTCTCAGAAACCATAGGGTTTGAGAAGAACATAGAGCACTGTTACATAGAAAAATTAAGTTCTTGTGTGATTCAGTTATGACCTTTACGAGTAATTAACAGATTGCTTGTCTGGAAAAGGAGTTCAGTTCTTTCTCAGCCATTTACTAAGAAGAATTGAGTATTGTTGTGAAAATTTTATTATTTTCTTAAGATTGGAGCCAGAAACCTTTACATTCTAATTAATGCCTTTGCAGTCTCAGTAACTTAAGGATTGAATGTATAAATTTCTCTGATTTTTTAATGGGACTCTTCGAGAATCAATCGAATGTCGACCGGGACTTACATTTTTCAATGCTTCATTGAAAATAGAAATGCATTTTCTATTTATGCTCAGTAAAGGAGGTTTTGGTACAAGGAAATATTAAAAAGGCATCCGTTGCCAAGGGTGAAAGCATTAGGGAAGAAGCAGTGTGATACATTACTCACCATTAAAATATTTTCATTATCTCCAACCTCATGTAAATAACTCTTTTGGAGGGCAACTTAATAGCAATTCACATTGTGAGACTCTTAATTTAGCATATTTTCCTTCCCATGAAGTATCAAGGAAAAAACCTACAAAACAGTTGGAAGGTACCTGCAGCTGAGATGATAAAAACTGAGCAAACATTAGCCTGATTCTATATTCCACCATGATTAACATCATAAGACCATGTATTCCAATTTAGGGAAGTATATCATGCAAAGTGCATGGATATAAAATTAATTTTAAAGTTGAAAAGGACTCTAGTGGTCCAGTTAACTATATGGCCTTATAGTTGAGAGCATGGCTTGAGCATTAATTAGATGTGATTTTTGAATCCCAGACCCGACATATCTTAGCTGTATAATGATGGGCAAGCAACATAATCACTTGAAACCTTACCACTCCATATCTAAAATGGGACTAGTAATAGAACCTAACTCATGAGGAGAATAGCATTTAAATATAGGGCCTAACTCATTGAAAAGAATTCTAACACAGCAAAATGAGCTGAGGTGGATGGAAAACTCATGGAAATAATGGCTAAAATGTAAAGACAGCAAAAATGAGCTAAACTGAAAAGAAAGGGAAATGCATACGTGTCCATAAAATACAACAGTAATAATAAAAAGACAAACGGCAAAATATTAAGGGTAAGCTGGTGGCTTTTAAATGCTTTGTACAGTTAAAATCTCTAAATGGCTAAGAATTAGGAATTCCTTGCTGCTTTGTGGAGAGAAGAGTGTCCTTAGCCTTGTGGGTTGGGGAACTAAAAGTTAATCCAACTATATAAACCCGGGTATCAAAGAACTGCCCTTTCTGCCAAAGACAATCTGGAGAGATTTCACTCAATGGCCATGAAGGCCCTGGGAAACAGTGAGAAGGAAGTGTGCCTTCTTTCAGGAAGCTTAGGTTGAGAGAAAAAGGCACCCTCCCCCCAAAAAATAAATATATGCTATCACATACCATGGTGTGAATTTATACTTTGTGATGTAGCAACTTAAAGTCAAGAAATTTACTACTATGGAAAGACACTTTTATACTGAGGAATACAGGAGTTTCATGGGAGGAAAATACTGTGCAAGATGAACCTTAATAGAAATAAGCTAAGACAAAATAAAATAAATTATGTGAGAAAACAGATGCCATGCAGTAGAATCAGCAAAAATAACAACAAATATATATATATACAAAAATACAAGGAGCACACTAAGAACCAGAAAAAATATCCTTAAATAAACCATAAAAAATATATGTTTAAAGTGGCTTTTTAAAAAGGGATAGAAATAATAAAGAATAAATATAGAACAACATGGAAGAAAAATAGATTTGGAAATAATATAACTACCAAAAGTAAAACATATAGTCACTGAAATTAAAAGTTCAGTAGATACGTTAAGCACTGAATTGGACACTGTCAAGATATATATTTGTGAATTGGAAGATAGACCTGAGGAAATCACCATGATGCAGTGAATACGATTTAGATCATGATGTTATTCACTAATAATAATTATTTTTCCACTTCCTCTCTCTCTCTTTTTGTTTTTGTTCTTTGGTTTTTTGGTAGGGTTTTTTTTATTTTTTTTATTTCTGTTCCAAAATACTTTTTAGTCATTTACAAGGCACACAAGATACAGTGATGGACAAGATAGACAAGATTCCTATTCTTATGAAACTCACAGTTTAGTAGGTTGATATAGTTCTTACACAAATAAATAAAAAAGACAGATATTGATAAGTTCTGCACAGAGAATTAAAATCACGTCTAGAGAATGACTGTATAGGTACTTTGTATTTGGCGGTTAGGAAGACGCTCTTAAAAGAGGTGAAATTTTAGCTTAAATGAAAATTATAAGAATGAATCAGCTATGCAAAGATCAGAAGAGTTTCCAGTTAAAGAAATCAGTCAGTGCAAAAGAGAAATGAACTCTGTATGTTTAAAGAACTAAGAGAAGGCCAGTATGGTGGGAACACAGTGGGCAATAGGGAGCATATGAGGTGATCTTGGAGATGTAGGCTGGGGCAGATCATATAGGGCTCTTAATGAGCCAGGGTAAGGAGCTTGCATCTTATTCTAAGAGTTGGGGAGGCATAAAAGGACATTAAGAAGGGTATTTATATAACCTGCTTTACCATTTAAATCGTCTGTCTGCTATGTGGAGAATAGATTATAAGCAGGAGAAATGGTGGCAGGGTGGGGAGGTGGGGGTGGGGCAGTGGCATGGACAGTCAGGAAGCTATTGCAGTGGACCAAGTGTTACAGGGTAGTGGGGTTTAGACTAGAATGTTAGTGGTAGAGATGAAGGACGTTGACAGATTTGGAACATGCTTTGGACAGAGATATGTTAAGATTTGGAAATTGATAGAAGATAGGTTTGGGGGAAAGATAAGAATCACGGATTCTAGGAATCAAAGTAAATCCCTGTAGGAATTATATTTATAGAATTCATTATTCATACAGCACTTCCAATGATATAAAGCTTGGTACTTTATATGGACACCCATTCCTTTTTATGTGCCCCAAATTGTTAGAAAGTTGTTCTTATGGAGTTGGCCTCTTTTCCCTAAACTCTTTCTTTCTTAGTTAATAACAGTTAATTTTCTCATAATCCTTCTGCTACATGACAGGTTTTCAGATAGTCAAAGGAAGTTACCATTTCTTCCTGGTGGTGGTGGTTTTTTCCCCCTAAGCTAAATATTCTCAATTTTTTATTCTAATGACGATATATTTGTATGGCACCTATAATTCTCTATTGAAATTTGATAATTTAAATTTGCTTAAACTTTTCTCCTAGAATTTATTATCTAAAGTGCCTTATCCATTGAGCACTCAAAATTTTTATCTCCAAAATAAGCCTGACATTAAACTATAATTTTTGACACGATTCTCACTCCAATTATTGCTGTTTTACTATGCAGAGCACTCTTCTTTCCATATATTTTACTTTATGAATATTTTTCTTTAAAAAATGATGACCACAAATAAATGCTAAGTAGTCCAAAAGTTCTGAATTCTATGCTTTAAAAAATGCAGAGTTAACAATGAGATTTAGTACAGATTTTGCCCAATGTGGACTCATAAAACTTTAGTCATCAGAAAAACACCAGTATATCTATTTTAAAATAACTTGTAAAACGAGGCGTACCCCAGCTAGGAAGATACCCTCTGTGACAAACTTCTGGCCAAATTATAATAATATATGGAATCACCAACTTGAAGAGATTATAATTAATTTGAAAGTATCAGGTAAAATATTAAAAAATAAACAAAAACTACAACACAAAAGAAGACAGTCTCCCTTCAAAGAAGCAAAACCTTAATTGTTTCTCCCACTTAAGTCTTGGTGAAAAAATTCACTATAATTGGGTAGTAAGAGCTAGTGTCCCCTGTAAAGTTTGGGATGAGGGAGGAAGAAAAATTCTAAACTGAAACAGGGAGGGACTTAGCATGTAAGAGATTCCATCTTTAACCCCCTTGCCTATCCTTGGCCACCAGCTCTGTAGAAACCCATGATGATGGCTAATGAACTTTGGACTATTTGCTAGATGATGTTAGGGTTCACACATGGTTAAGAAAGTACAAAATCAGGTTGAAAACCATGTTTAATGGACATTACCAATGTGAGCTACCCACATACCAGTATGAGAATGTCTGCTTGTTATCCTAGAGTGGTCATCAGTATGCTCCTGAGTTCCCCAGCCTTCAGAGGACTGACTGTCTTTCCTTCAGGATAATTTTTAAACAAACACTTGTCTTGAACTGCCACATAATATAGAACTAGAAATTTAATATCTCCCTGATATTCCTAAGGATTCTTTGGGAGAGGGGTTACATATATTCTTTACATATTTTCCTGTCCACTCTTTTTTAAAACTATATTTTTATTGATTTCAGAGAGGAAAGGAGAGGGAGAGACAGAAACATCAATGATGAGAGAGAATCATTGACCGGCTGCATCCTGCACATCCCCCACTAGGGATTGAGCCTGCAGCCCAGCATATGCCCTGATCGGGAATCTAACCCTGACCTCCTGGTTCATAAGTCGATGCTCAACCACTGAGCAACACTGGCTGGGCTTCCTGTCCACTCTTACATGTATTTGAGCTGTAATATCAATCGTTGCTTTGTATTTTGCTTCTGTGGCTATTCTCTTTGTTCTGTCCCTTGCCAATCTCACCATGAAAGCAGTGTTCCTTTTCTTTAGTCACCTATCAGTATCTCTAAAACAAGGTAAGTCTGGCTCTGGTGGAGAGCTATTATATTTCACCCAGCATAGCACATACATTTATACTTCAATATCACTGTTATTAAAATTGCTTCTGATATTCCTTTCACCCTAATTTCTTAGTTTTCTCTTCTGTTCTTGTCCTCCCACCATTTAAATGGACACCTCTCTTTATTTCTTCCCCAAGATCTTTTAACCTCACCTCCTTTCTCTGTTTGTCCCCAGTAAGCCTCAACTTCCCTCCATGGCAACCTCAGTAAATTTCAAATTATGAACCTGTGAATACGTTATTCATTTTTCCAGATCAAACCATATGTCCTATCTTTACATAACCAAACTGGACCAGCAAGATAATTTGGTAAACCTAAGACAGTTTTCTGCATTATATCTGGTCAGCTTTTATTTTGCTATTTATTTATTCACAAACTATATTGAGCCCCGTATTTGTATTAAAAATAAATTTGAAATGCATAGCTAGGAGCACCTCTCATAAGGGAAATGATTCACTTGTTTTCATAAATGCTGACTTTGCCATCAAAATACGCAGGTGGCACTGCAGGGTCGGTGTTTGGAAGATACACATCAGACTGTGGAAGCGAGAAACTGTTTGCTATAGGAAAGGATGGAATTTCTGAGGGAGAAAATGTTGAGTCAGAACCTGAGGCAAAACGCACATTTAGAGGATGAAAACTCCAAGGCAGTGAAGGAGACAGAGAAGCAGTGAGGAGGAGGGCGAAAAGCAAATCAGCAGCTTTGGAAGCCAAGGGAGTGAACATTTTAGAAAAAGCTGTGGGATGGGGAATCCAATGCTGAAGGACTCAAGATGAATGTGACCGACCGTTTCTAAGAGGCAAATGACTTCCAAGAGAGCAGTTTCATTCAAGGAGGCTTGAAGTCCGATTGCCTTTTATTACTGGGTGCCTGGGAAGAGAGGAATTCCAGGATGGTCTCTTTAAAGGCTTCTGTAAACAGGAAAGAGAATTGTTCAGAGAACGAAATGCAAAGTAATAGATTTAGCACATGCCCTTTAATAACCAAAAATTAGGAGTTTCGTTTACCCAGAGGTAGTATTTAGTGAGTATGTAGAGCCTGAGATGAAAGTGAAGTGTGGCTTGCAGTAACTCAGAACACCCAGGATGGATAAGACAAGGGAAAGGTGGCTCAGGGGGAAACTCATTCAGTGTGCACAGCTGAGATGCTGGTCCCTGTCCTAAAAGCGAAAAAGAGTACCAAGCAAGTGGAATGGAAAAGACCAATGCTCCAGGCACATGCTGGTAAAAATTCAGAACTCCAAGGATAAAAAGAAAAAATCCTTTAAAAAAAAAGAAAACACCTTATAAGCAATACTGAATTCCGGGATTCAGTATAAGTTATCTTCAAAGTTCAGTGAGAAAAAAAAAATAATTCTTGATCTTGAATTCTAGGCCTAGCCAAGCTAACATTCAAGTGTCAGGGCAAAATAAATCCATTTTAGACCCCTTCTCCACTGAAGCATATACTTGAACAAAATGAAAAACAATTCCAAGAAAAATATCAACAAAGGAATTAATACAATGAATAGTGAAGCCTAAATTATAAAAGCACAGTGTTCTTATGTAGCAGTTTGGAAGTAAATGACGTATGTGTGTCAAGGCAGAGGACAAGTGGTAGCACACCCAAACCCTTATTTGGTTTGGGAAACAGTACGGATATTAATTCACTAAAAAGAATGATAGATTAAAGAATACATATAAGTAAGTATAACAAAATTAGTGTATAGCAAGAATATTTGAAATAGGATATCTAGAGGACAAAAATAATAATTGAAAATTCCTGTTAATCCAAGAAATGTAGGAAAGAGGGGGAAAATAGAAGTAGTGAGAAAATATTGAAGAAAAACCTTAATATAAGATGGAAGAAATAAGTTTAACATTTTAATAAATACAATAAATGTCAATGGGTTTAATTTCAGATTGAAAGAAAGAGGATCAGATAGGATTTTTAAAATCCAACTCTATATGTTGCATATGTGACATATGCTTAAAATAAAATGACTCCAAGGGGCTGAAAATAAATTATGAAAAGGCTATAGCCAACAAATGTGATAATAAAGCAGGAATAACAGCATTGATACCAGATAAAAGTCAAATATGGAAATATTGAATATTGAAATATGAAAAGCACTAATCGGAATAAAGAGGGATATTTTATATTGATAAAAATCAAATAGACCAAAAAGATCTAGCATTTTCTCTCCTTACACTATCTGTTGTGAAGTATATTAGAAGAAACATTTCAAAAACAATGTGACAATATCTATCAAAATATAAATTGTGCTTCCTCACAGCAAAGCCATTTATAGGAATCTCTTCTTTGGTAGTAAACCTTTGAAAGCAACATAAATGTCTAGCAATAAGAATATAGGGAGGAATGGTATAATGAAAAAAATATACATATATGTATACTTTTTTGATAACTTCTTGAGGAGTTTTCAAAAATAAAAATATTTTAAAAGATATGAGAGAATAGAATGAAGAAATAGTCTCTTCTAAGTTATATAGAGAATAGACCCAGTGTATAACAAAAACAATTAAAAGGTTGAGAAAGAAAAATTTAAAGATAATACAAGAAAAAACAATGAGACCACAATACTTTGGGGGCCATAGTGATATGCCTTTTGTGTAAACAGATTTTATTTAAACAATTATCTTAATTCTATAGAATGATCTGTATGAGATATAAACATAAATTAGTTTTATATGAACAAGTCTATGAATAAAAGAATAAATAAAAAATAATCTGACTAATGTGTATATGACTGCTTATATTTAATTTTTATAAAGAGCTAGCTAGTAATTTTAATCCTATATAATAAAAGGATAATATGCAAATTGACCCTAACAGCAGAATGACCAGAATGGCAGTTGGACCAGTCACTATGAGGCGCACTGACCACCTCTTGGTTCCTTTCTCCCCGGCCAGCAGGCTCTGAACCCCTGATGGCCACCTGCAGTGGGGGCAGGGCCGGTGAGTGGGTGGGAACAGGCGACCTCCTGGTCTCTTGCCCCTGCTGTCAGGCACCAATCACCTGATGGGGAATGCGGAACCAAGGGTGGGTGGTGGCAGGGGGGCGGGGCCAGCTGTGGGCAGCTGGGAAAGATGGCCCTGATCACAGGCCAGGCCTAGGGACCGTACCTGCACACGAATTTCGTGCACCAGGCCTCTAGTATTCATATAAGATCATAAAAGCCTTGTATATCAGATTAAGTCTAACTGTAAAATTTTCTCTTACAAAAATGAACTTTTGTCTGCTTTGTTCACCGCTCTATCTCCAGTGCCTAGAATCTTGTCAGCAATGTAATAAAGTGCTCATATAATATTTGCTGAATGAATAAAATTTATTCATTACCAAATGCTTTTGAAAGCATATTGTCTTCTAAAAATATTACTTTCCAATGTGAATGCTAGCTATAGCATAGATACATAGATTTAAATAAGAATCAGGCAGTCTGAGACCTCAAATTCAAAGTAAACCATGATTTAGTGCTAGATATGAATCAAGATAACTATTCAAAATTGATTGAGTTAAGAAAATGTTTAGAAGCAGTCAATACAACTCTTTGCCTTACTTAGACTCTAATGCATATGTGTCTGTACAGACCCATTAATCAAGCTTGGTATGGCCTCAGGGAGGCCTTTTGGTCTGTTGAGAGATAACCCATATGTTCATGGGCCATTTTCTGACCTGAGAAAACAGCTGTAGAGCATAAAAAAGGCCTTAGATCATATTCCCAGAATCCCCTTTACAAAGAGAACAAAGATGCCAAGAGATCTTAAGGTGTGATGCTCTGAAATATGAGCTGCATCCGTGGCTGCCCATTTACTTGTCACCTCTCACATTCAGCTTTAGCTTACACTGTTAAAGTGGTCTTAAGTATCTTTAGGTACATGAAGCACGACTTTGAAAAAGCGCATAATGTTTAGTTCTCTCTGTGGAATGTCACTTGGCTTTAATACTAATAATGATAACTTAAGAAAACAAGTTGGAATATATGCTATTTGATTATAAAGTTAATTTATAGCCTAGAAAAAAATGAAAACGTTTTCCATGTATAGTCATTTGTTCCTAAAATATAAGCTAAAATTGTAAGGGAATGGTTAAGATGGTATTATTTTTATTTTTACAAATTATTATAAATGCTATATGTATGTCTTAGTAAAATCGTTTTCATTAAGGAAGTCTGTTTGCTATTTCCCTCAGTAAATATGTATAAAATGATATCGCTTTGAGCTAAAAATTCTATAATAAACTATAGAAATATAGCAGTAGACAAATGTAAAACATGACTAGAACTATTTACTTTGATATTACTAGGTTCTCTAAAATTTATCTGTATGAACATAATAGATAAGTTAAAATGTTTAAAGACAGAATAAATCCTCTCTTACCTCCAGGTACAAAGAGTAACCTTGAGGACATGCTACTAAATCAAATATAATTTAAGTGCAATAAAGATGTGTCAGAAATATCCAGATACCAGTGTCTTATGAAAAAAACAGGCCCATTTCTTATATATTGAAATATTTTGATCTAGTAAACATTTATCTCATTTTTAAACCTTAAATTGGGTTGTAGAATGTACTTATTTTTATATATTATCTTATTAAAGTGTTTTTAGTAAGTATGCATATAGTAATATTGCTTTAAGTTAAATTATTCTTTACTGTTATAATAAGTTAAAATGAGCTTTGACAAGCTGAAAAGTGCCATATGGATATGAGCCTTAATTTAAAAATCATAGAGGAATAATTTTTCTTAAACATTCTAAATAAATATATTATATAATAAAATAGATATAATATAAAAAGTATATAAAGGTAATATATATAAAAAATATCAAACCAAAAAGCATTGACTTTCTTATGAAACTCTTTTCCTGTAAACTTTTGGGGTACTAAATGTTTTGAGTTGCCAATAGTTTGGACCCAGGGGTCCAAAGATGTCCTCAGACTATAAGCAACCACGCTCTGTTCTTGTTAGGAAAATATAGAAATACTTCACCCAAGGACAACCGCTTACTTTCTTATATTTAAGGTTCTCTAAGATCTTTGTTGGCCACTTTAACAATATTATCCAAATCTTATAGAGTAAGAGTTTTAGACTTCTGCATAAGTTTTTAGCGCTCAGAGTAAAGCATCTTATTTTGCCACTTATGTGCTAATGTGCTAAATTCTGATACAGGTCAATAAGAAAAGACATTCAGTTATTAGTTTAATATTACAAGTGGAATTATATTTTTAATTTATGTATTTCTACATTTATTTTCTTAACCACCAACACATAAAATATTTTCAAGCTACTGATAGTTTATAAAAATTCAATAATTATCTCAAAAAAGGTGAGATAACAAAATACAAGTGGATAATATATAAGAAATATTAACAAATAATTCTTACATGATTACATGCATTAATGATTTTTTACATAGAGCAGTGCGTCCAATTTACTAACATTTCCCAGAAGGAAGACAGAAAATAAGTATAAACATAATTATTTAAGGGTTTATACCCCAAATTTTCTATAATCATTCTACATAAAATGTTTTATAAATTTTTCAAACACATGTGGGGATATCTTTAAAAATCTATTATATGTAATTATTTCAAAGTTACTATTTGGAATAAAGAAATGTAAATTGCAGCATACTTGTTTAAGAATATATACACTAAATATATTTGATAATAATTTCTATAAAATATTTTGTGTTTTATAATTTAACAACTCAATTGAAAATTCCTGAATATTTTTAATTGTTCTGTAAACATACCAGCAGTATATCCTTGACAGTTCTGTGTTTTGTCCATTTCTGTAAGTGGCACAAAATAACCCATTTACTTAACAGAATCATGGCCAACTATTTAATAAAATAATTTTTGTGGAAGTATTTTGAAAAGAAAAATTCTGTTTGGTTATAGTAAGAAATAGCAGTATCTTGGTCCCTATAACCAGGTATCTAACTATGGCAGCGCCAAAAAATATAATTTTGAGGAAAGAATATCAGTTAACTTCTTAAATTTCAATGGTGGATTTCTCAGATTCTTAATAAGTCTTAATATGTCTTTATTTTTAAATATTTCATAATATTCATTTACTCAATTTTATTTAAGCATTTAATGATTATTTTTAATAAAATTTTATTCTTGAATTTTTGGAAGTTGTCTTCTATCTGCTTATTCGACTTCTATTTGGTCTTTGGGAAAATAAAATTTGTATTTTTATAATCAACAGCACAAAGTATTTTTTAACCAGTGTCCTTCAGAATTTCAACTAATGATGCCTCTTTTAAAATTCCATGTTTCTAATAATAGTTCATGCCAGTTCTAGAAACGTCTTTGGTAATACAAACTCCAGGCATTTTCCCTATAAGCTCTATCTTTTGATAAAGTATCTGGCTATAGTAGGCACTCAACAAATAGTTGTTGAGTGACAGAATACAATTTTTAAGTATTAGCAAATTTCAAAAAATATTTTCTAAAAGTATCAGAAAACAGAATGATGTCAATGATTGGTGATCTGGGCTGCTCTTCATTGTCTAAATCTCAGCTATTTGCATGCAATTAGCCAACTGTATTTCCATTAAGTGTAAAAATAAATTAATAAATTAAATAACTAATACTCCTGACTAACTATGAATCTAGAATGCATTAAATATAATAATTTATTTCAGAAAATTTCTAGTTGTTTCTTAACAAAATTTGTCTACACCACCATAATCCAACCAGGTAACAAAATATTTATTCTGTCAATGAGTTACACCTTTAATATTATTACACACTATGATATGAAAAATCAAATGTCTATTTGAATGCTTAAAAGATGTATGTTCTCTTTGGAGACATATTAGTAAGTCATTATTGTTAAGGATGATATGTTATCTAGAAAATTAACATAAAAAGGTTCTCAAGTATAGCTTAATATTTTTATTTAAATAATTTTACATATTTCAAAGGATCGGGCCATGATTAGTGGATTTCCTTGAGCTTTTAGAATATCAGAGACTCTTTCTTATTTATCTTTATATCTTAAGTACCTCACACATTAAGTAATTAATAAATGTTTACTGACAAAATCAAGCTTTGTTTCAGAATATCAAGCTTTGTTTAAGGGCAGTGAGATTTAAGTTCTAAGTAAAGTGATATTGAAAATATTTTGATAATAACTAGAATACATTTATGGATAATAAACCTGTTGACAGAATAAATGTGGTCCATCATCATCACACATAACTAACTTTCAAGTACTTTGGTAAGAATTTAATTTTTTATCCATCAAACTATTCTCTAAGAAAGTTAAAGAAATAGTTCTAGATATCCAGAAACTTACATACATTTTGGAAAAACGATTGTTAACATGAAATTTATTTATATAATAAATAAATGTTGAATCCCAGTTATGTGCAAAGCAGGACGTGATTTCAAAATCCATCAACCATGTTTCCTTACCGTAGAAGTGTATAATATACTGGGAAGAATAAGACACTTAATCTAATAGTTAAAATGAAAGCCCATTATTGACGTAAAGCAAAACGTAAGAAAGACAGAGGCTGATTGTGATTGGTTAATAGGGAAATAGTTCATGGACGTGATGCCTTCTGAGTTGGACTTGGAAAGGAGCTTTGTTGCAGGCCTGTCTAGAAGAGCTGGCATTTCAAGTAAAGAAAATCGAGAGAAAGGATACAGTGGCTTGACTATTTCCATGACAAAATGTAGTGCCATTTGGCCATGGAATGTAAGTAGGACATAACTTTGAAAGTTTGTTGAGAAGCAATAATAGCCCAGGCTAGGACGATTTCTGCGGAAATGCAAAGGAAAGTTAGTGTTTACATTGCAAGAAAGATTGCAATCATAACCATTATCAACTTATCTGATGTTCTGCTTATCTATACGTTAAAAATTCACACATGGTTAAATAACAAGTGGATATGTGTTTTAACTTTTTGATGACTACAGTTTCACATTTTAATAACCCTTAATTTCCAGACAAAAACTTCATAACTGGTAATTGACCATCAAGTGTCAGTTTTCAAGTCTATTAGTTTCTTAATGATGTATTTATATATTCTTGGATGGGGGAAGAAAAGACATAAAACTATACTTAATAGATTTTCAAAACCTATCTTTCACATAACTTTATTTGTATTCTACTTCTAGAGACTAGTGCTTTTTATCAAGAAACATAGAGAATGAGTCTATGAGAAAATGTACCTAAATATGGATTTCATCTCCAATCATTTGAGTTTTACACTTAAATACAGTTTTACCCGCAACTTAATTGATACCATCAACATCAAGACATAGGAAATAACCCTGTACTTTTCATAAGCCATGTATCATATGTATATAAACAATATTATGCTGTACATTACTTCATTTGATTTCATAACTTTTTTTTCTTTGCTTTCACCAAAGCAAATCATGTTTTTATTTGGCTATGCTATTTTTCTCGTGTAACTAATGTAGTATAGTCTCTTTGCCAACTCAGAATCATTTGAATATGAATCAACAAACCATTAAGAACTTATGCTACAGATTTACCTCAACTATATTCTCTACAAAAGAGAATAGCAAAAACAATACCGTGTTGTTTTCTAAGTTTGAATGATACAATTAGCCTTTCTTTTCATTAGAAGTGAAGAAGATACCATTTGTAAAAGAACACATATGTTTTGAAAATATCTCATAGAGAGATATGGATGGAACCATAATATTTGTTGTTAAATATTACCTTTGATAACAACCCTAAGACAAAGAAGTTATTTTTTTCAAACACTTGTCACATAAACATTGGCAAAATAAACTCACTTGATTAGATAATAGCTTACACCTTTTACTTACAAATTCAGATTGTTTTGGGTCTGAAACTATAGGTTGGGACATTCAGAAAATACTGCCATAGTGTTGTTTTTCTCTCTGATAAAAGGAATAAATTGTTTAGTATATTTTGTATCTTATGGGGACTTCAGTTCTTCAGTTTTATCAAGGCCTCGTATTAGTTCTCACTTTTTTTTTTATCCTCACCTAAGGATATGGATTTACTGATTTTAGAGAGAGATAGATAGATAGAGAAAGAGAGAGAGAGAGAGATATGTGATTGTGAAACATGGATTGATTGCCTTACACCCAACCAGGGATCTAATCTGCAACCTTCTGGTGTATGAGACTATACTTCAACTAATTGAGCCATCCGGTCAGGGCAGTTTTCAATTTTTAAAAGTAATTTTTCAGATAAATTATGTTGAGAGCAATAATCAAATATATTATTTCAACTTTTGGTTATGTAAATAATATGTAATCGAGTTCACAGATGATTGAAGAATTTCTTAAGTACTGTGACCTCCTTATAAGCTATCAACACTAATGTTCATATAACATTATTGATGATTAGTAGAAGTGACTACAGTGAAGAATAGTATTGAAATTAAATTGTATTATACATATGTTTGAGAGATATAAATCACATCTCAGCTAATAATATGAAATAGTTCACTTAACTATTAATGCCTATTTTAGAAAAAACAAGTACTTTATTTGTGTTTAAACTTTAGAAATAATTAAAAATTGAACATGATACTTTTAAAATCATCTCAGCAGTGTCCACCAAGATACTCAGACCACTAAATTTTAGGATCATAGTCCCTGAACAAATAAACTATTTTTCTTTAGGAAACAGATTGTATGCTATTATCATGTTACCACTGAGTTGAAGAATTTTCTATTAGAACAGGTAATAAAGTTACTTAGTTAAGAAGTTGTGGGCATGCAATAATTTCTTTTGATATCCTTTGCCCTCCCAGTGCCATAGCTATCTTAGTGTGAGCATCAGAGACCCCAACATATTTATGTAAACATGCACTCTGATCTAAAATGCCCTAACTCTCACACACACACACACACACACACACACACACACACACACACATCACATACACACAATTTAAATGACAAATTCTAGAGGACAGAAGGCAAAGCATACTTAAACTTCTTTTGCTATTTCAGAACCAGAAAAATTCAATTATCTATACAATTTTAAAATATAGGATCGTGCATAAGAGCCTAGATATAAACATTTTAAGTAGTCAGTTTTCAAAATAACTAAATGACATGTGATTAGATACTTATTAGGATAATGAAACATGGTTTAAGTAGCACAAAATGTACAAATAAAAGAATGGAATGAAAGGATGTTGGCAGTAATGGAAAATAGTGATGGATTTTAGAAGATTAAAGCAATTGACATTTTAGGGAAAATTCCATTTTCTGCGTTAGATTTTATCTAAACTGACAAAAAACAAATACATATTTAGATTTCTCAAATTTCTCATGTCATGGAATATCTGGAAAGGATATCTTACAAATCAACTTGTCAGGCACCATACTTTAATATTTATGTGGGGATTTGCCAGGATGGACAAAAACATGTGCTAATCTTTCTCCTTACATAAAAGACAAGAGTTGATAGAATCAATGCTTACAAAATACACTGCTTATTTACACAAGTACGTTTTGTACAATATTTTAGCAGAAGATTATTTAAGAATCAATGGTGAAAGGCAAAATAATGAGCTGGTGAAATTATCCATTCCCAAATTTTGACACTATTAGTTCTGGCAATATAGCTGCACTATCATTAAAATCTGTTTTACCCAATCGTTTTTTAATCCTCACCCGAGGAAATGTTTATTGATTTTGTGTGTGTGAGAGAGAGAGAGATATCCCCTACCATACGTGACCCGACTGGGTATCAAACCCACAACCTATGTACGTGCCCTGACCAGAATCAAACCTGCAACCTTTTGGTGTACCAGACAATACTTCAACCAACTGAACGATATGGCCAGGCTACTCAATCATTAATCATTTTTGGCATCTATAAAATACCTGGTCTTAAGGGCTTAAGAATGTTCTTGGTGTAACAGAAATCACCATGATTTCCACCTCCTCAGAAATTCCCTTCCCCTACCTACACTCCTCTGAGCCCAAACAGACAACAGTTTCATAAGTGAGGCTTCGATTTTATTAAAATTATTTTACAGTAACAGTGCAATAAGCATGGAACTCTTGCAGATTTGTAAGCCTGTGAATTTTTAAAAATATATTGCATGGGATCTATTATTTTTTCAGCTGATTTTTTTCTCTCCCCTATTTGTCTCTGAGTTAGGCCCAGATTTTCACCTTTCTGAGGAGGTTATACCACTAAAGGATTAAATAGCAGAAACCTGGAGTCACTCCCTTTTTTAAACATAACTCTACATGTGGTTAGAAAAGAGATGAGGACTTCTTTGGAGGCAGTGGAGGAGAGAATGAAAATTACTTCAGCCACCATTTTCTATGAGCTTTTGAGGACCGAGGGCAACCTCATCTTTGGAAAAATAATCCATCGAATGAATGTTTATCTCAGGAAAGCTAGGATACAGGATTACTCGTTCCTCAATAAAAAGTGCTGAAAAACTTGTGGGGGGCCTTGCTAAACAGCAAAGCAGCAGCTGTCACGCAGTCAGGCTTCCATCTCTGAAAAACAACAGTTAACACTGGTTGTGTGTTTTCTGATGTATTGCTTCACAACGTTATCAGAAAAGAGTACACTATTTCTGTTAATTAAGCTGAGTTAAAACCTGGTGTGTCATTTTATTGACTGTTATTGTTTTTTGAAACCTTGTTCTTGTTTATAGATTTTTTTTTGACTTGAGTCTAGAAATATTCCAAGCAGTTCAGTCTAGCAAATTTAATATTGTTAATTTCATCAAGTAACTTCCAGGTAAATGCAGGAACATATTGCATGAGACAGTAATGTAATTTGTGAGAAATGTCTACACACAAGCTTTCATATACCTTTATTCTGTCTTTAGAATTTGGAATGATGGGAGATCATACAATTAAAAGTCAGCGACCTCGATCTGTTCATGAGAAAAGGGTCCCTCAGGAACAAGCTGATGCTGCTAAATTTATGGCACAAACTGGTAATACGTTAGTTACATTTTTCTATTTATTGTTGTTAATTTAATGGAACCACTGCATGTTTTCATAATCTTTTGCTGCACATTTGTCAGTTTTTGGAGCTGATATTTTTTTTATCCCATTTTTTATTTTTGTCACCAGTTAAAGTCCATAAATGAAGTAGCTGTGAATTGAAAAATGCAAAACTACAATGTGTTAAGGTTTATTTTGCTTTCATTATGGGACATTTAGGATTTACATATTATTATTTACTATGTGAATTAACTACTTTAAATTAATCATTAGACTTTTAAAGGAAGTCAACAAAGTTATTTTATCTGATTGATAATGATAGGACTTTAGGGTCAAAATTATAAATAGGACTTTAGATGATAAAATTTAAATTAACAATATTTAATATGTCGAATATTTTTCAAATGTCATACATCACATAAATATTAACTGATTGTTAAAATGTATAGAAGTGTTAGAAACAGTTCTTTTTATAATTTTGTACTTTTGATTTGAAAAATGTTTCCTTTTCCTAAATAATAAAAAGTTGACATTATTTGTAAGCTGTAATACAAATAATTAAATATCAAAAATTACTTTATAGCTTATAAAAATTTTAATTCTAAATTAATTAAATTACTTTAAAATACCTCCCTCCAAATATATATGTATATATATAAACAAATAAATACATTCATATTTTGGCTTGTCATAATAAATGGGCTGTAATTTCATCTGGATATATTGCATGTGTACATTCTTAGATGAAACATGTTTAAATTGTGTTACAAACATTTTCAGGTGTCAATTTTATTTTGGGAAATTACAAACTAACAGTTTTAACTATGTCTTTATGAAGTTTTATGCATTTTGACCTAATAATCTGTATACCATTAATATAGAAGTTTCTAGTACGTGACCAGCCTTTTGACATGACGTTCCGAATGATTTTTATGGAATTCCCTTGAAGAATGTATATTTTCTTTAGTTCATATGTTCTTAGGATAACATTAGTTTGGAACAATAGATTTGAATCTGCAACTTAAAACTGTCAATTCTTAATAAATTGTGCTCTTGGTAATAGGTGAGTGGCAGATTTTAATACATTAGTTGCAAGTAGGTCAAATAATTCTCAGAATAGGAGGATGTTTAGAATAAATTGTACAATAAGGACATATTTTAGTATATGTATATAGATATATGTTGCAGCCAAATCCAAAAATGAAGAAAACTTACTTATCTGAATTGCTTTTGGTGCACCTTCTTATTTTTAAATAAAGGTGATATATATTTTTATGATTTGCTTGAACAAGACAAATGTACATTACCAGGTTCAGGCACATTTTTAAATTTCTAAATGTACTTTTCTACTTTACAGAAAGCAAAATTTCTCAACCACTACACAGAGATTAGGGGACTTTTGACTCTAAGTAGAGGCATTAGGGCGGGGGTGACTAGTCAACAGCCTCCTTCAGGTGCCGTCTATGGGGGCAATAGTAAGGGTGTCCTTACTTTTCGCAAAAGATGTGGCAGGCATTGGTTTAATGAAAAAGTCTTGAAATTTGGGTCAATTAGGAGTGAAATGATAAACTTTAGTTTTAAATTTCCAATAATGTGGTAAAATTAGTTTATGCTTAACATTATGTAATTTGGCCAGGAGTTTTACCTAAATTCAGTTTTGAGATTTGCCTGCAATATATACCAAGAAGATTCAGTTTTCGTGCAAAACCTTATTTGCTAATGCAAATCATATGGAAC
Organism: Cnephaeus nilssonii; assembly: GCF_951640355.1. Classification (NCBI taxonomy): domain Eukaryota; kingdom Metazoa; phylum Chordata; class Mammalia; order Chiroptera; family Vespertilionidae; genus Cnephaeus; species Cnephaeus nilssonii. Next base: position 66,954,138 of record NC_137080.1, on the reverse strand, counting down.
ATTATGTTTCCTTACTAAGAAATTACTAATTCATTTTCCAGGAATTGTTCTGTATCTAATATAAGGTATTACATCTCTTGATAAAATAGTTGAAACACTCATTATATAGATCTATGAAGAGCTTTAAAACCATATCCCCATAATGTTAACAATAATTCAGAAAAAGCAATGAACTTCAAAATTATGGTTAGAAAATATTTTGGGGGAGTTCAAATTGATGAATAATAAATATTTATTATTTCACTTTTATCCAAAGATAGTATAGGCAAATATAAATGCATGCATATTACTTGTTTTAAGTGTAAAGTACTCTGATATTGGTAATAGACTGGAAAACTATATTATGTAAATATTTTTTTTAAAAAATAATTCTGACACTAGAAAATTATAAAGATAAGAAGAGATTTTCCTTAAATGCTTTCTGATATTATACTTTATTTAGGTGTTAAGGGAGTTAGTCTGAATAAATACAGCTACGTGTCCATGAAAATTGTTTTACTTATAAAACTTCTCTGTTTGTCTTTCAAAGCAAGAAATGTGGTTATATATAAACAATGATAATATTGTTAACATTAATTTGAGAACAAAGAATGATGCAATACAGGTAAAATCTAATAACAAAAACTAATTTTTATATTAGTTGTGAAAAAAAAACGAAACAAAACAAAAGCTATCAAGCTTTATAACTTAAGAATTACTTCTCAAAATTAGTAACCTGGCCTCTTCAATCAGTATGATCAGTAACCTATATTTAAAAAACAAACTTTCCATAAAGTAATCAAATGAATGTAATTTTTTTAAAAGAGTAACATTTGATAAGTAGGATTATTTTATCAAAATAACTCCAGTAATTGTTATGGCTAGCTTGAATGAAAATGGACAGTGCTCCAATAGCCTAGTATACAATTTGTATTTATTGTCAAGGAAAATTAAATGAAAGTGATAAGATATACATATATAATGAAGATGTAAGTTAAATGCCAATAAGACGGCTTAGGAAAACTTGTTTAGAAAAATATTATTTTAGCCTATATTAGTAATACATAGCATGTTATATAAAACAGAAAAATAAAATTTTGCTTCTAATTTCATGATTTTAACATTCTAGCACAACTTTATATTAATATTTTGTTGATAATTTAAAATGCCCTGTCATATATAATCTCACCAAATTCTCACAAATACATTTTGAGGTAGATGTATTACTTATTTTATTGAAAGATTCCGAGGAATAGAGTGACTTGTTTAGGCACAGAGCTAATAATTCAGTAGCTTCCCATCAAACATAGGTCTTTTGACTTTAATTGTAGTGCTTTTCCAGTTTCCCTTTCTGTTGTGTGCCAGGATAAAGAGCCTCAACAGTGCCTTGGATACAGAAGCCTTCTTCATGATATTTAATGTGCCTTCTCAGTTGCAAACTAAGTAACTACAATAGTTTGTGCTATCTCCAAAGACACATATATTAAAAATTGAATACTTTATATTATACTTTACTTTCTTAATATCAGTGAGTTTAATAAAAACGCAAACATCTTTTGTATAAAACGTATTAGCTATTCCTCACAATGACCCCGTGTTTGACTAGAATAATCTTCACACCGTTTGGAATGAGGAAGGGGCAGCATGAAAATAATAATTATTCAGTGGAAAGGTCATTTGAAACTAGAGCATTTGAGGGATGGCCATTCTTTGGGTAGGTAAGCCAGTGCTTGAGTGGCAAAATTTGATTCATAATTTGAAAGCCAATATATATATTGTACTTAATTATTTTGTTTTTGGCCAACAAAATAAACCATTAGTTTGGAGAGAGTGAAGAAGGCCAATTCTGAGCACTAATGATCAATCTCTCATGATCCAGGCATCACTGCTTAGCCTGTTCATATCATTATGGTATCATACATGAGGAAGCAACCAAAATTTGTACATATTTGTACAGAAATACATTTAAAAGTAGATCTTGATCCTGATTCATTGCTCAGTTTAATTATTTTTTTTCCTGCCATCATAACAATGCAAGGGGAAGAGAAGAACTGCTTTTATGGAAAAAATATAACCAATTTTATTTATAATCTTTATTATTTACTTACTATAGAACTCACATTTTTCAAGATTTTTCTGGCCTTTAAATAACTAACAACCATAATATTTCTACTTCATTTAACCTCATTACAAATACTGGTTGAAATATCAAATGAAAAAATTGCATTACATTTTCCCTAACGTTAACCTTAAATTTTCATTGCTAAATAACTATGTGCATATATACATATATGTGTGGATATTTTTAACCATTGTCACATTATTTGTTTTATAAAATAATGATTTTTAACCTTGATAGAATATTCTTTAACATAAAAGAACAAATTATGAGGCAGAGTTTTAAATATTATTCAAATGGTCTTCAGTAACATTTTATGAATTAGTTATATATAAATTGGTGAAGGCAAAAATACTGAAATAATCAAGGTTGATCTTTATAGAACTTCTAGGACAAACATGATCACAACACTAAAACGAAGCCCTATTTGATGTAATTTGTCATTTCAGTTACCCCTTGCTCTCCCTTTATGGTATATTTTCAGTGATAAGTGCATTATAATTTATGCCTCTGGGTAAATAATGCAGACCAATATAAAAGCAAATGCTTCTTAATGGTGTTACCCAAAGTGTAGTCTGCGGACCCATGCTTGTTTGTGAACAAGTTGTTATGGGCCCTCCAGGGAAAAAAGAAGCTTATTGCAAAACGCAGCTTCAACTACTTTAGCAAGCGTGTTTTATTTCAGCTGGTCTTTGTTTGTTTGTTTGTTTATTTGAAAAAAAGAAATTCTTAGTGAAGAAATCAGCAAATTGAGTTATATTCTGGTCCAAGCCCTCTCTGTCCCGGATTACCTGCCTGGGGACCGGCTGCCTTGAGTAGCACTGCAAGTAATTTCAAAGTCATTTACCAATCTTTCACAACACATGGACAAATGGATTATCATATTCTATTTATTATTTGAATTACATCCCAAAGACAAATTCTAAACAGAATGGATAAAATATAAATTGCTTCTTGATTTATATAGTGAGTACTATAAAGTTTTCAGAAACACTTCTCCTATAAATGTTTTCAACAACAAATGGTTAATTTAAATGGTTCCTGCCAGTAAATGACCCGATTTTGTAATTTGGGCAAAGGAACTACAAGTTTTCAAATAAGTTAAAAGTCTATCCTGAACATAATGCCAGAATAGAAACAGAAGCACATTGCTATGGTCTTAGAAATTATTGACTTTAAGTCATTTTGGGACATGACTTTTGATAATAGTAGAATTTAGACATTGTTTCAGTGTGATGCTTACACCAAGAAAATTAATGAAGTCAGACATTAATTGGCTTTTTAGGGCCCTATTTTGGAATAAAATTTAGTTCCATATTAAATGACTAGAAGTCATGGAAGCATTTTCTTTTATTTCAAATAAAAATCACTACTCTAGATCATGGGGGGAATTGTGACAGAAGGTATTCAATAAATTCTCACACACACACACAAAATAGCTGGCATAGGATGAAAAAGTAGGAATAGCACTAGGAATAAATTATAAAGTGTCAGTGTTCAACACAATAAAAATTAGATAAGCCCCAATCCAAGGGTTCCAATTCATCCAGCATTAGAAAGTAAGTAATGAAATAAAGAATTAGGGGAGAATGCATCAATATATTCCCGTTCAGAAAGGCAGAGTAAATTACCAATGCCTTTTCCTTCCTCTCCCATCAGAGTACAAAAGCCTGAAGAGAATCAGTTCAATATTAATTCTTGTTGTAAAATTCTGGCTGGCCCCTTCACAGCGTCCATGGCACAGTGGAATTTGTGAAGAGTAGTTTTGCTAATAGGGGTATAGCAAATTTGGACCTTGCAATAGTGTAATATGTATCTCCCTTTAAATTTCTTTTTCTCCTAAGTGTTTTCTTGTACCTTTTGATGTACTGTCATATTATCACATTTAAATTATTCTTGCATGTCATAATGTCAGTTTGGTATAATGCTTAGTATATGAATATTCAAGACGGTATTTCATGTCTGTTTGTTGTCTTGCATGCAGGTGAATCTGGTGTGGAAGAGTGGTCCCAGTGGAGCACATGCTCAGTTACTTGTGGTCAAGGGTCGCAGGTGCGAACCAGAACTTGTGTATCACCTTACGGGACACACTGCAGCGGCCCATTAAGAGAATCAAGGGTTTGCAATAACACTGCCCTCTGTCCAGGTAGTGTTAGCAGCAACTACAACTGTGGATGTTATTGAATTGTGTCATGCTACGCATTTGGAACGATTGATTTGTTATTTTCATATGAACTGGGTATAAGCATTTTAATTAGAGTGGATAAGTGTAATTCTTACTCAACTGTGAAATTTTTATTATGTATGTGATTATTTCTGCTTTCAGAGCAGTCAAGAAATTAGATAAATGACTCCCCTACCCACTGAGCTATAAAGTTGAAATTTCTATATCTGCTTCTTATCGTATTTAAGGTTCAGTATAAATTTCCTACTTTAGATGGTGAAAATGTCCAATTGCATGTTTGAAGAATAACATAACTTGCCAGCATGCTGGAAGTATGATCTCTACCCAATGTCTAAGGCAGTGGTTGATATGGTCATTAAGAAAGCCAGCTATTTTCCTACCATTTATCTTACGCTATCAGGGAAAATAGTGTCCCTGACCAAAGGATTTTCCTGTTAATTTATTTCATTCAAGTGGCTGCCCTCATCAGAGCTGTCCGCTGCTTTTAAACGTAAAGTCATTGTAGAATATATATATACCTGTGTGTTAGATGGAGCACAGCACAATAGCTTGCTCACTCAGGGTCAGATTTTCCATGAAATACCAAAATTTTGTTCTCAGTTAATGCATTGCATAATATAGGTGCCGCTCCCTCTCAAACCACTGACTTTCATGTAGACATAAGCACTAAAAGGAATCTGGATCTTCTTTCAAGAAGTCCAAAGCACATGATATAGTGAATCCTCAGATTTATTTTTTTCAACCATTTGGTGGATGGCTGGTGCAAACTTCCTGACTGCTGCACTTGCATTTATAGCTTTGCCAGAGGCTTCCAAAAGGGGGTGGGCACAAAGAAAGGGGCTGGCACTGCCTCAGCATTTCATCTGCTGAACTGTGCTTTAAAGTTTTCTGCTGAGTTTGATTTCCAGAGATGGCTGGTTCTGCAGTTGCTAAAAGCAAGAAAAGAGAGTGGGTGGTATGGGGGAAGCACAGGGACAATCCCAATTTGCCAGCAGAATGCGCAAGGGCAACCCATTAAAAGACAGTTTGGAGGAGTCGTTGTTTAATGGGTATGGAGTCCCTGATTTGCAAGATGAAAAAGTTGTGGAGATTTGTTACACAACAATGTAAATATACTTCACACTACTAAATTGTACACTTAAAATAGTTTTGATGCTAAATTCTACATTATGTATTTTTTTTATCACAAATAAAAATAAAAGATGATCTGAAAGAACTAAAAGTTAAAGGATGTGGAGGAGGAATGATGCCATGAAAAGGGAGATGCCTTTATAACAGAAATGGGAGATGCAATGCAGTAGGTGAAGGGAGAATTAAAAGCTAACCAGTGCAGAAAGCTAGAAGGAAGGGGAAACAGAGTAAAGAATTTCTGTTGAAACCAAGAAAAATAAGTGTCAGGAGGAATTAGGCTACGTGAGAAAAACATCAAGTGAGAAATAAAAAGATTCAGAGGGGGGAAAAATTCTTAAGTTGGTCACGGAAAGGAGAAGACAATGGAAAAGATGATAAAAAACAGGCCATATAACAAACAGAATCTAGGTATGTTTGTCAAGAGGAGAGAAGCAAGGAGCAAGAAGGAGCTGGGATTTTAAGAATTATAAAATGCCTGAATCGTAGGTAAAACAACCTCATGGATAAATACTTAGGGATTTTCAGTCGAGTGTGGGTAGAGTACATTGTCTACACTAATACTTAAACTGGCCCCTATGTACAGTATTTGTATTAAGGGTTCCAGGATCGAGTTCTCTGCCCTTGACAATGAGAAACGTGTCAATAGAAAATGGAGTTGTACTTGATATATAAATGAATCTTGTCAGCATCCTTTTGAATACTCAAGATCCTTTCAACATGCAAGGGTAAAGTCTAATGGCAGATGGGTGCCCAAATGGAAGTCTGCTGGTGCTAAAGTGTTCACAATTCTCTATTCAGGGCTTATTTTCCAGCCACTAGTTATGCACATTCATACAGACATTTGGAAATCTCCATCTATCTGCCAGGCTGTTGATGAGTCCCTTCACGAGGCAAGGAGCATCAGCAGTGGGACCAGAGTGTTCTCCCTTCACTCTGGGTCTGATGTCTAGAAAACTGAGTAATATTCTCTGGTGTAAAGTTTTTCCTCAAATATTTAAACCTCCCACTATTGTATCTACTAAAGACGTGTATACTAATTACTAGTTTCTCTTCACTGTCACATACATCTAGGTAGTCTTTCTGAATTTGGTTAAATAGTACTGACAATAAGAAATGTGTACCTTTTAATCATTGTTATAGTTCAGGTGTTGAATTAAAGAGAATGAAAAGAGAATTTTTTTTTCATTTTCTAACAAGAAGAATAATTTTGCAACTTCATTATTTTAAAAATGTAGAATAATTATTCCACTATGGGACATTGTGATATCTTTTAGATGGTTATTGCATTTGTTATGAAATGTTTTGTGTTCAATATTTTGTTCAGTTATTTGCCATTCTGATAAATACGTGTTTCTTTTCAGTACAATATATCGTGAAAACAGTGACCAAAAAAAAAAAAAGTGAACTTAAAAGCTTAAATAGTACCTTAAACAGTGTAAATATATTTCTAAAATAATACTTTACATTTCTAAAATTGCCATGAAGAAAATAAGCTCATAAATCAACATCCACAGTGTGTCATACTGTGGATACTCAAGTGTATTTGGCATTTAATTAATAAAAATGATACAAGGACAAACTGCATATGAAAGTCACCTTCCACAAAATATGTGTAATGATAGAATTAGAACTTACATTTATTCGCGCTATTAAAAGCGAATCAATTGTTATAAATTAGTTACATTTTGCCCATATTATTCGAATTTCAAAAGAAGGGTTTTCTTAGTTAAATTACATAATAATGTCTTAATATGGATCCTAAGATAAACATCCTGTTGCAAAATTGTTGCTTTGAAATGATAGTTTCTTCAAAAACTCTTATTACTCAGAAAAGAAAATGATAAGGCTTAACAGAAAGTAAACTGAGAAAAGTAGGGAGCTACATTAAATTGTTTATTTACTGTCCTGATTTATATTGTTTATTTACTGTTCTGAGTTATAGTTTTATGGTCTGCCCCAGGGTTCCTCAACATCGATACTATTAACATTTTGACGTAAATAAATCTTTGTTCTGGGGAGCTAGCCTGAACATCTTTGGACATTTAGCAGCATCCCTGGCCTCTACCCTTTAGATGCCGGTAGCTCTCCTCCTTCCCCTGAGCTGTGACAACTAAAATCTCTCTGCATATTGCCAAATGTCCCCTGGGGGGCAAAACTGCCCCTGGTTGAAAACCACTAGTCTACTTTATATGTATTCCAACCCCTCAAAATTTATTTAGGTGAAGGAATTGTTTTGGAAAAAAAAAAGTAAATGTCAGTTTTCAAATCCATTTATTCTTAAGAAAAAGAACCCTTTCACTTTAAGGAGTTTTTTTAAGTTTTCCAATCTAAATCATAAGATAATTTGTATGTTTATTTAAAAATCTGGTAGTAATATAATTTGTGTATTGTGTATTTATTTTATAAAGTATATACTTTTATTTTTAAAATATGTTTTTATTGCTTTTTTAGAGAGAGGGGAAAGGAGAAAGATAGAGAAATATGAATTAATCAGCTGCCTCTTACATGCCCCCTACTGGGGATCAAGCCTGCTACCCAGGCAAGTGCCCTGACTGGGAGTTGAACTGGTGACCTCTTGGTTCATGGGTCGGTATTCAACCACTGAGCAACCCCGACTGGGCATGTATTGTGTATTTCTCACTTCATCTCCAGGTAGCACAGACATATAATAATGTAATTATTGTCTAAGTAAAGAAGAAAAGTATAAAAACTGATTAATTTAACTTATTTTCTTGGTTTTACTAGATAGGTTTTTCAAATAAACTAGATCATCTATGGATTTTCATACTTTACTGAAAATTTTTTTAAAAGTATGTAATATTTGCCATTAAAATAAAATATCTAATTTTACCATATCTTATATCTATAAAATTTAAGATATGTGCTATAATTTCCTACTAATTCAACAGTATCTAAAATAACAAATTATTAATAATTTGTGTTATTTTCAAATTAAAAAAAAAGTGTTTTTGCTTTTTTCAAATGACATAGAAGAGTCATAAAATTTCAACTGGAACAATAAAGACTGTTAGAAAGTAGTAAGTATCATTACTTTTCAGAGGATTACAGCTTTATAACTTAACTAAGCCATCAATATTAATATTTCTTTGAGATTAATAGAGAAATATCTGCCAGGTTAGCAGCTTTTTTTCTGGGATTGCTCAATGTATATGGAGTAATGTGATTTGGTCAAGGGAAAATGAACAGAACCAGCAATATGAATACCATGCAGACTATTAACACTTTATTTAGAAAATAGAAAGAAAAAGTGTTTTTAAATGGAGAGATCTCGGTAATTAGAAATCAATGCAAAAATTGATTAAAAGTATATATTTAACATAAAATATTCATATAAATTACTTTTTAAATTTCTTGCTATAATTAATCCTATATGCCTATATGTACATATATGTATATGTGTATTTTTAAAGTATAATTTTATTGATTTCAGAAAGGAAGGGAGAGGGGGAGAGAGAGAGAGAGAGATATCAATGATGAGAAAGAATCATTGATAGGCTGCCTCCTACATGCCCCCTACTGGGGATCAAGCCCACAACCCAGGCATGTACCCTTGACTCAAATCAAACCTGGGATCCTTCAGTCTGCAGGCCAACGCTCTATCCACTGAGCCAAACCAGCTAGGGCTGTATATGTGTATTTTTTTTAGATTAAATACATACTTACTATTTATTCTTATTCCAATGAATACAAATTGGCTTCAGTTGTCTCAAATTTATATGGGAAAAATATAAATATTGTAATTCATCTCACTCTTTTACTTTTTTTCTATATATTTAAAAATATTTTTTCTAGCAAGTTTTATAGAACCTTAAATAATTTGTCACTGAATAGTACTCAATTTGGCTAATTTTTCCAATATTTGAACATATTTGTATCACAAGTTGGAGCAGCTCAGTAGCATAAATAGAAAAGAATTAGTACCTTATAATTAAGGTATTATTATGTGTTTTTATAATAGCAACTTGGTCAGCATATATATGCAAAAAGTTATTTGTATTATCCATTGAGTGCTATTACTTACTGTCCCAAATATTAAGAATTGGGATGAGGTTGGTGATTTGGCAGTGCAAGGAAAGGACTTTTTGTGAAAAAATCTCAATATTTATTGACAGTGGTTATTATTTCTGTTGTGTTATATTTCTGATCAAGTTTGAATTTATTGCAATGGCATACTTGAACTATTGCTGTATCAATTAATTATGTTAGACATAATCTTAATTAGATAATTTGTTTTCTGTAGAAATTTTTATTAATTAGGAGGATTCCCAGTGCCATCTTCTGGTTTCATGGCTATTAGAAAGAGATCTTCATATTTTCCACTCCTTTTAAAACAGGGTAAAGAGGAGGCTCTTATGTAAGTAGATACAGTTATTGAAATTTCCCCCTTATTCAAAAAATGGTTTAAGTGAAAAAACTACATTTAGTTTTTAAAAAGCGAGGTTAAAAAGCTGTTTAAAATATGTGTCATAAATTTTCAGATTTTTTTTCTCCCTGACACGCTAAAAGTCAATAATCCTGAAACTTTGTGAGAAGAATTAGGTAGGCCCGTTTCTATTTAAATGCAAAGTTAACTCCAGAGGATCTTCTCCTGTTATGAGAAATTTACTTTTCTAATACTACCATAGCTGATACTACTTTTAATTAAAAATAATTCATGTCTACTTTACCATGGAGGAAAGAGCTACATTTCCATTAAGCAAAGAAAACATTTCAACTTTATAACATGAATAACTTTAAATACAAAAAAGGGGCATGTAGTTTTCTTAATTACTAACTTTCTAATTATATTTTATATTTTGTGGCAAATAAGAACCTTAACTGAATTTTTTAAAATATTTTCATACTTGTCTATCTGATTAGTGGTGTTTTGTTTTTTTTCTTAATTATAAGGAGAAAAAAAAATCTTTGATTTTACCTCTCTGCTTTTGTTGTTGAAGCTTCTTTGCTTTATTACAGTACATGGAGTTTGGGAGGAGTGGTCACCATGGAGTTTATGTTCATTTACATGTGGTCGAGGCCAAAGAACAAGAACAAGGTCGTGCACACCTCCTCAGTATGGAGGAAGGCCATGTGAAGGACCCGAAACACATCATAAGCCTTGTAATATTGCTCTCTGCCCAGGTGAGTGTATTCTGCATCTGTAACCATTGCAATTTGTGTACTTTATATGTGGTCCCTGATGTGTATTAAGAAATATTAGGAGCACAACCTTCATTCTGTCACATTGAAAAATGTGGATTTTGGTTATTGTTTCTTGGTTAAAACTGGGTTCCCTTCTTGATTTTGTCATATGCGATGGTGCATAATATTTCCTTGACTGAATACTAATCATTGCTCACTTGATTGGATTTCTATAATTATGTATATTAATGCTTTCCACCAAGATTTAGGAGACCCAAAGTCTTGAGAATGACTATAGCCTTCATAATATAACTAGAGAGACTGGTTTAGAGCAGTCCTTTAGACGTTATTCTCTCACACTCAATCAATTAAGGAGTGAAAATGTGCAAATGACCATGCATGAAAATGATACGTAGATATTTTCTAGGAAATATAATCTTCTAGATTCACTGCTAGATGCATCAAATGGTTAGGTCATAAATGACATAATTATTACAATTATAAAGACTATATAATCTGTTTTAAGAGTGTATTTATGTTATTTTCAATTTTTCTTTCCTTTAAAGTGTTTAAATTCTATTTTACCTATCTTTAATAATTTCATCTATTATTACAGAGATAAGTCTTCAAAATGATCTTATTTAGGTTATTGAAACATTCAAACATAAAACCTGCAAAATGAGAAAGCCTAATCTCCAGTTTTAAGGGCTTCCATTTATAGGAGAAAATACATGCACACACTAATGATAAAATCTCCCACGACTAGCAAAGGCACAATTTAGAGGAAGAGGCAGACACAAGTGGCAAATGACAAAGGCTAACAAGAGTAGCAGATTCCAAAATGCATAATCACTATTCTACTCCTAGGGAGATTTTCTCTTAGGCCTATTTAGTCAAATATTCTGCATGCAAGCAACATAGCTGGGACACCAGTAATGTGCTCCAAACACATTAATCTAACTCACACAGTTTCATTTGCACTTTACATTCTTCAAGTTAATATCCTATATTTTGAGACAATAATTCAAAGTTCTTCTGGAAATTGTAAGCATCTAAAACATCTTCAGACTATGAAAAACCATCCAAAATATAGATATACAATAATCATCTAACAATATTATTTGGTTTTTTATAATTTAGAGAAAGATTAGTAGGTTCCTATACTTATTAATATACATTTAAAGATGTAATATTTATATTGAGTAACATTGTTCTCCTAGAATATTATGAATTATGAATATAACTCATACAATTTGGTATTCATGTAATTATAACTATTGGGGAGTCAAAAATCATCATTTATTTTCAAATGTACCCCCAGAAAGTTTATTTATGAAATCAGTTATGTTCTGTCTTATTTATACCTTTCTCTATAAACATACAGATACACACAAGCACACAAATGCCCTGCCTTTTTTCCAAATATTTGGGCAAGCTTATAGAAATTTTAGAATCTTTTTTTAAGTGCTTAGCTTTGACATTTATAGAATCAAATACAGTTCACTCTTATTTGTTTTTGAAGTATGAAAAAGTAGAAAACATGGAGAAATAAAAAAGAATAGCTAACTGTAGAATCTTTTAACATATTAGGTTTTATTACTTCTTTTGTCTCATTTGATCCCCAGTACAAAGACAAAATGGCACTGATCAGTTAAAATGTTATCAATCAGTTTTCTCATAGTCTCCCTCCCAGGAACTTTTTTAGAAATAAAATGCTTGGATATTGATAGGGATAGGGATACTAAGTTGTTTAGAGTTCAGATAAGAAACCGCATTTCCTAAGTTGATATAGTTGTTGCTTTATCATGCAAGTAGGGACTGCATGTGTTTTCAAGTACTTGTTTTAACAGTATTACACCTTCATTAGAATCTCTCTAAGACCATAAAAATTAGATTGCCCTTTTTTGTATAGGTCCTTAATTTTTGGAAGGTATGATTATATTATCTGTAAATCTTGCCTAGCTCATGCTCTCTCATAATTGATCATTATGGAGCCATCTTCATTACTTAATGAATTTATCATGTGTCATTTATGACTCCAATTATTTCCATTCTTGAATTATTTGCATTACAAAAGATGTACTATTCTCACCATGTCTGTAAAAAATGTTGGCATTATGCTTTTGAAATATGTAAGATTTATTTGGTGTAAACATTTGAAATTCTCCTTAGAAATAATTTTCTTATTATGAAACTCAGGCATCTTTACTAAATATAAAAAGCATCATCAAGTATCAATAAGATGTAAGACACTAGTGAGAAGAATATATAGTTCCTGATCTCAAGAAATTAACAATTTCTTCATAGGATTCAGATATAAGCATGTGAAAATTTGAGTGCAGTTCTAGAAAACACATAAATATAGTCTACCTCAAGCCCGGCTGGTGTGGTTCAATAGTTAAGTGTTGACCTATGAACCAGAAGGTCACAGTTTGATTTCAGGTCAGGGCTCATGTGTGGTTGTGGGCTCAATCCCCAGTAGAGGGCGTGCAGGAGACAGCTGATCAATGATTCTCATCATTGATGTTTTTATCTCTCTTCCTCTCCCTTACTCTCTGAAATCAATCAAAATATATTTTAAAAAATAGTTTACCTCAACGAAAGTAGTGATCTGAGAACTCAGTGGGTTCAACCTACTTTTCTTTTAGCCAACCAGTTTTCTCTGAATATTCAATGCAGTCACTAACTGCATCAAGTTTATAGTAGCATTAATTGATGTCTTTGAGGTCATTGGTATTCTGTTCCATTTCCTCTTTATCTCTCCATGCAACTTTGTACCTGATAGTTTCCAATAAATTACCGTTGAATGGATTTTCTTGACATGTACCTAGCCAAATTTCTAGTACTCATTCCAAAATGTTTTTAGGCTATTTTTCTGAATATATTTAATAATACATTGATGTGGTATCGTGAAAGGAACTTGGACTTTTAAATGTAGACCTTACTTTTCAATATCCGTGTTGCTTCTCTGATGCCTAGTTTCTTCACCTGGAAAATGGGGACAATAGTAATACCATACAGGATGGTGAGAGGACTATGTGAGATGATAAGGGAGAGACCATGGTAAATAGCAAACAGTGAATAAGTATTACAGCTATTCATTCCAGTCAAAGACCATCAGGATAACACCTGGACTTGAACAAGTTGCGTTTGTTATTCTTGGCAGTGAGGGAATATCAACATAGGAACACAGTGGGACCCAAATACCTCTGGTATGTAGAGCAAGAGGCTTCAGTCCGCTGTGGACCTAAAATGTTGATTTCTCAGCAGCTATGAGAGGTTGTCCTGGCCAAGGTCCCTCTGCAGGGAACCCTTTGGGTGAGGACACTGAGTGGAAAGATGCTAATGAACACATGCCTGAACTTGGTTCAAAGGTCCCTGGTTGTCTCTGCCTGAGGATGTTACAATTTGAAACTCAAATGCTACCTCATTAACCTGTTCTTTAATTGATTTGCATTTTATCTTTTTTAACTTCTAGTCTTTTGTATGGCAATTGTAGTCATTCTGTGTCATTTCAGTGATTCCAGTGACCTTTGTATTTAGCTAGTAGGAGTTTAAGAAACTGTGCCTTTATTAGTCCTGCCTTGTTTTCTTTTATTTAATTTTTTTTCTCATTTAAACTTTGTCTTAACTTGCCAACTTTTAAAAAATTCTTCTTAGCCCTTATCATAACTTGCTTCCACTTTTTTTCTTTTTTCTTTATTGATTAATGTATTACATATGTGTCCTTATCCCCCTATTGATCCCCAACCTCCCACCTCCCGCTCATGCCCTCAACCCCTCTAGTGTCTGTGTCCATTGGTTATGCTTGTTTGCATAAACCTTGTCATCAATGCTCTTGCTTCCACTTTTAATTCTAATTTTTAAATGGTATTTCATTCTGAGTTTTTCTTTTGTAATTTATTTTAAAATGGCAAGTGGGGAATATAGGTTTATGTTCTTCAGCATATGTCCAAAGCAAGAGGATGGCAGTTTTACCTTACAGTCTTGTATCCCCAGAGGGCCTTCTTAGTTTCCTGGGTAACCTCCCACTCAATAAAAATCTGGACTCAGAATTTTGCCATCACTAAATTAGATAGCTCCAAAGCCAATGGCCAGAATTCTTCTCCCCGCAACTCCTTCCTACAGATAGTTTAATGAGTCAGCAACAATCAACTCAGAACAGACCCTGAAATGACAGTTTTATTATCCAAATATTCATGACTTTGTGGATGAGTACATAATCTAACTCGTGTTTTTTTGTTTTTCATCCTATGCTATATTGTCAACAGTTATTGATCAAGATGCGAAAATAGACTGAAAATTATATTTTCACTACAATGTATCGTAGGATTTCATTTGGCCCCATACTTGGGAGACAGGTTTTTCTTCCAGGTGAACACAGTTGCAACTCTGTGTGTATAGCAAGAGGAAGTTCATAGAACAAAGTAAACCCCAGGAATCTAGCAATTTAGCCTTTGCAATTTTAATTCTTCTAGGTCCAGAAAACCTGGTCATGTGTCACATTGCTGAAGCAAATTTTTAACTGTCCCCAGTGTGACAGTGTTGTATAAGGAAGTACATTACGTGATGGTGAGACAGGCTGATTTATCAGCACTCTCCCGGCTTCAAAGCACAGCCTGATTGTTCTCTCTTCTTACTCACCTTTGTAAGACAGTTCATAAAGTAATACGCATTTTGAAGTTTTTAAATTGAAACGTACGTCTAAAAAAATCCATCTGCAAATGCGTATGATGGACATGAAGGTAAATTGAAAAAGCCTAAGAAAGTGTTTATTCTTAGCCTTATGTACCTGATGTTTACCAAATGATGTTTCATGAAAGGATAAAAAAGGAAAAGAAAAGAAGGATGATTACATTTCAAATAAATGTGTAAGGCACATTTATGTAATTCAGGACTCCCTGCATCGTGTCTATAATGGCATTACAAATTCAGCGTGTTCAAAATTGACATTTTGATTTCAGGGCTATTTGAATGCCAGTCTAACCCACTTCAGTCTAAGGTTCTACCATTTATCTGTTTCAGTAAGCCAAAACCCTAAAAGTCAACTTTGATTCTCCATTTTTCCATACTGCCCCCCACCAACCTATCAGCTCTATATCCAGAAAATATCTCAAATTTATTTACTTTTTTCGCTTTCCACTAATGTCACTGTAATCCAAGCCACTATCAATTGTGTCTGAAGAGGCTACAAGATAGTCTCCTAACATCTCCCAATACCTGTTCTTGCACTCATACAATCCATTTTACACACAACTACAATGTGTTAATATGTAAGTCACGTTACATCACTTCCCTACTTTAAAATCATCTAATTTCTTTTCATCCTAGTTGGTCACATGACCTACAGAGCCCTAAGGGATCTGACTTCTGCACACCATCTGAATCATCTCCTCCTTCCTCTCCCTCTTCATGATCCCCACAGGCCGTTTCTCTGTTCTGGAATGCACAAAGCCTTCTTGAACTTAAGAATTTGCACTTGCAAAGAGATTTCTAAGAATCTTCCCATTTCTGGCTTCTTCTAATGACTCAGGGCTCAGTTCATATTTGGTTTCTTCCGAGAGGCATGGCTGGGGAGTCCCTATCACAGTGCCCGCTATCATTCTGCCTTCACAGCACTTCTAGCTGCAACTTTCCTGCTTATTTATTTGCTTACTTGTCTATCATCTGTCTCCACCACAGCTCCTCAGACTATGTGTTCTTTGAAAGAAGAGCTTGGTTGGTCTTTAACATCAGAGTTTGCCCAGAATCTAGTAGAACAATGCCGGTCATAGTCTAGATTCTCTGTGAATCTTTACATATCAGTGCATTAGGAGACTCCACGGGGAGTTTGGAGTGTTTACATTTCTCCAGTTATTAGGGAACACTTTTCTGAAAGAATGACAAGATGTTAATCAGCTTCCAATAGGAACAGGGTTTTAGGAAGAAAGTACTGAGGTATTTTCAAATGTGTGGGTTTGTCATGACTCTGGGAGTTATCCCTTACAAATGTCAGAAACCTGCTATGCACAGAGGCATGGGCTGTGGGGAGAGGCCTGGACCGGCACTGTTGCCTTGACACTCAGTGGAGGTACAGAGTAGCCTGAGTGCCCAGCTGAAGGGGAAGCAGCTTCACTTCCACCCTGGATCCCGGATCAGCATCAGATAGAGAGGAAGCAGCCCCTTCACTTTCTGTCGTACCTAGGAGAGTGTTTATAAAAAAGAAATACCAGATCGATCAAGGGATAAATATTTCATTATTATACTATCTCAACTGTTAGCCCTGAAATGTAGTGCATATATCCCACTGGGAAGTACTTAAATGTCCAAAGCAGAACTCTTAATTTTCACCTCTCAAAAGACCTCCTAGTCCTGCATTCAGAAAAAAATGACACTACCATTTCCTGAAAGGTCTTGGGGCTGCTGTCCCTAAAAAGAGCATAATTAATGGTTTTGTTAATTCTAGGATATCAAACTGAAAAATAAGACCTGAAATAAAACAATATCTCATATTTGGCACTAAGATAATTTTTTCATGAATGTTATATAATGTATTTTGTCTGATCTTTTAAATTACATTCACATGTCCCACTCTTCCTAACTTCTTAGTTTTCCATTTTCCCAGTAATTTGGACTTACAATATTAAAGGAATATTGGATTTTTCCTCTTTTAAAAAAATATCCAATCAGTTACTTTGTCAGGTCAGTTCTTTCATAGTATTGCAGTTAATGTTCAATAAAAGGAAGTTAATAGTTCTCAGTGTGAAATAAAGCATCCACTTGATACCTCTTCAATTCCATCTAAAACATGTTTTGTTGATTATTATGGTAGTGTTGAACCACAAAGGTTTCTTCAAGTGTCTTATATTAAGTCCTTTCTGAACTTTAGTCAAAATGTAAAATGTGTACATTAACTAAAAGGACTGAATAACTAGTATTACAAATGTATGAGTTTATTTTTTTTTTTAAGTTTTGTGAGTGGTGATGTAAAACCTTCTTACAAGGAAGAGCCTAATGAAAAAAACTATTTCACAAATATTCTTACTCTTTCTAGTCTCTTTTCAGCAAGGTCTTTTCTCATTCCTCATCAATATTACAAAGCCTTGCCAAATTATCTTCTCCTTCCACATTTGACTAGCTCATTCCTGACTCCACATCTTAGCTGGAAGGAGATCTTTTCTCTGCCAATGAGTGTGTAACTATTACATTCATTAAAAAATATTGAAAATTTATCTGTAACCAGAATGATGAAGGGTATCACATACTCCTTTATTCTAGTCACTCAGCACAGAATAAAGTTGGCATCACCTAATTCATTTTTGTCATGTGTTACTTTTTGAATGTTCTCAGTAATTTGACTACTCATACATTCTTTTGCCAAATAGATGTCAAGGTGCAGGAATACCTCTTACTTTTTTTAACCCTTCTCAGAATGCTTAGGAGATGAGGATTCATCATGCAAACTCAGTAAATGTTATCTTTGAAAAGCAAGATTCTGAAATGAAAAGCGTACTTATCTTTAAAGCCAAAATAGAAAGGAAATGGGTAATTTATGAACTCCTATTGATTCACTAGACTTTCTTTTTTTGTCTGGCAAATGGACTACATAGGCAATAAGATTGTATCAGGTATTTTAATACAGTGAGATGCTAAAATTACATGAATAGGATGATTAACTTGGCATTTTATGATTGTTAATCTCACAAAGGATTTATTAAGTACATCTTGGTATCTATTAAACTACTGTCTTTTTAATAGTGACCTGCAAGGCCTGAAATTAGATTGAAAGTACTTAGTCAAAATCCACCAGGCTTTCGCATTTGTTTGGATGGATCTGCACAGCAGCATTAACTTACGTTGGAACTTTGTATTTATGGTGAATTCTCTTTCACTGTAAGGAACTTGGCTAACAACCAAGGAATGATATGGGAAAAAGTAGACAGTCATATACTAGTGCATTTATAACTCTTACATGCTAATTAATGCATTCTAAATGGGGTAAATATTTTTGCCTGAATTCTTGGCTCACATGAATTTTGTGATTATGCCTTAGCGAATGCTGTTGCCTTTTTCTAAGTTATCCAAATTTCAGCATACCATCTAACATAATTATCCCCCAACTGATGTGATCTATCCTCTGAAAGCCTCCGTGTGCCATGCTAAGACAGTATTGCTTTTACTTATTACTTATTTGCATGTATAAAGTCATTCTTCTACTAAGTTATAAAAATTTTGAGATTGGGGTTTATATTTTATTTCTATGTCTCTTGTAACACCTATCATAGTGTGTGATAACTAATAGAATCTCAAAAATCATTTTAATGAATGAATAAATAAATCAGTCTCAATTTGAATCTCCCAAAGACAAGTGCAACAGCCTATATTAAATTTTAGTCACCAGACACTTGGGAGTTATCTGGACCCTCTCTCCACTTCATTTCCCATGACCAACTCTTCAGGGGACACTCTTGCTTTGCCCCCTTTCCCCCTCCCCCAATAGCTTTCTAAACTTTCCAGGACACTCCGTGGGCCTTGTGAACATCATCCTCACTCAGATCCTCCCTACCCTCTCCCATAATTCTTTCTCCAACTGGAATTAGGTCTAATCATAAAGTCCTATTTAAACCCTTCACTAGGTTCTTAATGGTCTGAGAATAGTAGTCCAAATCCTTAACACGTTGACAAAAAGCCTACAAAATCTGGCATCTATCTTTTTACTCTCTCCTCTGGTAGAACTCTTCACCGGGTTCTCTTGATTCCACTCACAATGACCTTCATTCAGGTCCTGGAAGTGCCCATGTTTCTTCTGCGAAGGACCTCAGTATATCTTCCTGGAACTGACTCTTGCCCTAGGTATTCCCCCATTATCCTTCAGGGCTTGCCTGAAACCTCATGTCAAGGAAGATTCTCTAGACCCTCTAAACTCTTACCTCACAGTATCTTGAAAGTGTCATTTGCAGCAATGCTATATAATTAATCTGTTTAGCATGTAACACATTGTGTAACTCATTCTAGGGACTTCTACTCTCAAATATGAGCTCTATGAGTTATTGGTCAGTATTTATTTTGTTCAGTCTTCTCTATACCCATCAAGGTCTTGCAGTTTTGGGTAATTAATAAATATTTTTGATAAATAAATGAAGCAAAATAGATACTGGGTAAATAAAAGGAAATAGAAGTGAAAAAAAATAAAGTAATAGTAGCTCTAAGGGAAGTAATACAATCTAATGCCATTGTGACGTTCCATTGTATGTATCTCTTTAGAGTCCCTTGATTGGGATTCATCTTCAAGGCTAGTTTTACCTTGTATTTTCTGTACAGCCTTCTCTTCTGGAAGGTCTCCTTACAGGGTCTCTCTTTTGGCTTTGGCAGTTGATGGACAGTGGCAGGAGTGGAGTTCGTGGAGCCAGTGCTCGGTGACCTGCTCGAATGGGACCCAGCAGAGAAGCCGGCAGTGTACTGCAGCAGCTCATGGGGGTTCTGAGTGCAGAGGGCCGTGGGCAGAAAGCAGAGAGTGCTATAATCCAGAGTGTACAGGTAAGACCTGACTACTATATTTAAGAGATGCTTGCCATTTAAAAATTGAGACAGGACCATGCCAGATGGTCAAGGTATAATCACATGATTATATGTTTTTATTAAATGAAGCCAGTTATACCCAGACTCATTCTACTGCATGTCACATTAATAAAGCAGCAGAATTCCGGGGAGCCTTAATTTAAATATTGATTAAATTGATGAAGTTTAATACTGAATTTGTACTTTTTACAAGTAAAGTTCAATCTCTTCAAAATATTGAAGATTCTGACAAACTTATAAATTTCTGTTCATTACAATACTCTTTATTTTACCAGCAAGTCAAATATTTAAATAAAGTTTATCCATGGTAGTAGATTAATAAAAGTTGAACAGACTAAGTAATGGTCCTTAGGTTTTAAAATTACTAAATCCGTGACATTGATCATGACATATTTCTTTCAGCCAATGGTCAGTGGAATCAGTGGGGTCATTGGAGTGGATGTTCCAAGTCCTGTGATGGTGGCTGGGAAAGGCGAATAAGGACCTGTCAGGGTGTAGCGATAACCGGGCAGCAATGTGAAGGAACAGGCGAAGAAGTGAGACGATGCAGTGAGCAGCGATGTCCTGGTGAGAATGAACTGAGGTTATCCCAGTGAAAACAATTTGTTACCTTAAAAAAAAAGGGTTAAAAATATTGGTTAAGGGCAGTACTTTCTCAATTGAAATATTGCTAATGATGTGACAATTTACTTGTTTCCATAATGTATAGAGTTTCCTCTCTCTATGTGTCATAGACTATTATATAGGTTTCTAAATCATTTGCTGCAAAATAACATTGAAAATGTGATAATCCAAAGGTAGCCATATTGAAAATAACATCGCTAGATATAGTTAAAAATAGTTTGGGGTATTATTGTTCACAACTTTTTAAAAATTGATTTTTAAAGAGAGAGAGAGAGAAAGAGAGGGAAAGAGAGAAACAGAGCGAAACAGTAATGTGAGAGAAAACTATCGATCTGTTGCCTTCTGTACACATCCTGACTGGGGACTGAACCTGCAATCTTTGGGTGTATGGGATGATGCTCCAACCAATTGAGCTACCCAGCTGGAGCTTTCACTATTTTTGTAAAAGATTTGTTTACTGAGAACACATAAGAAATTGCATTAGATTATTTATAGTAGAAATATAAAGGTGTAAGTGTTAGATGGCTAAGTGGGAAAATTAAAAAATGATGTTGAAATTCAGACACTTGTAAATTCTGCTGTTAATTCATCTTGATGCATGACCTTGGTCATCCCCATTCACTTGCCCTTGGCCCATTTTCCACTGAAAAAGGAAATTCCGTTGAGGAGCACATTTTAAAATGAAAGCATAAGGTCTTAATTACTAGTGAACGATTGGAAGTACTGCTACATTAAAGGATTTGACATATAAGCATAGAAAAAAATGAGAGGTCAGAAACTACTGACATCATACATCATCTACATTTTTGGGCAAAAGAGGTTTACAGTTGTGAGTGCATGAAATATAGTTTATTTTTATATTATTCTTTATTAATTATTGTGTTATTTTCTATATGAACAACTGTAAGCCTACTTACCCCCACCCTGGATTTTAAAACATTATTTGGAACAAAGACTCCTTCCTAATTGTACATACATTTCATAAAATATTATTGACATACATACTGAGTGAAGACTTAATAAGTATGTGAAAATTAGGATTTTAGAATGATATCATGGCAACATTGTTATAAACATGCTAGAAAAGATGATAGGATGGAGTTTTAAAATATCACAGCCATGCCTAAACCGGTTTGGCTCAGTGGATAGAGCGTCGGCCTGCGGACGCAAGGGTCCCAGGTTCGATTCCGGTCAAGGGCATGTACCTTGGTTGTGGCACATCCCCAGTAGGGAGTGTGCAGGAGGCAGCTGATCAATGTTTCTCTCTCATCGATGTTTCTAACTCTCTATCCCTCTCCCTTCCTCTCTGTAAGAAATCAATAAAATATATTTAAAAAAATAAAATAAATAAAATATCACAGCCATGAATGGAGGGGAAAGTGCTGACTTTGGAGAATTTGAAGACCCAGTTAAAGTCTCGTTGCTGTTAGTGTGACTGCAGGGAAGCTAGCTGATGTCACTGGCTCTCTGGTTCCTAGTGAGGTTGCTGAGTGCAGCCATTCCAGGTTCCTTTTTCAGTTCAGAAACGTATGAAGTTCTGTCTCTAATATAACTACTGCAGTTTAGAAAAACCACAGAATCTAAGAGATATCCAGGGTCAAAACTTTGTATTTCACCTTACTTCAAATTTTAATGACTTATAGTTCAACTCTAATACCAACAGAAACTGAGCTCAAAGAGCGCAATGTCAGTAGGTGTCTTTAGAGCTTACCAAAGATCTGAAGTTAGTTTTGTTCATTCTTTTTTTTAAAAGGTATTTTTATTGATTTCAGAGAGGAAGGGAGAGGGAGAGAAAAACATTATTGATGTTTTTATCTGGGGGTCGAGCCCACAACCTGGGCATGTGCCCTTGACTGGAATCAAAGCTGGGACCCTTCATTCCACAGGCCGATGCTCTATCCACTGCACCAAACCAGCTAGGGAAGTTTTGTTCATTCTTAAGGCCACTGGGATGTAGAATGTTAAGAACTAGCCAGCATGCAGGCTTTGGTTGATAATGACGCCTATGCAGGTTAGCACTGTGAAATTGTTCCTGTGCTACATAAGAATTAAGAAGCAGTATACAAAAACATTTACTTTGCCCTGGGAGAAATGCCTACAGATCAGTGGGCATGACTAAATAAGATCCTTTTAATATTTGAAGTTACCTACTGGTAAAGTAGTCTGAGCATGCCAGGGTTCTTAACTGTCTTGGGCTTTTAAAACTATCTTTCACCTGCTTATATAGAGGTAAGATGGTGCTGCTGCAATCAAATTTAAACATTGCCACCTGCTGTTTAGAGAACATTTTACATATCTATTTACAAAAAGAAGGTATTATACCTTATTTGCTAGATTTGTTCCTTGGCTTTTATGATTTAAAGCAGGTTGAAAAATTATCATATAAAATGGCAAAAGTTTTTATATTATATGTACTGTGTTATGTTATTTTATATTACAGGGGTTGGCAAAGATAGGTTTACAGTTGTTCATATGGAAAAAGACATGCAGATTATGATTATTACAATAGCTTTATTCACTCTTGTGTTTCATGTACTCATAACTGCAAACCTACTTTTGCCCGCCCCTGTGTATTTAATATTAACTTTAACATTTTTATTTTACTCTTTTCAATAATATGATTTGAAATCATATTGTATGTGCAGCAATATAATGGCTCCAAATTTACACATTGACAATATAAACTCAAAAAACTTCTAACTTATCTTAACAGTTACTAAGAAATTTTTCTGTTTGTCAATAACAAAGCCACAACAAATATTCCTTTTAAAATAATATGTTTCTTAAGTATTATTTTTAGTGCTGTGTATTCTTAATTTTTCTTCAGGTTTCCAAAAACAGCTAGTATTTATTTTATGCTTTGCTTAATTTAGATGCAAAACAAATTAATCAAGTTTGCCAAGAAACTCTCAGTTGTCAGGAAAGAGAAATATACTTAAATCTTTGTCTGGATAATTAATGAAAATAATGATTAATCATCTGGATTGAATCAAAAGCTGTTATGGTGTCTACTAAAAATGGAAAGTAAATTCCCCATTAAGATAAGGATATTTCTTTACTGGTAAATAGATAACATAAAAGTAACAGAAAAATAGGAAATACAGTCAATAATATCATAATAACTGTGTATAGTGCCAATTAGGTTCCGGAAATATCAGGGGAACACTCTGTAAAGTATATGGTTGTCTAACCACTGTGTTGTACACTTGAAACTAATCCAATCTAAGAAAGAGGGAATATGCAAGTTGACTGTCACTCCACCACAAAGATGATGGCACCCATAGTCACTAGATGGCATTGCCCAGTCCTCTCAGCCCCACCGGAGTCCCCCAGTCCCAGGGACCCCCTCCCTGTGCACGAATTTCATGCACCAGGCCTCTAGTATAAAATAATATTGAATGGAAAGTATAATTTAAAAAAATAAAAATAAAATAAAGTAGAATTAAAAACAAAGAGCATCACTGACCAAAATAAGTTATTTCTCTTGTCTTCATAAGAAAAGAGAATTAGAGGGATGGAAAGTACATATGTTTGTGTGTGTATATATATATACTAGTAGCCCGTTTGCACGCAGATTCGTGCAATAGACCTTCATTCACCTGGCTGCCTGCACCAGTTTTCTGCCGGCACCAGGGACCCAGGCCTTGGCTGTAGCCACCGCCTTCTGCCTTTTTCAGGGTCGGGGCATGGCCCCGGGCAGTGGCCTTGGGCTCAGCCGCACCCAACATCCTTGCTAAGGATCGCAGGAGCCGACCCCCAGTGGTTTCCTGCGATCCGTGCAGGCTGCCCACTGGTGCCCAAGGCCGGGAAAGCCTCCGCCCCAGGCTTTCCTGGCCTTGGGCTCGCCGCACCCAGAGTCCCTGCTACCGATCACAGGAGCCGACCCCCAGTGGTTTCCTGCGATCGGTGCAGGCTCCCCGCTGGTGCCCAAGGCCCAGAAAGCCTCAGCCCCTGGGAACCCCGGGAGCGGCGGGAGGGGCCGGGCCACGCCCCCCCAGGTGGCAGATCGACCCCCGGGAGGGGCGGGAGGGGCGGGAGGGGCCCGGACACGCCCCCCGGAGTGCTGATCACCCCAGGCACCCAGGGGAGCGGCGGCATGGGCCCGGCCACTTGGCACCACCATCTTGAACTTCTGAACGGCGGATATGCCACCCGGAGTCCCGCCCCCAGCCTCCTGCCGGCCCAATCGTGGGCATAGCGGAGGTGCGATCAATTTGCATGTTTCTCTATTATAAGGTAAGATATATATATATTACTGTTAGTTGAGTAATAGAATAGCTACAGGGGAAATAATTAAGTTACCCAATTGTTTTCCTTGGTCAGACTCACTAAATGATAATTTCATTGATCTCAATCGCATTCTACATCCCAACTGAGGTTGAACTAGTAGAAAAGTAATGAATTGCTCCTATGTTTTTGCCACACTGTGAAAATGTACTAATTTTAGTCCTCTGTCTGTTTTCCAATATTTCCCTGGTTAATATCATTCAGAAAGCAGATGCTACTGGTGGATTGGCTTTTGATAACTGTCAGACTTCTGGGACCTCTTTGCTCTGTTCCCAGGGAAGGGGCTTGCTATTCCTACAGCTCCAGTTCTGAGACCTATTACTCCTTAGTCATTATTTGCTAAGTTGTAACCTACCATCCACAGGTGGATGTTAAATTTAATTTACATGTGAAATGTCCTTCTTTGAGTCACAATTGCTTTATTTGAAAATGGTGAGTGAACTTGCGGATTGAATGTGCTGAGAAAAACTTGTGAAGTAAGATAGGCATGTTATACACAGGGTGTCAGGGAGGAAGATAAAGTCTTAGCTCATATTGACTTATTTTCTCCTCAGTTCCCAGTTGGAGAAGTGGTGAATTAATCACTATTGATATAGTATTTTGTCATTGTTAGAGACAAGTTAAACAAGTTAATAAGTCAAACTTCTAAACTGTGTGGACCACTGCAGTTTCAAGGCTAAACATAATCATTTTTAGAAACCCAGATAAGTGTTGTAAAACTTATATTTCTTTTTTTGCATTATGTTTTTTTTTCAATTGGAGATTACAGTCAAAACTATTTTGTATTAGTTTCAGATATACAAGACAATGGTTAGACAATCATATACTTTAAAAAGAGTTCCTACATTTCCAAATAAAAAAACATAAAACTCTAGTTTATATTGAAGTATTTGCATACAAGTTGACACCTGCTTTACTTATTTTTTCATTCCAAACCACAAGGTTATCACTAATAGTATTTTTTAAAAGCTTGTAATACATTAGAATTTATATTATTTTCTGCTATAAGATATTATGTGTATAGAAAGTATGTTATTATGTAGTCAGTTTTAAAGATTCAGGCAAGTGTTTGAACTGATATTTTGGGCAGAGCAAATAATGTCAACCCTGAATGTACATCCCAATTGTTCACCTAAAGACAACCACTAAGTTGTGTTGACAGTAGGTGGCACTAGGTATGGACTTCTTTCATTTTAAATGTGTTATTTGTTCTGCCCACATAATCTCAGATACATTCTAAAAAGTAGAGAAATAAATTAGAACTTGAAGAACTCCAAAGGAGAGAAACATCACCTGTTGCATAATAAATGTCTGAGAAAGCAGCCCATCCTCCTGAAAAGCATGGGTTTTATTGCCTACTCCAGTCTATGGTTCTGCCACAAATCAGCTAAATTTCACAGGCAGAATTAAGGAAGAATCACTGGGATCTAAAGTAATGAATGAGTATCCAAGATAGTGCTATATGTGCATGATTCAAACCTGTTGCTATGGAGATAATTATTATCATAATTGGTCTTATCAGATTGCTCACCAAAAGAGACAGAAAACTCTCACAGCTTCTGCCACTGCAGAAACTTAAAAAGCAATTTGTTGTAATCTTATATTACCCCACCTTGTCCAATTTAGAGATATTTGACAATATGCGGATCATTCTCAAGTTGAAATAGAAAATTTAAGCACTTTTCACAATTTTGCCTTTTATCCCACATCGTTTTCATAGTAAAAGTAAACATTTTATAAACTATGTAATGTTTTAAAATTAATAAGATTAAAATGAATACAATTATTGGAACTTTGTTTTGATTCAATGTTTATTAATACCATAAACCTGAATATTAGTCCTTGACATTTTTCTTCCCACTTATTTCCCTCTTCATGCATATCCTGACATGTGAATGACCCTCAGATCCTGCCCCTGGCATTCTTGGTTGCTGTCGCATGTTCTCTCTCTCTCTCTCTCTCTCTCTCTCTCTCTCTCTCTCTCTCACACACACACACACACACACACACACACATCAGCTATCACCTGTGTGAGAAGCACCCACAGATCTGCATCTTTATGACTAATGTCTTCCAAATGATTGCTAGACCTTTCCAACAGGGGTATCAAACCAGACTCTGAATCACCACTAGAGCTTTTCTCTCTAACCACCAAGTCATTCCTGTCATCTGAAGTAATTTCTCCTCACCAATTTATGGGCTGGTGCTGGATTCCACCTCCATCAAGTCTTCCCTCAGTGGCCACCGCCCACCGGCCACCACCTACTAGTGTGGGAGGGGCAGTGCAGCAAAGAGCCTGAGACAGGGAATCAAAAAGAGTTTGGCTTTGGGCCTCAGTATCCTCACATTTAAAGCAGGGACAACAATATGCAACGTGAGGGATTGTTTCAAGGATGAAATGATTAAATACCATCACTAATTCGAACTGTTAAGTGGCAGTGCAGGTCCTCTTTGTCCATTTTCCCGTATGATCGAAACAACCTCCATTTCTAATCTCTTCTACACAGGTTCGGCTGGTCATTCTTCCCGTTTCATGGTCTTATCATGTGACTCACTTGCTCAAAAAAACCTCCATTGCTTTGCATTAATTCCCCCAGTTAGTACATACTGGAATGCCTGGGATTCTAGTATCCCCTTCTATCAGCTCATTAGCTGTCCTTTCACCATATAGTCATATATAAAAAAAAAAAAAAATATATATATATATATATATATATATACATATATGTATATACAAATATATATATATGTATATGTATATATATATGTATATACATATTTATATGTATACATATATATACATATGTATGTATATATAAATATATATTTATATAAATGTATATATATGTATATATAAATATATACATATATATATACACACACACACACATATATATATACATATATATATATATACACACACACAGTATATGATTTTATGACTTCTCTCCTTACACTGTTGCTTGCGCTGTTATTCACCTGGATTCCCGAGGTGTGCCTGTCCTGTCATCTTCACCTGCCGAAATGAGAGCATCTTGGAAGCTCAGTCTATTAAAAGATGTCCCTTCCTTTAATCTTTCTTCCCTTCCACAGTCACATGAGTTCTCTTTCTTCTTTGAACCCCTATAGACTTGGTTTTGTGCTTCTCTTGTTATACATTGCTACTGTATTTTATTTTATATATTTATATAGAGAGAGTTATATTGTTATATCTCTTAGCTAGAATTCCAGCTCATTTCATTGCAAATGAGTTGTCTATTTTCTTTCTCCCAAATCTGCTACCCTGCATTGAACATAGTTGAATGTGGTAGGTCATTAGAAACATGCTCTTTTGAATGTTTTTATTCTATGTCATAAATGCTATAACTGGACTAATGAAGTCCCTTGTATAAAAGCACATGATTAAATGTTTCAAAATAAGTATGATAATAATACCTTACTTTTTATAATCTTTTATTCTTTCAAAAGGCTGTTTAATTAGCATTTCAATGACATTATAAACACATATATTATTTTTATTTTGTAGTTACAATTTGTGGTATGATCCTCCCTTCTCTAGAAATAAACCATTGAGATGTTGAAACTAAGAAAAATATGTAACTTTTTATGGAAGGTTTCTCCGTTTCCCCAAATCTCAGCCCAGTTTACCCTTTTAGGCCAGAGCTCCTCAAGGCAGGCTTGTAGCCACTTGTCAGGCTAGAATTGGTCCCAGGCGTGTCTAAAGAGAGGTCCCTAAGGTCTCAGGGAAGTTGGCAATATAGGGGGCTGTGGCCAGTGGCCTTGCCAGTGGCTGTAGTGTCCCTTTGAGTGTGATTATTTTCTACCTGTGTCATGACCTTTCCTCACTAGTTCCTAAGATAACATAAAAAGGCAAGTTAACGCAATTCTCTAGCAAAGACCTCTAGTATCCCTAACATAAAACTTTGTCTCACTAAAAGTGAGGGCTATACTTGGAATATTCTTCACAATTAAAGGTAGATGCCTAATTTTGTTATTAACTTTGTGAACAGGTTGGAACTAGAGTGACCTTATGTGCTGAATTGAAATATAGAATTAAAAAAAAAGAGAATAATTCAGAACTTTGTGGTGGGTATATATGTAAAACACTGCCTAGACCAAGCACTCAAACAGGTAACCTGTAATGCACATTGTTTGCTAATGAATTTAAAGTTTATGCTGACTTCCACACTAGAAACAAATGTTTGAAAAGTATATAAATACCTTGTTTACCACACAGCAAATGCTTGGAGAGGGTGTGACATCTCTGAGATTGGACTGAGAGAGGTGTTTGATTGACATAGGCCCAACACCTCCTGGCTGAGTGATTTCTCTCTGCCTTGGTTTCCTCATATTTCAAATGAGCATAATTGCATCCACTTCATAAGGTTATTATGAGACATTATATGAATTAAAATATGCAATGCACCTAGAAGAGCACCTAAGTTATAGCGATGTGCAAATATTGTGCTTAGGTTATAATCGTTCTTTCAACTTGAGACTGGTACAAACTATTTTCTATATGAGGAAGGCTGTTAAGAAACACCTTTGATAAATACCCTTCTTTTTCCCTCAGACCTTAGCAGCTCCACGAATTCTTCACAGGAGTAGGTTACCCTGCTGAAATTAGAGCTGTTAGCTGTGTGAGCACAGAGACTGGATCCATCGCATTTACCTCTGCATCCCCAGCTCAGGGAATTCCCAAAACATAAGAATGAATGAATGGCCAGCTAGTGAAATGTGAAATGTGGGCTGATGCAAAGTGCTTCCCCCTACTCCCTACCACATGTCAGCTCTGTACTTTCGAATCAATTTCTTTTTAATGCTGAAATTCTAGCATCCAGGTGAAAACTAATTTTCCACATCAAATTGATTTAAGCCCTGTATAATTTTTGCTATTTTTAAGAGACAGAAAATCAGTTTGAATAGACAGATGAACAGCTAATCGCTAGGTAATTGCTACCTTGTTTTTTTAAGGGAGCATGCTAACTACATACTTGTGGCTTCAAGTATAGTTGTGTCTTACAAATGGGTTTTTATATATTTGCACTCGTGGTAGCAAACAGTGGGATCTTTCAGCTGCTGAACAGAATTGCTGTTCCGTTATACTAAGGCATAAAGTGAGAGTCCTTCGTATTGCTGCACAATAATATGTTTTTATTTTGAGCCCAGAGAGTGGCCTGAGCTAATTATGTACTTTCTAATTTACCAGATACACATAGGTAGCATTAAACAGTAAAAGTTTAACCCAAATCGCTATGTCTAGCTTAAGTTTCTCTCCTGAGCTTTATTTTCATACACCAACAGACTTCTTGATATTACCAGACGTGCTCAAAAGTATTTTCAGTGCCTTCTTCCCCAAGTCCTCCTCATGTGCTATAACTAAGTGTAGCGCACCAGGCCTACTTCCTGGGAACCCGAGTTTCATCTTCATTTCTCTCTCTTCCTCACCTCCTACATACAGTCATGGAGCAGAGCCCATACCACCTACTAACTAGATTTTGAATCCACCCACTTTACATTTCCACTTCCTGTGATTCCATGCCCTTTCCCCAAATATACCATTTAAATTGTCACTGGCCTCCCTGC
Organism: Cnephaeus nilssonii; assembly: GCF_951640355.1. NCBI lineage: Eukaryota > Metazoa > Chordata > Mammalia > Chiroptera > Vespertilionidae > Cnephaeus > Cnephaeus nilssonii. The sequence goes on along the minus strand of NC_137080.1, from coordinate 66,923,527 downwards.
CTTCTGTCTCACTTTGCTTCAATCCATTCTTCAAATTGCAGATCCAGTATTCAAAATCCCATATAATAAAAGGGTAATATGCAAATTGACCCTAATGGTGGAACAACCTGGAACGACCAGTCCACTGACCACCAGGGGATAGATGCTCAATGCAGGAGCTGCCCCCTGGTGGTAGGTGCACTCCCACAGAGGGAGCTTAGCTCAACCACAAGCCAGGTTGATGTCTGTGAGTGCAGTGGCAGTGGCGGGAACCTCTCCCACCTCCTCAGCAGTAGCAAGGAGCCTCTCCTGCCTCCTGGGCTGCCAGAGGGATGTCTGACTGCCAGCTTAGGCCCGATCCCCCAGGGAATGGGCCTACGTTGGCAGGTGGACTACTCTGAGAGGTCCCGGACTGCGAGAGGGTGCAGGCCAGGCTGAGGCCCCCCACCTCTCCTCCCCGAGTGTATGAATTTTTGTGCACCAGGCCTCTAGTATTATAATAAATTCCCCTTGCCCTTAAATTCAAACTCCAAGTTTATCTCATCATTTAGCACCCTTCTCCCTCCCAATTCTACTCATCACCATCTCGGTACTCCAGCCATTCTGAAATGTTTCCAGTTTTCTTGGATACCCAGTGTTCTCCTTGCCCCCTGGGTCTTCCCACATGTGGTTCCCAAGGCATACTTTCTTTCCCCTTTCTCGCTGGCTGACTCTTGCTTCTCCTTTACACTACAACTTGTCATCCCTTCTGGAAACCTCCACTGACATTCTCTCCCCTGAACTTGGAGCAGCCAGGACTTCTGAGATCATAGTGGGCGTTCTGAATTGTATTTTCTTCACTTATTATTTCTCTTACCATCTTGGGAATTGAGAAACTTTGACTATTCTCATTCATTCTTTTTATGTGTAGTATTTAACAAGGTGATGAGGACATTATGGGAACTCAGTAAATATCCTGTGGAATGAATGAATTCCACAATTGGCACTGAGGAGAGCCAGCACCAAGGTCTTCAGAAACGTAGGATGGAAGGAAATAATTTTTTTGTTTTGATTTCTGGACTGTTTTGCTTTTGGTATGAGCATAAATAGACCTATTTTCTGAAGTAATTTTTTTAAAGATAGAATCTTCAAAGTCTGCCAAATCACACTTTGATGAAATATTTAAAGCAACTGTGGGACTTGATCTGACTACTAAAAAGCTGAAAATCTTGGACCAATTTGCAACTGTGAATCTATTATTCCCCTGTCATCTTTCTTTCTTATAATTTGTGTACTTTGTTCCTGTCAATGAGTCATAATAAATCCAAGGCTTCCTGAATTTACAGTGAAGAAAACAATGTGTGTTGACCACTCTAAAATTACTCTGAATTTTTTTGGGGGAGGGGATCTGTTTGAAGTAGTCCATATTGAGTGTCACTAGGTAAATGGGAATTAATAACTGAGTGCTGTGGTTGGAAAAGAGCTACTCTTGGTTTTGTGAGTTCTGTGAGTTCCATGAACTATATTTAGTGCTGTGGATGGGAAAAAGAATAACTATTTAATCAACTTCTACCTTCACCAGTTAGGTTGTATGCCGATCACATGAGGGGATTCTGAACAGGGTCCTATGGACTTTTACCACATCAGACACACTATACAAGGTCAACTTTTCTCAACACCCAGGACCCTGGATGCCTAGTTTGACTAATTTTTAGGAAAACTGTTTCTTCCAGCTTCTAAGTGAACACTGGCCTATTAAATACACACACATACCACCAATTAAACACACACACACACACACCACATATACTGTCCTCATTACCAAATCATCCTCATTTTCTGTCATCTTCAGTATTGGGGTGATTAAAAAACAGATCATTTGAAAGTATGTGGTAATTTTTGGTTAAAAGTCTATGCATATCATAAATGCTATCCTTGTAAGTGCTACATTTTCAGAAGTGAAACAAAACAGAAAAATCACTATCTTCATAGTGCTCACATTCCAACAGGAGGAGGCAAAATAATAATATACTAAAGAAGCTAAAACATATGTAGAAGTTGTAAGGCAACAAGGGTTTTGAAGAACAATAAAGCAGAGGAATATGTGGGTGTGTTTGAGGGTGGGCAGAAAATCTCTGAGATGATAAAGTAAATAAAATTAAATACAATAAAGAAATGAGCCAGGCACAGGTTCAGGGAGAAAGAGAGATCCTGAGCAGGCAGAACAATGCACAAGGTATGAGGGGGGAGCCTGCATGGAGTATTGGAGATGCATGGGGGGGGCGGGCAGTGTAGCTGAGGGGGGCAGTGAGGGTGGAGACGCTGGGAGCTGAGAAAGGGCCATATTGGAGAGCCTTGTAAGAGGCTAGTTGGATCACTAAACGTTTTATTTCTTCCTGAGTACCTTTAAACAAAAATTCAAGCACTGACTGATAATTCTAAGTACACAGTTAAGCTACTACTTCAGCCCACCTTGATTTTGAATCTTACCAGTTTCAGCTGCAGGCCTAGTAAACATTTCACCCTATTGGCCCACCCATGCCATCTAGTGGTTAGCGCTTGCAATTACCAATTTTTCTGACCACACAGGCAACCTTGGGGGAGGGGCATTGCCAGGAGGAGTACATTCAGAATAACAATAGGTGTGAAAAGCTTTTTGAAACCACTACTGGGAAATAAATCTGGGTGCAAATTGCTTTTTCATTGGTTTAGGTCAAGACTGAATCAGAAAAAAAAAAGCATCTGAAAGCTATAGTAAGAAGTTTTATGAAATTTATTTCATATTTCATCAACAGAACTAAAGAAAAATTGAGTTTGAACATTGAAAACTGAAAAAAGTACAAGTGAAGTGAGCAGGAAAGATGACAAATTAATAGATATTGAGGAAGATATTGAACAGAAGTTTGAATGTACATATGAAACAAAAATAATTTAGTATAATAGTAATTTTTGATTAATGACTGTATATCTTTTAAAACAGGCTAGTTGTTTTATATAGAACTTAATTATATAGTAAACTATGCATGGTGTATTTTGTGAGTTGTAATATGTATTTTAATTTTCCTTTTTTTTATATTTTATAGTTTTGGTTGACTTCTACAGAAAACACAATTTATATTACAGTGTTTTCCAACGCTGTAGCTTTTAAGATTTAAATTTACATTAGTTAAAGTTGAATGAAATTTAAAATTCAATTCTGTCTTAGTAGCCCCATTTCAAGTACTCAATAGCCACATTTTGGCTAGTGGTTGCCATATTGGACAGTGGAAATAGAGCATTTTCATCATTGCAAGAAGTTCCATTAAACAATGCTGGCCTATTATGTCTTTTCCTTAGTAAAAGTGTTTTACTTAACGAAAGTGTTTTGAACATCTACGGTATGCTAGACACCCTGGAAGTTCATTACAGCAGATTAAGAAGAAATAAGATAAAACATTATGAGTCTTCTAAGGTCAAAATTGGGGATTTGGGGTTTCACACAAATATCCAAAGCATTTAACCAAATATTTTCAGCCCATTGTGGAAAGACCTATAATATTTGTATGTTCATTGACTAAGGTATTAAAGGAGGCTTCCCAGAGGATATTACCATTTAAGACGTATTTTGAAGATAAGTAGGAATTTTACAAATAAATAAAAGAGGAGAAAATATTTTAAGCAGAGAGCATAGCTTTTGCAAAGTCAGAGAAGCGTGAATTGGTGTGGAATATTTGGAAGATGACAGTTAATTCTGTGTGGCTGATGCATAGGAGAATAAATATGAACCATAATTGGAAAGCTAGGATAGGGCTGACAAGAGGAGACTTTCTGATCACACTGAGCCTCTATCTTTATCCTGTCAGTACTAGAGAACCATGGAAAGGATTTAAGTAGCAAGTTATGAGGTTAATCTTCATTTTAGAGTGGACTCTGTTGATGTGGCAGGCAAGTTGGATTAAAAGGGGGGAGATGCTGGAGACCAGTATCTCTTTATATCCAGCTCTTCAGCTCAGAAAGCAGGCATTGTCCTTGTCCCTTTGGGCCTCATGCCCTACATCACTTATTCTACCTCCCAAATTTACCTTGGGTCCACCTACATATTTTCATCTTTAGTCCAATCAGCTACCTAAGGCCACCATCATTTCAGGGTTAAAGCACTGCCTCGATCTCCTCAGTGGTCTTACCCTACCTTCTGCTCTCCCATCTCTTTTACCCACAAAAGAAAAACTGATCTAATTAAAATTAAAAATCAACCCATTCCAATTGCTGTTTAGAACCCTTCTTTCGGTGGCTGCCTGGGTGCACTCCTGGGTGATAATCTAAGCCTGTTTCTCCAGTCCATTCATTATTCCACACTCCTTAATTTTTTCCTTCCAGTGGCCTGGGTGCCCCAACCTCTTCTGTGTTTTCAGGCCATTGCACATACTGTTCCCACCTCCTGGAGGACTTACTGCACCTCACACAGCCAGTCTCAATTAATCATCACTTCCTCCAGGAAGCCTTCTTTGGCCTTTCAGCTTTGATATTGGAACAGCACCCTGTTCTGTTTGCAGTGCTTGTCTTGACTGTACTCAAGTAATGATATGTTTGTTTGACCTCTGCCTCCTCCCAATAAATGAAAGTTCCATGAGGCACCATTGGTTCTCCCTGGAACAGAGTATATGGTAGGTAAGTGCTGAATGGAATGAGGTTGTTCCTCTAAATCAGATGGGACAAGGTGAATGCCTGGGGAAGCAGTGGATGTAGAATCATCATAGGAAAAGAGGAAGAGAAGGATGAGAAGATGAATCTGATGGTTTTAGCTATGGGTACATGATGGGAGGTGTCACTAACAGCAAAGGGAAATGCAAGAAGAGGAAACAAGCAGCATTATGGAGAAAAGTGGTGGGAGTTAAAGTGTATGTAGATTTACTGAGACACTTGCCTGCGCCTCCTGGGCCACATGTAGGAGACTGACTGGGGCAGCAAGGCCAGGAGCATTCTGCTCTTCATGGAGTGGGTGACAGACACAACAGGGGGAGTGGCTCCCAGCGTGCTAACCTCACTGGGGAACATGGGAGTGGGTGGTTGCTGACACTTGGCTGGTGATGGCTGCTGGTGAGAAATCCCTTAAGTCAGTGGTCAGCAAACTCATTAGTCAACAGAGCCAAATATCAACAGCACAATGATTGAAATTTCTTTTGACAGCCAAATTTTTTAAACTTAAACTTCTTCTAACGCCACTTCTTCAAAATAGACTCGCCCAGGCTGTGGTATTTTGTGGAAGAGCCACACTCAAGGGGACAAAGAGCCGCATGTGGCTCACGAGCCACAGTTTGCCAACCACGGCCTTAAGTGATTTCTCTGCTCTTCTGTTCTTGTGATATTGGGGGAATGAAGATCTGCACAGAGGCTGTCTCTGCTCACTTGAGTTTTGCCTTTTTTTTAATTTATTTTTTTCTTTATTGATTAAGATATTATATGTGTGTCCTAATCCACCCATTGCACCCCCAATTCCTCCACTCATGCCCTCACCGCCCTGGTGTCTGTGTCTATTGGTTAGGCTTATATGCATGCATACAAGTCCTTTGGTTGATCTCTGCCCCTTTCCCCCACCATCCCCTACCTTCCCTCTGAGGTTTGATGGTCTGATGGATGCTTCTCTGTCTCTGGATCTGTTTTTGTTCATCAGTTTATGTTGTTCATTATATTTCACAAATGGGTGAGATCATGTGATATTTATCTTTCTCTGACTGGCTTATTTCACTTAGCATAATGCTCTCCAGTTCCATCCATGCTGTTGCAAATGGTAAGAATTTTTTTTTTACTACAGCGTAGTATTCCATTGTGTAGATGTACCACAGTTTTTTAATCCACTCATCTGCTGATGGGCACTTAGGCTGTTTCCAGATCTTAGCTATGGTGAATTGTGCCACTATGAACATATGGGAGCATATATCCTTTCTGATTGGTGTTTCTAGTTTCTTGGGATATATTCCTAGAAGTGGGATCACTGGGTCAAATGGGAGTTCCATTTTCAGTTTTTTGAGGAAACTCCATACTGTTCTCCACAGTGGCTGCACCAGTCTGCATTCCCACCAGCAGTGCAAGAGGGTTCCTTTTTCTCCGCATCCTCGCCAACACTTGTTGTTTGTTGATTTGTTGATGATAGCCATTCTGACAGGTGTGAGATGGTACCGCATTGTTGTTTTGATTTGCATCTCTCAGATGATTAGTGACTTTGAGCATGTTTTCCTGTATCTCTTGGCTTTCCTTATGTCTTCTTTCGAAAAGTATTTATTTAGGTCCTTTGCCCATTTTTTTATTGGGTTGTTTATTTCCTTTTGTTAAATTGTATGAGTTCCCTGTAAATGTTGGAGATTAAACCCTTATTGGTGATAACATTGGCAAATATGTTCTCCCATGCAGTGGGCTTTCTTGTTGTTTTGTTGATGGTTTCTTTTGCTGTGGAAAAACTTTTTATTTTGATGTAGTCTCATTTGTTTATTTTCTCTTTAGTTTCCATTGCCCTAGGATCAGTATCAGTGAAGAAATTGCTTTGGCATATGTCTGAGATTTTGCTGCCTGTGGATTCCTCTAGTATTTTTATGGTTTCCCGTCTTATGTTGAAGTCCTTTATCCATTTGAGGTTTTTTTTGTATATGGTGTAAGTTGGTGGTCTAGCTTCATTTTTTTGCATGTATCTGTCCAATTTTCCCAACACCATTTATTGAAGAGACTGTCTTGACTCTATTGTATGTTCATGCCTCCTTTGTCAAATATTAATTGAGCATAGTGGCTTGGGTCAATTTCTGGGTTCTCTATTCTATTCCATTGACCAATATGTCTGTTCTTGTGCCAGTACCAGGCAGTTTTGAGAACAGTGGCTTTGTAATACAGCTTGATATCTGGTATTGAGATCCGACCTACTTTGTTCTTTCACAGGATTGCTGTGGCTATTCGGGGTCTTTTTTTAAATTCCAGATGAATTTTTGGAGAGTTCATTCTAGGTCTTTGAAAATGCCATTGGTATTTTAATGGGGAGTGCATTGAATCTATAGATTGCTTTGGGTAGTATTGACATTTTAATGATGTTGATTCTACCAATCCATGAACACGGTATGTTCTTCCATCTGTTTATGTCTTCTTCTATCTCTTTTTTCAGTGTCCTCTAGTTTTCCGAGTACAGGTCTTTTACCTCCTTAGTTAAGTTTATTCCTAGGTATCTTAATTTTTTTGGTGTGATGATAAGTGGGATTGCTTTTTTAGTTTCTCTTTCTGTAAGTTCACTATTGGTGTATAGAAATGCCATAGATTTCTTGGCATTAATTTTGTATCCCGCTTCATTGGCGAATTCATTTATTAAGAGTCTTGCCTTTTTTTGTAATGGATTTTATTTTATGATTTTATATTTTTGATTTATGATGACTCCATTTCTATTTAGCACCACCACTCCCAGGTCAGATTCAGTGGCAAATCCAGCTCTTGGCTCCCAGGTAGGGGCCTTGCCAACCTCAGTCCTCCTGCCCCCTGTAACAGCCCAGGGGGCAAAGGGGCAAATAGGGCATGCCTTGGCTCCTGACAGGGGAGGGAGGGGGCCCTTGGCAAGATGACACCTACCTCCCAATTATTCTCAGTTACCCTTAGTTTTTTCTCTGAATCCAACATGTACTAAAAGGAGTGTTTAGAACCTGAAGATTAAAATTAATTCACCTCTCTGCTTTCCCTTCTGGCAAATGGGGCAAATAATCTCTACCTTATACAGTTGTTGGGGAATATTAAGTGAATCCAGGCATTTAAGACTCTTAGTAAGAACTCAAGATTATTACTATTATTTTTTAACTTGTTGAACAAATATATATATATATGACTTTTTTATTGAGGTAAAATTGATTTACTGTTATTAATATGTTTGAAATTATTTCAGGAAACCATTAAAAAAGAAAAAGTAGGGGGTGGATGATTCTGTGAAAGACACACGGGATGGAGGAAGAATGATCCAAGTGCTTGGTGGAGGCCTCAGAGAGAATATTCTCGGCCCCTAAAGAAAGTATTTTCAAGGAAGAGGGAGAAGTCCAAGTATAAGTGCTTCAAAGAAGGTCTAGTGAGTAATGACTAAGATGAGCACATTAGGTTTGACAGTTAGGAAGGAGATCATTGGTGAGGTGACAGAAGACATTTTATGAAAACGGGAGTGGTGAGGGTTGAATCAATCGCTAAACCATCCACCAAGCAAAGATTCCATAGGTTGGAAACAATTGCCTATGTGTTTTAATAAGAATCTAGTTTGAAAAAATACATATGTTAACTCAGCGCTAGGGAGATTATATTGAAAAATTAAGGGTAGCACAAAGGATATGTGGGAAGTCCAAACAATGGCTACTGAGGAGTCAGGATTCTGAAACCTAGTCCTGCCAATATCTCTGTCAGCTCTGTCACCTTAGACAAGCCTTCTCCCTTTGGGCCTTGGTGTTCTCAGCTGTAAAGAGGAAGGAGATGGACTATGAGACTTTTAATGTCACTTTCAGTTCTAAAAAGACCCCATGTTTAAACCATTTATCTTATCTTAGTAATCATCAAGGACATATTACTTCAATATTGTGATGTTTCAAATTGCATTCTTCTCCTAATAACTGTAATGTATCCTATTAAATTCATAAATGTTGAAATAGAATTAGTTTCAGTAGACTTATGATTAGCATGGATTAACTAGTATATTATCTGCAAAGAAATAAATTTATCCCAGGAAGTCACACTCATGTATATACTAGGTATTTCTATTTTTGGTCCTTACTTATTTATTAAATATAAATAATAAAAGAGAAACATGCAAATTGACTAATAAAAGAGAAACATGCAAATTGCCTATCACTCCGCTACACCTGCCAGCCAATCAGGGGGAATATTCAAATTAGAAGGACAAAGAGGGTGGCCACCCAGCTGCTCCAGACGTGGTGTGGCTGGGCGGGGCAAGATGCCTGCTATGAGAGGGAGGGTGGGGACAAAGGGATCTACAGGAGCGGCACTCTGGCCCACAGTGAAGACAAGACTGCAGACTCCGGAGTCTGCAGCAAAGACGAAATTAGCAGACTCTGGCTGGAGCCTGCAGTAAAGACAAAGAAGGCAGACTCTGGCTGGATTCTGCTGCAAAGACGGCAGACTCTGGTTGGAGCAAAGGCCTGTGTCCCGGGTGCTGGAGGAAAACCGGTGCTCGAAGCAAAGGGAAAGAAGGCCTATTGCATAACGAATCTCTTCGTGCAATGGGCCTCTAGTCCTATCTAATAAAAGAGTAATATGCAAATTGACCACACCTCTGTCACACCCACAAGCCACAGCCACCAGCCAATCAGGAGCGAGTATGCAAATTAACCCAACCAAGATGGCTGCGACCATGGAGCAAGCAGGAGGCTTGGGTTTTCCTGGCAATGGAGGAAGCCAAGCTTTCTGCACACCCTGGCGGACCCAAGCCTCCACTCAAGGCTACAAAGTTTCAATTATAGAAGATAAATAAATCCCAACAAAAATGGTCGCAGCCACGGAACTGGAGAGAGCAGGAGGCTTGAGTTGCCCCTGGCGATGGAGGAAGCCCTGGTCTGTGTTGGCCTCCGCTGAAGGCTACAAAGTTTTAATTATAGAATATAAATAAATCCCAGATACCAGGGCCTCCACTTGGGTCGCTGGGGGGCATGGCCAGCCTGCAAACGACCACAGTCCCCTCGCCCTGGCCGCCCCTTGGCCCAAGGGAATCCCCATCCTCATCCAGGACACCCTTCAGGGCAAACCAGCTGGCCCCCACCCTCTATCCTATCTAATAAAAGAGTAATATGCAAATTGACCATCACTCCAACACACAAGATGGCTACCCCCATGTGGTCAAAGATGACTGATCCTATGTGGACACAAGATGGCTGCCACAAGATGGCCAGCAAGGGAGGGCAGTTGGGAGGGATCAGGTCTGCAAGGGAGGGCAGTTGTGGGCAATCAGGCCAGCAGGGGAGGGCAGTTGGGAGGGATCAGGCCTGTAAGAGAGGGCAGTTGGGGGCGATCAAGCCTGCAGGGGAGGACAGTTAGGGGTGACCAGGCTGGCAGAGGAGGGAAGTTGGGGCTGACCGGGCCTGCAGGGAAGGGCAGTTGGGGCAACCCAGGCCTGCAGGGGAGAGCAGTTAGGGGAGGCCAGGCCTACAGGGGAGGGCAGTTAGGGGTGACCAGGCCTGCAGGGGAGGGCAGTTAGGGGCAAACAGGCTGGCAGGGGAGCAGTTAGGCATCAATCAGGCTGTCAGGGAAGTGGTTAGGGGGTGATCAGGCTGGCAGGCCGAAGTGGTAAGAGGCAATCAGGACGACAGGCAAGCGAGCAGTTGGGAGCCAGCAGTCCTGGATTGTGAGAGGGATGTCCGACTGCCTGTTTGGGCCCGATCCTACCTGGACATTCCTTGAGGGGTTCCAGATTGGAGAGGGTTCAGGCTGGGCTGGGGGACACACCCCCTGTGCACGAATTTCATGCACCGGGCTTCTAGTACTTCTATAAGCATATATTAATGTATTCATTTATTCAATTTTGAGCAACTTCTGTGTGCCAGACACACCACTAGGTGAAAGATACAGAGAAAAGCAGACAGTAAGATCCCAGGCTAGTAGTGAAGGCAGACATATGAACATATAAATGGCAGCACTGTGTGGAAAACACAATAGTAGGTATGTCTAGAGAAGGGACTAATGTATTCTCTCATCTGGGAGAAAGGTGTCAGGTTTAACACAATAGAGATAGAGTTCGTTCTTTTATAAATTCTTTGGCTTTCCATTAAAGTATTTCTGGTACACATCTGTTATTCTTGATATTCCCTTTAACTTTCTTGCCTCAGTAATTAAATTGAGCTTTTAAAAATAATAAGGCCCAAAAAATTAAGTCAGTTTATTTTTATATGATGTAGTATGAATGTAATTATTGCACTGTACTAATATGAAGAATTAAATGTAATATATTTTTGCTTTTTGGTTTTACTCTTAATACTTACAGTTAATAATTTTAATAAGGTTTTCAGTTTACTAGAAATTATTTTATTGTGTAACATTCCAAAACATAATGAATATCAGAAAGAGTTTATTATTTTTATGCTAAAAGTAATCTTCACTTTATAGACAAATCCAAATGACTTTTTAAAAGCCTATACAGTAAGCACTTTCAAAAGAAAGTACATTTCTGTGAAGATTTTGAAGATAATGAAATGAAACCCAGTGGGTTTTTTGGTTTGTTTGTGAAGACATTTCAATCAATAATACTAGTATACTTTAAAGAAAATGAAAGAGCTCTACAGTTAGGGTGATGCATTTGAGTGATGCCAATATTTTTAAAAAGAAACTGCTAAAGTCAAATCCCTCTGTTTTAAATTGCAGCACCTTATGAAATATGCCCAGAGGATTATCTGATGTCCATGGTGTGGAAAAGGACTCCAGCAGGCGACTTGGCCTTCAATCAGTGTCCACTGAATGCCACAGGTAAAGTAGGATGGCCCACTCAAACCCAAAGGATGATCGCCATCCAGGAGCAGCATGCTATGTTTGCTTATGAAGTCATGCTTTTGTCCTATGTCCATAACTAAGTATGTCCAATAAGCAGCTAATGAGACAATTTTAATGAAGTGCTTCATACGTGGAGCCAATGAAGAGACCTAGAAAATGTTGCTGATGCTGTGGTTTCTCAGTGTGACTGATAAGCATTACAAAAATAATCAAAATACTCTCATCTGCATGCTTTTTTAAAGCAAGAAAATGTACAAACCCCGTTTTTGAGTCTGCCTCACAATTATGCCATGCCTTCTAGCATCCCTGTTATAAAGCTTCTCTCTGTTCTTTGTGACACGCAGGCACCACTAGCAGACGCTGCTCTCTCAGTCTTCATGGAGTGGCCTTCTGGGAACAGCCGAGCTTTGCAAGATGCATATCAAATGAGTACAGACACTTGCAGCATTCAGTAGGTGCAAAGCCAGCTTTAGTACTTGCTCTGTTTATTTTTGCTAATGATCACTGCGTGAGAATTTAACCTTCTGCTGTACAATCAAATCTGTAAAAAAAACCAAAAAACAAAAAACAAAAAAACTGAAAAAATGCCTAAAGGGAAAAAGGATGTGATAGTAAGCTGATATAATACTTGTAAGTTTGTGCTAAACTGTTTGGTTCCTAGGGTTTGAATTTTTATGGATCCCGCTATTTAAATAAAAGAATTCATTGACAGGCATGAGAAAAAATCTGGTATTCAGTTTTATCTATAGGAATAAGATTGTTTATCATGATTGGCACATATCTGTGTTAAATAGTATATAAAACTTATTTTAAAATACCATACATTTTTAATTAAATTCTTTAACTTTTAGTAGTTAGGAATTGATAAGGCGGTGTCACTTAGGTATCAAATTTCTCACTGCATTTTTTGACATTAAGGTATGAACAAAATCACAGTGTTACTACACCAGGGAAAATTAATCGTTCACACAAGATTACAAAGGCCAGATTTTCTAAAAATAGCCCCTCTTTTCCCACAGAGTATAATGGATGAATATTTTGAGCACAGTTAAACTGCTTGGTATTTTACAAATGCAAATAATTGTCTTTTTCTGATACTGTCATCATTTCACCCTGACAGTCAAGATGAACTCTATTCATGAATAAACACTATGAGGTTTAGAACAAAATTTGAACACAAGACAATAGGAAAGTTGAACATTGTCAGGAACAATACTTAGTTAAGAGTCTTTATGTTTTGTTGTACTTTTGTTTTGGTTTATTTTCTCACTCTTGCTCACAAATATGTATAATTCTTAAAAAAAAAAAAACACCTAAGTAACATTCTTTCTTGTGGATGGAGAAGTATCTTAAACAATAATAACCCTTATCAATAAAGTAAATGTATTTGATTATCAGAAAAAAAAGCAAATTTTTTAAAATCTGAAAAACAAATGCTGGCTAATATGTTTACTTACCAAGTCAGCAATTGATTTGATGATTATTTGCCTACATTGAACCTTATTTTAAAAAATATATCTTTATTGATTTCAGAGAGGAAGGGAGAAGGAGAGAAGGATAGAAACACCAGTGATGAAAGAGAATAATTGATTGGCTGCCTCCAATGTGCCCCCTACTGGGGATGCAGCCCACAACCTCAAGACTGGGAATAGAACCATGACCTCCTGGTTTATAGGTCAACACTCAACACTAGAGCCACACGAGCTGGGCGAGCCCTATTTTTGTTATTTGTGTGTGTGTGTGTGTGTATTCATTTATATTTGTAGGTATATGCACATAAATAGTAAATGCTGATATACACATAAATGCATATATATACTGTATAGATTTATGTGCATATCAGTAATCAATGATATTTGCCTTCACTGAGTCTTATTTCTGTCAAAATCAAAATAATAGATATAAGGTTGTATGTAGTCAAATAATCATCAATTCAATTACTGATTTGGTATATAAACATATCTTTCAGCATTTGGTTGTTAGGTGTTTTTTTAAATGCAATTTTCTGGGGGAATACACACATATAATCACAGAATGTAATATATAACTTCATTTCAAAATATAAAATGTAAGAATATGAAATGTAAAGTTTCTTTTATTAACTGCTATCAATATTCTGACCTGTATTTCAGAATTAGGTATAACCAAAAATTTTCTTATGAATTTATATTTTAATGAACTTTATTTTTCCTCTAATTTTAGACATTAGACTTTGTTTATTTTATTTAATCTTAATAATATTCAGGTCTTGTTTATTCATGGAAATGAATAAACGGGAATGATTGCATGGCTTAAGTAAATCATAAATCCTTACAAATTTTGTTAGAAATGAATATCACTCTTTTGTAGAACATTTTTACTTTCAAATTCAGTGTTTTGTATGTTAATAATTAAATGAGTTTGCATTCTCTAAGTGCAGGTGATCCTATAATGGAGAGAAACAGGAACATTCTGTGAAATAAAGAAATGATCTTGAATTTAAAACCCATAGATATCAGTCAATAATTTGACAGCCAATGTGTATATGCTCTTGTTGACTTGCATACAGTAAGTCAAGTGCATGATATTCTAGAATAAAAAGCAGCCTCAGTGTATCCATCTCCTACAAAATACCAGGCACTCAACTGGGCACTTGCATAAATTAACTCAGGTCTTCACAAGAACCTGCAAGGTGATAGCCCTGCCTCAGTTTCCATAGAAGGAAACTGAAGATCTGCAGGGGAGCAATACACTTACGTGAGGCAGAGTGAACATTCCGTCCCAGGTACAGTTATTGCAAAGACTAACCTCTTTTCTGGAGACCATGATACTTCCTAAGCTTTTGATTCTATATGTCCTAAATTTTCTGCTTGTGTGTCCTTTGAAAAAGTCATATGATCTCACTCAAGTCTTGACTTGATATTTGCAAAATGAAATCGCATCTCTGGAGGTTTTGAGGACGAGTAGATGAGATACAATATGTGAAATGTTTGCAAGTTATAAAAGAGCTGTGTAACTAGGAGGTATTCATATCTATGTGTACAGGAAATGCATTGAGTTAAAAATGGTCTCTTTTTTACTGTTATTTTTATACTTCTTAATATAAGTGTAGTTGGTATATAATATTATATTAGTTATATTAGGTTCCAGTGAACAATACAGTGATTTGACATTGTTATACCTTACAATGTGCTCACCTACTAATTCTTGTAATCATCTGTCCTTATTGACTATATTTCTCTTAACCTTTTTATCCATCCCCCGATCCCTCTCCCCTCTGGCAACCTTTGGTCTCTGTTTCTATGAATTTGTTTTTATTTTGTTTTGTTTCTGCAGTAGTTTTGAATATTTTTAGATTCCATATGTAAATGAAACCATATGGTATAAAATTTATATTAATAAGAGTACAATTTTAGAACTCAACATATGACTAACTTGAACTGTACATCTAAAAAACACATTCAAATGTGGATGGATGAGTAGGTAGGTAGGTAGGTTAGGTAGGTAGATAGATAGGTAGGTAGGTAGATGGATGGATGCATAGATTTTTCTATTTTTCTTGAGGAATTTCATTTCTTGCACATCTATATTTATAAAGCTCATTAAATATCACCTACTTCAGAGAATTATTTAAGACTAAAGGCCCAATGCACGAAATTTGTGCAAGGGGCTCGGCCCTCGCAGTCCTGGCTTCATCCAGAAGGTGGTCCAGAAGGTGGTCCAGTCTGGAAGGTCGTTCTGCTCTTTGGTCTAAGTAGCATACATGCTTTTTATTATATAGGATAGGGAGATGTATGTTTTCCAATTCTTTCACATGTAAATTATAACATATGTACATATATAAAGATTAAAATATTTTATATACATATTTATTAATATTCAGTAATAGACTAAGTTTTAAATGACATGTTGTCACCAGTAAATATTAGTTGAGTATGTCCTATGAACTTTTATAATTATAAATCAGTTGAGATAGCCAAAATGGGGTCATTAAACAGTTTAATATATAAAATCACTAATCTGTTGTATTGATATTTTATTTGAATTCTTTTAGGACAGAAACCATGTTTTTTTTTATCTTAATTCTCTAGTGCCTAACACAATGCTAAGCATATACTAGAGATTATGTGTATGCTGTATAAAGAATGACTCTGCCACTTTTCTTATCAGTAGGAAGATACCAGCAGCTGGAGTTTCTGAGAAGGTGATACATCAGACATAATGTTTATGAATTTTAACCACATGAATTTAATACATATTACCCACCACCCACCATGTGAAATTTTCCTAGCCCTAAATTATTTAGAAATGATGACATTTTTTATGAAATTATTTGATAATTTCAGAGATTTCAATAAGCTAATAATCATAAAGTTTCTTTGGAAACCTTATACAATATAAAATTAGCCTGGCTAACATGGCTCAGTTGGTTGAACATCGTCCCATGCACCAGGAGGTTGCTGGTTTGATTCCTGGTCAGGGCACAAGCCCAGGTTGTGGACTTGATCCCCAGTAGGGGATGTGCAGGAGGCAGCCCATTGATGTTTCTCTCTCATGGATATTTCTCTCTCTCTCTCTCTCTTTCTCTCTCTCTCTCTCTCTCTCTCTCTCTCTCTCTCTCTCTCTCTCTCTCCCCCTTCCTCTGAAATCAATAAGAACACATTTTTTAAAAATATACAAAAGTAGACACTGTGATCCAGCTTTTCTTTATAAAAAAGACAAACCACAAACAAATGCACACAATTTTAAAAATTGAGGATACAGATATAAAGTATTAAATATAATGGGATTATTGAAAATTTTATATTTTTCCACATGTTATTGTTTAATTTTATACTCAAGGCGATTTTCTAAATTTTATACCAGACAAAGTAGAAATAATATCAGAACCTGTTGTGAACTAGGCACAGTAGTCCAACGAATTAAGAATACTTGTTACTTATAAAGTTGTTTTGAGAAAATGGCTGAATTTTGTGGCCAAGTGGGCCAGCCTTCTCGGAAATTAAATAAACAGATTCACCTTGTTTCTGGTACACCTGGACAAGCACAGGCAGCTGCTTCTCCTCCTCCTCCTCCTCATCTCCTCCTCTTTCTCCTTCTCATCCTTCCTCCTCCTTCTCCTCCCTCTCCTCCTGCTCCTCATCTCCTCCTCCTCCTCTTTCTCCTTCTCATCCTTCCTCCTCCTTCTCCTCCCTCTCCTCCTGCTCCTCATCTCCTCCTCCTCCTCTTTCTCCTTCTCATCCTTCCTCCTCCTTCTCCTCCCTCTCCTCCTGCTCCTCATCTCCTCCTCCTCCTCTTTCTCCTATTTCTCCTTCTTCTCTTTCTCTCTCTTATTCTTTCATACTGCCTCTTTTACACACACACACACACACACACACACACACACACACACACACACACACTCGTGTGAGAGATGACAGACTACATAGAACTGGCAGAATGTGTGGCCTTGACAGGTAGACAGCTGTCTAAAGCAAAAGGAGTTGAACCAGGTACACTAATGCTTTCTCCTAGAAGATTAATCAGACAGATAAGTCATTCCTCCTTCCTTAGTGGAGTGAGTGATGGGGACTGAGAAAAAGCAAAGATAATATTCTAATAGAAGTTTCTTCACATGGAAATATGAATAGTTGGTTATAAATGTTCCCTTTTAAGTTGTTCCTTAAAACCTGTTTCTGTTTTCAAACTTTTATTAACAAACGTTTTAAAAACAGGAGTTGGAGCAATAATCTACCTAGTCATTGGAGGTTTGACTTTATGGGAAGAGATGTCAAGGAGCTTGAGTCCTGGTTTAAGGTTTTTGTTTCTCCTGTTTTCTTCTACTTTTATGGTGGTTCATTAGGAGAGAGAGAGAGAGAGAGAGAGAGAGAGAGAGAGAGAGAGAGAGAGAGAAAATTAGTAAATGATAGCTGGGGTGAGGGTGGAGCAAGGGAGAAGAGGAAGAGAGAATCAGAGAGAGAAACAAAGAGAATAGTTTGCTTTATGTTCACTTCATCTTTTCTACCTTTCAGGGGAATTTTGCTCCATTGCAACAAAACACTTCATGTATCACATGCATTTTTGGCCACTACCTCATTCCTCATTGCACAACTGCCTAGTACCTTGCCTAAAAGAGGACAATACATTTTATTACTGCAGCTTATTTAGAAGAAAGAAAGAAAACAATAGTCACCATAGTTTTGTTTACAAATACTTAGAGCCAAAAATATGTGTAATTTTTAAAAATATGTTTTTATTGATTTTAAAGAGAGAGGAATGGAGAGGGAGAGAGAAACATCCAAGGGCTGTCTCCTGAAAGCTCCCTACTAGGGATGGAGCCTGAAACCTAGGCATATGCCCTGATCTGGAATTGAAGGCTCAAACAAGTCACACTGGCCAGGGCCATTGTTTTGTTTTGTTTTGTTTCATTTTGTTTCGTTTCATTTGTTTGTTTTAAATGAGCAATTAAGAAACAAATAACCCAGTACTGTGGTCCAGCAGCAGATGATTTTAATTTTGAAATATCCATCAATTAAGCTGAAGTGAGCCTGAGAGTCAGGAGTTACTTGTTCTGCAAGCTTTCTGTTGTGCAGTGTGACTGGAATACAGCAAGTGATCGGTAAAGCTAGGAGAAGAAAGCTAGATCAGTAATTTGTTAACCTTGCCTGAACATTAGAATTTCATTAGAGTTCTTAAAAAATACCAATGGGGAGGTCACAGAAGGCCAATTAAATGGAGTTGTGCCCAGCCGATGTGTCTCAGTGGTTGAGTGTTAATCAATGAACCGGGAGGTCATGGTTTGATTCCCAGTCAGGACTCATGCCGGGGTTTCAGGCTCTATCTCTTGTATGGATGTGCAGGAGGCAGCTGATCAATGATTCTCTCTCATCACTGATGTTTTTTCTCTCTCTCCCTCTCCCTTACTCTCTGAAATCAATAAAAACACATTTAACAAATACCAATTGTTACCATAGTACACATTCAATAAATCTGAGCTATTATTATCACTAATCACAATATTAGTTTGGCATCCATATACATGTATTTGTAATTACATGGCCCTCCATGACAAAGTGGCTACTCTTGTTGTAAATATGCAAAGCATAGCACTTGAGTGCCTGTTTATTCTTGTTGACAAATTTCAAGAGTTTGTCAGAGTCCTCACTTCCAGAGCTCAGGTAATCATTGCAAAACCCATGAATGCCAAAGAAAAGTTGAAGAACATCACTTCCTTTAAAATAGGTGGAATCTTTGCAATTTTATTCAAGATCACAAGTTAGAGGTTTGGGGATCTGAACCTCTGAGTTCAACATCACAATTCCAAAGTTGTGTTTTTTTTTAACATGTGATCCTGAATAAAACTATGAGTTCACTAGTTGTTCAACAAATGATAATACCTCACAGTTATTGAATGCTATCTGTCCTGAAGGAACTAATGGAAAAATATAGATATTTGGAAGTAAGGTGTTGTTTAAATCTTGATAGTCTCAAACAATTCATATGTCAAAGTTCAACAGATATGTCAAAGACAGGATAAATATTTTAGACATTACTCACCATATAATGTCTGTCCTAACTACTTAACTCTGCTGTTGTATCAAAAGATCACTCATAGACTATAAGTGACCAAGGCTGTATTTCAATAAAACTTTATGCAAAAACAGGCAATGGGTTGGGTTTGGCCCACAGTTAGTAGGTCACTAACTCTTGATGTAGAATATACATTCCTTTTTTTTTTAAGTTTCCAACTCTTTTAAAATTCTCCATCAAAAAAATAGACAGTCTATTTTGTCTTTTTTCCCCTTCTGTTTTCCTTAACATTTTAACCATAGTCATTTTAATACCCTAACAGCTGAATCTAATATCAGGATAATCTGTAAACTAGCTTTTGTTTTGTTTTGTCAGTCATATCATCTGGCATACCTAGTAATTTTTTATTGAATGTCATTCATTGTATCAAATAATTGTCGGGACTTCAGACAATGTTCATGTCCACCAAAAAGCATTCCTCCTTTCCTTGGTTGTCTAAATACAGTGAGGAGCTGGTACTTCAATGCAGTCAAGAATTGGTCTGGGTCAAGGCTGTTTTGCAGTTTTAGTAAAAATACATTTATTTAATCCCCTTTTACCATCATGTCTTTTGGATGGAGAGCCTATGTTTACCCATCCCATCAACCCTGAAAAACTGCAGAAGATTCAGCTTTGCCCTGCAATAGGTCCCAGCTCAGTGCCCCAGCTTCCTGCCTTGGTAACTTCAAATGCTGCAAATAGCTTAAGAAGAAGTCCAGCTGGTTGCTTAAAGCTGGACTCTTCTCACTAGGCATTTATTGTCAAATGCCTATTTACAAGGATGAAGAAAATTACATTCTGTGGCTGAAAAGTTTTCATCATAATTCCTCAGCTTGCTACATAGCTCTAGAACTCAACAAAAGTCTTTTGGAGAAAAGTCCCAGCAAGATTTTTAGGGACCCTTACATTTCTCGTATATTTCTCCAGCCCTTGCCAACTGAAAAAGTTTCTCTTTCTGCTCTAATGGACCTCTGCCTGCGCTACACCTTCTCCTCACTTCTTGCCCAGATTTAGCAAACATTCCCAAGGGGGGAAAAAAGAAACCAGCTGAAATTGTTGGCTTACCTCTGAAAGGATCTCCTCTTTCTGGAAATTAGTCTATCTCATTTGTAACTCTCTGATGCTCTAGAAGATTATGATTTTTTAGTAATTTACATATATACTTTTAATTGACCTTACATGAATTATTACATTCTACTAAACCAATAAATTTTGACTTTATTATAAAAAAGAAAAAAATCTTTAGATACATATAATGCTTCCTAGGGAATTTTAAGGGAGTCTATTGTATAGATATATAATGAAATACTTCTAACAGTTATGCTTATTTTTCCTCTTTTTAAAAAAGAAACTCATAACATATTACTGATTATAACATAAACCCAGGAGATTTTTAAGCTTCTCTCAGTTGTGTATTTATTGTGACTAAATAGAAGAAATGTTAGAATTAGTTTTAGCCATTAAAATTCACTGATTTGGAACTTATTCATTGGATGATTTAATAGGATATTCTTCTACAGAGAATTATATTTTGGAAAATGCCAAAGTAAAAAAAAATATTATAAGGGAAAGTGTATAATATTGTTCAATCATTCATCCATCCTTTTATCTACCCACTAATTTATCATACCAATATCCACTGAGATTTAACTCTGTGCAGTACAGTACAATTACGCAAGGGTGCAACTTGAAGGTGACACATATAACAAATACAAAATAAAGTAGACAAGAAAAGAATTAAAATAATTACAAACACTAATATATATGTTGAAGGAAATTAACAAAGTGCCGACATAGGGAATAATGTTTGGGGACTGCTTTAGATTAAAAAAAATAGTCAGTGAGGTCTCTATGAGGAAATGCCCTTTAAAAGTCTGACCCAAAAGGTGAGGTGGATTTAGATATGCAAAGAGTGGAGAGAATGGGTTTGTCAGGGAATGAGAGTTCATTCCATTTGGAGAAAATAGCATATGGAAAAATCGTGGGGTCTTTAAGGAAGGGCAAGATGATCCAGTGGCCAGAGTAGTGAGCTAAAAAGAGGTTGTCATGAGATGAGTTTGGAAAACGAAGTAAGGAAAAAATTATTCTGTGCTAGGAGTTTGGATTTTATTCTTAGTGCAAAGGGAAACAGTTTACAGTAGAGGACTGATGTGATTCAATCTAATTAGAAGAGGGTCTATGGTTATTCTATGGAGAATGGACTGTAGGATGGTAGGACAGGTACCCGTGAAGCCTGCTACAGTAATCCAGGTGAGAGGTGGTGGTATGCTTGATTAAGATTGAAAGAGTATATTTCACTGATGGTGATGTCATTTTCTGAAATGAGGAAGGTAAGCTTGAGGTAGGTGGGTCTGGGGGTTGCCAAAGTTACATTGTACTGAGGTTTGAAATAAAGAACTTAGAGTACAACTAGTCAGTTTAGTTATGATTTTTTCCTCTAGCAAAAGTTGAGCTACTTGGATGCAGGTGCAAAAAAAAAGGCATTTGGTAGAGCCAGAGTGTTTTCTGAAGACCAGAAGTGTCAGCAGCACCTGGGAGCTTGTTAGAAATGTCGAAACTCAGACCCCGTCTCAGACCTACCTAATCCAAATCTTCGTTTTGGAAGTTCCCTTTGCTATTCAAATGCACATTGAAGTTTAAGAAGCATGTGGCAGATGTCATTTAGGGTTCTAGTTTGGTAAATAAATGCAAAGAAGTAATATGTAAAAAGAAAAAAATCTGAAAGGAAGTAAAATTTTTAAAAAGTAAACTTTTGGTGGATGCAAAGAAGTTAAATGAATGTTAGCCAGCTCCATACCATCACAAGACATATTATTATCATTAGATGATATCTCATTTTCCTCTCCTGGGCATATGGGAGGATTGTGTTTTTTACCCCTTGAAGGTCTGTGACTAGCTGTCCACATGTGCTCATTGGTTGTGTATGGAAGTGAGCCTTGTGGTGTCATGCCTGAGAATGTCATTACCAGTGCAAAATCTTTTATCCTCCATCATCCCAAACCCCTGAGTCACTATGACATACAGAGCCTCCCTGATGACCTGGGTTGAGTATGTGCTCTGAGTGAGAAATACATTTTTATTATTTTTAGGCCCTGAGATTTTGGAATTGCTTGTCATCACAGCATAACTTAGCCCATTTTGACTGATACAATATCCCTAGAACTAGAAAACTCAAGTAGTGGAAATATAATTGAAAAACTCTTAGGGAAATACTGGGTTACTGAATGCTCTGCCGCCCATTGAGAAGGTTCCTAAAAGTCTGGGTCCTAGTCTGGGAACACTATACTGCTTTGAGCTCATGAAGGATGCTCCAATTCTATCCCCTGGCTCAGAATATTAATAAGAACTTCTAGATTTATTTGATATTAGGAAAAGAAATCTCACCTACTTATGTCCTTTGCTCAGGAATTGCACTTTTGACTAATTCTAGCCAAAAATTCTGAAATTAAAGCTATTTCTAGATTTTACTGGGTAGGTATATTTATTGTGTTCTCAATCTTAATTTGGAAATCCCTAGGCTTTCCAGGGAAATAAGCACACTATATCTGGCTCAGTTTTTGTTTTGTTTTGTTTTGTTTTCATCATGTTTCTTCATGACTCAGTTTATTCTCATAGCAATACCTTGCAATCCTCACTTTAGGAAGTCCTGGGGCAAAACACTGGGATACCCAATGCCCTATTGGCCAAATGCTATTTATCCTGAGCTTTTTGCAAAACACATATGATGTATCCTGGGGAATTATGGGCCAAATGTATAGCATTGTCTCTTGATAAGACTTGTCCCTCAAATTTGAACTCTTAACCTGAGGACAGCTCCAGGATGAACACAAGCTCTGTGTATAAAATGCGGGGGAAGGCCGAAACCGGTTTGGCTCAGTGGATAGAGCGTTGACCTTCGGACTCAAGGGTCCCAGGTTCGATTCCGGTCAAGGGCATGTACCTTCGTTGCGGGCACATCCCCAGTAGGGGGTGTGCAAGAAGCAGCTGATCGATGTTTCTAACTCTCTATCCCTCTCTCTTCCTCTCTGTAAAAAATCAATAAAATATATTTAAAAAAATAAAAAAAATGCGGGGGAAGTTAAGAACTATTTATGTATTAGAACAAAGGGTACACTTTCTTTTCCATACAGAGTGATATCTTTCTTTCCTGGTGACACCAGATAAATCTGCAAATAATTTAATATTACCATCTAGTGAGTGACTTTGGTCTTAGAAAATGACAGAGGTTTGAACTGAAGCAAAAGATGTATATTTAGATTATTGCTTTATGAAAAGAAGTTGCTTGTATAATTACCTTTTAATTGAAGCCACTAAGAGCTGTGGGAGCCTTTTATATACCTTACAGATGGACTGTAGGAGTTGATGCTGAAAATAATATATAAATATATGAAGTTTAAACTGTGTCATTTGCACAGTGACTACGATTAACTTTTTTTTTTTTAGGATTCACACAAGAGAGGCAACTGTAACTGGCAGTAGGAGGCATAAAGTGAAAAGAATAAAGTTATTTCAGAAACCACACCTACTCTTTAAACCATGACCTTCACTGAATCTCTCCAGATAAAGAGCAAGGACTATAAAAAGCACTATTTTTAGATGTCAGTTTTCTTCTTTCACTGGATATCTTGTCAACAGTATTAAATGTGAATGACACAGAAACTTTAAGGCTTGTCCTTTGGAGCAAAAATACTGAATACTGCAAGCTGAGCAGACATAATCACTGACAATTATAATTCTAAAGGAAATATTTAAATTCTTGAACCTTTCTGAGCTATTTCACTGACTAAATTAAGAGAACTACAAAATATGACACAATTGAAATAGAATCCTTGATTTATCCTGGGGGACATTTCTGTCTACTTGTAGAAAACTACCTACAAAAATTTTATATATTGATTGGTCATTGGCTTTAGTAACATGTATACATTATAATCCAAAATAATAACCACTACTCAAATAATTGGTAATATCTCGACTGCCTGGCAAGTTGCTTCAATTATCTTGCTTCTCATATTCTTTCTATATATGAAAAAGATTCAGTGGCTCCTTGAAATAAATGTGGTCGAAAATTATTTTTAAATATTTAAACATCTTGACAGTTTCTAACCAAGGCACTATACAAAACCTGAGCTAAGCAGGTGATAGTTAAGAGCATGGATTCTACAATCAAACTGCTGAAGCTCAAATCATGGAACAATTTAGGGCTAGACAATTCTGGAGAACGCAGTTCACCATGCTAAGCCTCTACTTTTTCATCTGCAAAATATGGGTAATTATAGCACCTCCAATGGTTGTTTTAAAACTTAAATGTATTTAGAGGAATTAGAAATTGAAAATGGGAAGAGAAGAAGGGAAGGACTCTGAGTGTCCACTTTTAACCTCTATCTTGCAGTAACCCATTATAACAACCATGTGATGACGTTTGCTTCTTTTTATAGACAAATCAAAAGATGCTAGGAAAAGGGCAAATAGTTTTCCCAGTGCTCCTATGTCATAAATAATAGAAGCACAATCTAAATCCAGATTTTAGATTCCATTTGCTCTATAAACATAATGTACTATTAAGAGTCTCAGAATATTTAGGAGATAAATACTTGGGTTCAAATCAGATTTCATACTTCTGGATTTTTATTTTGAAGAGAATCAGAAAGAACACAGTAGTTGAAAAGAAGTAGCAACATGAATAGTTGGTATTTAAATAAGATATACAGTATCAGGCCATACTTTTGAGAGAGGGAAGGATTGTAGAAGAAAGGGCGGATGGGGTTCAAATTGTATAACCCTAGAGTTATAGCATAGAGATTGGAACAAAGGAAGAGAGGTAACATGCGAATAAAGGGCAATTTGAAACAGAGAAAAAGTAAGTTGAACTAACTCAATCTTAATTCTACTACTTCATGATCCAGAAAAGAGAAAAACAGATAAACCTGGATTTTTCATTCTAGGAACAAGTAGGCATGTTTTAGGGAGAGAACCTTTAACAGTGCACTTGTACTGTGTAAGGAAAATCAAGAAACTGAGATTTTTAATCAGCTAAGTATGTTCTGGATGGATGTCTATCTTAGCTGAACACTCTTGGTACACTTTATAATTGCTACCAATAGTCTACACTAGTGTGTACAGCTATTTCAAGGTATTTGTTCTGGGTGCTTTCCACCAACAAAAGATGCAAATTAATGCTATTTGTGAGGATTGGTGTTTGCAAAGAGCTAGACTGAGAACAGCTCATTCTGAATAAGCCTGCTGAGCAGCTGTCAGATGGCAATGACGTTGATTTACTACTGATGGGGGCCACATTTGATGTTGACCCAGAAGTGAAAGACTGCTTTCCTATCTCTGGTTAGCTGAGCCACCCAGTGCCTTCTGTACTATTCTTATTGCAAACAGAAAATGTTTCTAAATGTTTTAGTCCTTAAGATTCTAGTACTGTGATGCTTTTGTTTGAAAGGAAGGATACATTAGAAATCTGAGCAAATTAGATCCCTCACAGGCATGCATACTTGTTGCCAAAATAGATACAGAGCCGATGTGAAGTAGTCAGAGGCTGTTTGCCTCAGCAGCCATGCTATCTCTTCCTAACTGAGAACCATTTAAGTCTCTGGCTTTGAGCATCATGGCTGGGATCTGCATTGTCAGCATAAAATCGAAGGCTGAATATGATGACATTTTTTAGGTTAGACCCAATTAACTTCATTTCACTTGAAAACTTGCTGTACATTCTACCTACTGAACCACACAGTTTCAAGCCCAGAAGCTGCACTGTCTCTTTAAGCCAGGCATTTCTCATACTATTTGATACCAGTGTTTGCCATGGGTTGTGCTGGTGAGCGAGTTAAGGCAGCTTTCAAGTGTGCCTTACTTAATCCTATACCTGATGTGAGCATAGAAGGATTTTGATTGATTGATTGATTGATTCAGTTACTTTGTTCAATATATTGTGAGGCTGGGACTATAGGATTAAACAATATAGATAAAGTCTCTTTCTTCACAAGACTTATATTCTAACTAGTAGCCCTGTGCATGAATCCATGCGTCAGTAGCTCGCCAGTAGCTCACTGCCACCCTCCAGTAGCTCTCCGCCCGTTGCCCTGCCCTCCTGTAGCTCCCCCCACTCCTCCCATAGCTTGCTGCCTTGCCCGTCCCCCTGTAGCTCTTCGCTGCCCGCTTGTAGCCAGTAGCTCGCTGCCACCCTCCTGTAGCTCCCTCCACCCCCCCACCACCTCCCCTTCATAGCTTGCTGCTCTGCCCCCTCCTGTAGCTCTCCACCACCCGCTTGTAGCTTGCTGCCCCACCCTCCTGCTGATCTGTGATCCAGCCGTTCTGCAGTCGGTCATTATGCTTCACCTTGTAATGACCATTTGCATATTACATCTTTATTATATAGGATGGCAGGGGGTGGGGAGAGTATGCAAAAAAATAAGTGAAGGGATAGATGGCACAATGGCAGGAAAGCTTCAGCACAATGAGGGAGGGTAAGATGAATGGCCATGGTATCATATTGGATAGGGAGTCAGGTAAGGACTCTCGGAGGAAGTGATTAAAAAAAACATGGATCTCTGTGGGAGAGAGATCCCTGGTCCAGGCAAAAGAAAAAGCAAGTACAAAGTCTCTGAGACAGGCATGTGCTTAAGGAAGATCAAAAAGACCAGAATGCCCTAGCAGGTTTGGCTTAGTGGATAGAGCGTCAGCCTGTTGACTGAAGGGTCCTGGGTTTGATTCCTGTCAGGGGCACATTCATTGGATCGTGGGCAGGAGGCAGCCAAATGATGATTCTTTCTCATTATTGACGTTTCTATCTCTCTCTCCCTCTCCCTTCCTCTCTGAAATCAATAATATATATATATATATTTTTTTAATTTTTTTTTTTTAATGACCGGAGTGACTAGAGCACAGTGAATGAGGGGAAAGGTGTCCCAGGAACTGGATCATGGATCATGTAGGGCACGCAGAGCATGGTGAGGCAAGAAGCTTTCCTGATATGCAGTAGCTTGTGCTAGTTATCTTAGGCTTATGTGATTTCATTTAAATTAAGAAAATGATATTTAAATATTTTAACGAAATAGGCATAGTTTTCAAATCTCAAAGGAGACATGCTATGTGAGTCTCCTATGGATTCAATTGTAAGAATGATAAGTTGCAAAGTTTAAATAAAAACCTGGGCACTGCTGGCTTCAAAGACCAGCCGTTGCATTATATCATAAAGGTATAGTTAAGACATAAAAATTTAATTAACTCTAACAGATTTTATGATGCTATATCCTAAGTCATGGAACCTACTCCCAGGTTCAGAAGGACTACTGGGGCAGAAAGACATATGAAAAAATGATTACAATTCAGTGTGATACAGTGATGTATAAGAGAAGAGACAGCTCCGTTTAAATATTTAGAAGAACCAGTACTAAATCTGAGTGGTGCATAAACATTAGTTGATGTAAGGGAGGGGACAGGATTGCCAGTGCAAACACATGAAGTTATGGAACACATGGCCTGAACAGCAAGTCACAAATATTTATCAATAAATTAGAGAAGAGATAGGCAAGGGCTGATCATTGATGTCACACCAATCCTTTGGGCTTTAATCAGTGGTTGGCTGCCACTGAGGAGAGACAGGAGATAAATAAGAGAAGAAAATGGAAAAAAATAAACTACATAAATAGGTTGTCTTTCAGCATAATAATGGAAATAGAGTATGTCTAAAGATTTTAACTTTACCAAAATATTTTTTGACAAAGTTTCAGAGACTAAAGAAAAGTAAAATATCTGAAGTGGCAAGATGTTGTTTTTTTGTTTTTTTAAAAATACATGTTTTTGAAAACTTCTAACTTTGGGGATTAGTTCAGATTGATTGTCATGCTTTACAGGATTTGTTGGCATGAATCTTAATGGGAAATTGATCATTACAATTATTACAGGTTACCCTTTCTAGCATTTCTCTGGTGTGTTAATTCTTGATTATTTAATGAACTTTTGATACATTAATTTTATCACAAAGTTAGCAATGAGATTATAAGGATTAACCTTTTAGTAAACAAAGAAAAGTATGGTGGATCCTTGCTATCACTTAACCCTCCCTAACATTACCATTCTTTTACACTATAAGATGTTTTTCTTCCCTTGAACTATGAGATAAGCAAATATGAAAATTGACAGCATATTTCTCTGGCCATCAGACTAATTTAAGCCTTGCATCTTTTTAAAAAATATATTTTTATTGATTTCCAAGAGGTAGGGAGAGGGAGAGAGAGATAGAAACATCAATGATGAGAGAGAATCATTGATTGGCTGCCTCCTGCTTGCCCCCCACTGGGGATAGAGCCTGCAACTCTGGCATGTGCCCTGACTAGAAATTGAAACCTTAACCTCCTGGTTCATAGATCCAGGCTCAACCATGGAGCCACTCCAGCTGGGCTAAGCCTTGCATCTTAATAGTTTGTTTTGCTGCTGAAGACCCAGCTGAGAGTTTTGGGGTATTTTTTGTTGTTTATTTGTTTTTGTTGTGGTTGTCTTATTTTTGTTGTTATAGTTTATTTTTTTAAATAAAGTAATCTAGCTTTCAGTCATGTCATAGTAGATCTCTAAAGTTATAGATATGTTCTAAAGCTAAAATGTCCTTGTGACAACTTAATTTTGCTACTATAGAAAGATATGTTTATTTTAAGAGGTAAGGCAAAAATTAAGCTTGGCATGTCAATAAAACTGGAAATCTTGAAGTATTTATAATTTCCTGTTTCTGACCACACCTTACTAAACTATCACCCTGTTTACCACATGCAAAAGTAATTTTTTATTTCTAGTTCAATGAAAAAACTAAGCTAATACACACTTTCTCCAATGTGTTGAATTGTGTGCTCTGAGAACAAGATAAAAACAAGCCTGTCAAGCCTGCCCAATATAATGTATAAACTCTCATTAGTTTCTGCATGCTGGATATACAAGTTGAATGTGGGACACACACAATGTGCAGTTTTGAAATCCTCCCAAGTGTTGCAAAGCTATGTTAAAGTTGAGTCTCCAATTGAAAATTTATTTGTTTGATGAAGATCTGCAGAGAAATAATAATGAAGATTCTGATATTTATTGTTTTTTTGTTTGTTTGTTTTTTTGACCATCCAGATTAAAGAGCACCTGGCTAAGGGGCAGCGAATGCTGGCAGGTGACGGGATGTCCCAAGTGACCAAGACACTGTTGGATCTAACTCAGAGGAAAAATTTCTATGCAGGGGATCTTCTGATGTCTGTGGAAATCCTCAGAAATGTGACAGACACATTTAAAAGGGCAAGTTACATCCCTGCCTCGGATGGTGTCCAGGTAAGGGAGAAATCCCATGAAGGAAAAGACTAGTGAAGATGCAATCAGTTTTTGGCCCAAAGAAGTCAGTGCAGCCAGGAAGGAGAGGGTGCTCCCTTCTGCTTGGGGAGGCTTCTGGGTTGTATTTAGTGTGAGCTCTGGAAATGACCTTGATTCCTTTAGTCTACACCCCAGTGTCCTTAACCATAAAATGCTCATAATGCACCTCAAGGAGATCCTGAATGAGAATGTGTGGGAAGTGCATTGAGCCCTTCGATAAAAGGCACTGTAGCAAATTCAAGGTTGTATCATGGATATTTTCTTCCCACATTTAATATCACCATCTCGCCATAGGAGACTATTAAAAGTACATTAAGCATAATGAAAGCACATTAACTATAACATGCAAAGAAGACAGACTTTAAGTTTTGTTTGAGGTGTTGCTACTAGAAGGGGGAAGGCCATATTTAATCTTGTAGAACCATTACCTGAAAATATCAGGCAGGTAGAGAATTGTTCTGGATAAGAAAGTCCGAAATTCATTAAGTCCTCACAGCATATTTTTCCTGTAATGGAAGATTTCTAGAGCAGCCTCATTTACTTCCATAATAAAGTTTAAACACTCACCCAATTTCAGTATTGCCTTGGCCATTAAAACAATGCTTGTTGAATGGCAAACAAAGCATATTTAATATAACTCTAGTTTGCATTTCAGATTAACTCTTTTTGTGCTGTAGGCTACAATGTGTTCCTGCCAAGAATGCTGACTCTATTTCTGCATTTCTAGCTTAATGTCCTTCCTGTATCTCTGCCTAAAGTTCATTAAAGTAAAGGTTTGGCAAAATTCCCAGATCAGGTAGTTTTCCTTTAGCCTACTCTTCATTTGGGAGTTTTATTTGCATTTCACTTGGAGAATGCAGAGGGTTTTGTTTTGGTTTGTTTGTTTTTGTTTTAATCAGCTATGGAGAGAAAGAAAAAATAAAAGCTTTTTGGAATTATGAAGTCATTCGTAAATTATACTGATACCCTGACTGGTAAAAAAAGGCACATATATTAATTAAATATAGGCATATTCTGCTGAAAGTAACGGCTATGAGAATTTTTGGAGCTGCATTCTATATCATATGACCAGTGTCCTAGAATCCTTTTTTTTTTCTTTTTCCCCATATATATGGCCCCCTACTGGGGATCAAGCCTGCAACCCGGGCATGTGCCCTGACAGAGAATAGAGCCCACAGCCTTTTGGTGCAAGAAGGGACAATGCCCAACAAACTGTGCCACACCAGCCAGGGCCTGTAATACATTTTTATTTGTAAAAATACATTGGGAGGTAGGGTAGGGAGATTACCACCATTTGAGCATTTCAAAGGTACTTTTTTCCTTACAAAAAATGAAACAGTTCCATAATTTTCAAATTAAATAAAGTAAGTCAAGTACAGCTTTTCCCTGTAGTTCTGAAATACTTCTATTCATTAGCATTTACATTAAAAAATGACATTTGAAGTCCTTGACATAATACAAATGTTGTAATTTCAAAACTCCTCAGACATGTGATCATGGGTGAAACATCAGACAGAATGGTGCTCTAAATAATCTCTAGGGCCTCTTCCGACTCTCAAGAGTGTAGGACTTTAAGATTTTAGGTGGTAAATTCAAGCAACTGAGATTAGCAGGTTTGGGGGGAACATATTTTGATTGAACTACTCCCTACAGTACATTGACTCAATGTGCAATTAGTTTAACCAAAGGCTTAGTCATGCACATTAGCCGGTTTGACTAAATAGAGCCACTTGGCTGACTGTTTTGTTGCCATTTTGGCATCTTCAGAAATAGGTTCCTCCATTTCCATCCTACTCTCTCATTAGCCCTCCATTTACACCCATATTCTGCACAAAGGGTGTCCCAATCATTCCTTCACAGCAGGAGCTGCGTTTTCTTTTTCGTTGTCTCTGCTGTCTTTTCAGGCACCTGGTATGCCTTCCTTTTCTAGAATTCTTTTTTCTTCCCTCTCCACAGGTCAAAATCCTCGCCCAACTCTAGCAAGTCTTTCTGAATGCCAGACCAGCAAGCCCCTAACTCCATCTGAAAATTATCTTTCTCTTTTCTGAAATCCCAGAGAACTTTTTAAAATTTTTATATTTTTCATTGCAAATTTCTACTTCCCTTTATAGAACCAGCAATCTTTAGGCTGGAACTGTATTGCCATCTTGACATAGTTGGAGAAGTAGGGAAGGCAGTGGAGGGTATAGATTAAGCGTGCTTGCCCTCTAGGCAGAATACTGTGCTTCAGGTCGTGACTTCAACACTTGTTAGGTCGGTGATGCTAGATAAGTTACTGGACTTCCCCATGACTCAATTTTCTCTTCCATTATATGGGATAAAGGTACTTTATAGTGCCAATGTGAGGACAGATAATCTATGTAAAACTTACATAGCATGTTGCAAATAGTAAGAGCTCAAAAAATGCAGCTCTTATTTTCCCAGAAGGTGTGCAGTACCCTGATGGAGCAAAAGCCTGAAGCATCCCTGGACCACAGGTGTCTGCTACCCATGCAGGGGTGCATTTGTTATCTCTGCTAGCAAGAGAGGAAGGGCAGATGCTCCTCACATCATTGACTAAGAAAGAATGGTGCTGATTTTTCCCTTTTTCACTCGCTACAGAGGAGAAGGGCAGGAAAAATGTCAAGAAAAATGGGAGTCAGAAAAGAATCATCAGTCCTTGAGGTTGACACTGCAGGGCCATTTGAGAGCTGGAGAGTATGTGGATGAAGAGAATAGCTTAAATCAATACCTGGGATTCCTGGCACAGTGGGAACCAGGTCTTGAACAGGACCCTAACACCCAGCTGACAATTGCTCCAAGTCGTAAATGACTGCTGTTTTCGGTGCTTAACAGCCTGAGAGGATTCCCTGTTGTTTCTCTGTGGTAGAGAGAGCCTTGTACAAATAACAGCTCTTTCTTGTCAGTATTTAAACCTTGCCCTTACTCTAAAGGTGAAAATGAGAAATTCGATGCCAAATAACGTCCTTAAATGGGTGAGATATTAAGTAACAAATCTTGCTTCACAAATCAACATGAGTATACCCTACCATGAACAGGCTTTAGCAGATGGCTGCTGGCTGCTAGGAGCTCACAGTCTCCATAGGAGAGTACAAAGTATGTGCGGCAATCAGGTGGGCAAAGCAAGGGAGACAAAGATGTTTTAAGAATATATATATATGCCCCCCCCGCCGCCAAGTGCACCAATTTCATGCACCAGGCCTGGTGCATGAAATTGGTGCACTTGGCGGGGGGGGGGGGGGGGGCATGCCTCAGCCCGGCCTGTGCCCTCTTGCAGTCTGAGAGCCCTCGAGGGATGTCTGACTGATGGCTTAGGCCAGAAATTGGACATCCTAGCGCTGCTGGCGGAAGCAGGAGAGGCCTCCTGCCACCGCCACTGGGCTCCCCAGGCATGAGCCTGGATTCTGGCTGAGCGGTGCTCCCCCTGTGGGAGCTCACTGACCACCAGGGGCAGCTCCTGCATTGAGCATCTGCCCCCTGGTGGTCAGTGCACATCATAGCAACTGGTTGTTCCACTGGTCAATTTGCATATTAGCCTTTTATTATATAGGATAGTGCAGTCTGTCAACTAAAAATGCCATGGAATGTGAATAAATGGTTGTGGTTTTACTCTTTAAAAACATAGTAAAACATCTGATAGGTGGTTTTGTCCTTTCAGAATCCCCCATTGTTTCCTTCGGAGTCAATAAAATACTGAGATTTGGGTTAACACAATGTCTCTACAGGTAGTTTAATTTTCTATTACGATTCCATTTATTATCAAATATTGGGAGAGCCCTGGCCCAGTGGCTCACTTGGTTGGAGCATCTTCTAGTACATGAAAAGGTTGCAGGTCCGATTGATTCCCAGTAGGGTATATATGGAAGGCAACCAGTCTCTCTCTCTCTCTCTTTCTCTCTTTCTCTCTCTCTCTCTCTCTCTCTCTCTCTCTCTCTCTCTCTCTCTCTCTCTCTCTTTCTCATTCCCTTCTTTTCTTCTCTCTAAAATGAATAAAAATATATCCTCAGGTGAGAATCCAAAAAATTACTGGGGCATGTATTAGTTTGCTAGAGCTGCCATAACAAATAAGACAGACTACGTGGCCTAAACAACAAAAATTTACTTTCTTACAGTTCTAGACGCTGGAAGTGCAAGATGGTTTCTCCTGGGCCTCTCTCCTTAGCTTTGCACACGGCTGTCTTCCCCTTTTCCCCATCTGTCTGTGTTCTCTGTGTGCACCCACCCCTGGTATCTATGTGTCCTTATGTCATCTTATAAGGACACCTATTGGATTGGATCAGGGCCCACCCTAAAGGCCTCATTTTAACTTAATTACCCCTTTAAAGGCCTAGTCTCCACATACTCTCACATTCTGAGGTCCTGGGGGTTAGGGCTTCAAGTTAATGAATTTGGGGGCAGCCACTATATAAGTTAGAATAGGGAATCCTGAAGGACTGTGAGAATTTCCCTTTAGCAAAGAGGCATGTGCCAGGCCTCTTCCCCAGGGAAAGGACCTGCTATGGCTTCTGCCTGTAGTGTTGCCAGGGGTAAACTTGTAATTCACACATGATTCTCACACATGCTGACTCTGATGTGTCAGCCAGGCCTGCCCAAACTTGGGTGATGGGTCAATACCTCATTCCTTACTTAAGAATTACCCCTGGTCTGTATTTGAGGATGATTTTGCCACCCTGAGTTACAATGTTTGTATGACTTTGCCAGGCAACTTCTGGGGAAAAAATCATTTAGCGTATTTAATTGTATTAGTTTCACTAACTTTCTGTCCTCTTATTTTTAAGTGAGAGCCCCAGAATAAGACCAAGTTCATACCCCATAGCACAGAACATTGTCTATTGCTTCTTTCCATGCAGCCTCCCATGCCCTCTGCACCTCAAAGCAAACCCACTCTGCTATCCCTTGCTAAAGCCCTTGATCCTCAATTTGGCCTGGAGAGACTGGCAGTATTGTATAAAAATTGTCCATCCAAGCTATTCGGAAATCCCACAGATCAATGAGATTAGTGTGAAAGATTCCTGGATCAATCAATGTCCTCATGTCGTTTTCAAAATGAGTCCGAGTTTCTGGTTTCTGTCAGATTTGTGACTAAGAGAAAAAGAAAAAGACATATCCTTAAAGACTGTTTTGGGGTTTTCTTTGCCCCTAAACTAAGGAGTGTGTGGAATATTTACTTCCATCATTTGCTCTCACATTCCTCTACATCTGGCAGATTGCTGTGGTCAAACTGGGACAGTCAGCGCTGCTGGCAGAGCTCTCTGACCGTTCAGGTCATCAGCCTGCTGTGGATCCCACTCCTGACCTCCCCAACCTTCGCACCCCAATCCTTTGTCTCCCAGTTATCCCCTGCTTTTCCAGTGGCTCAGTTTCTTGTCTCTGAATCATATTCTTGATATATGTTGTTCCCTGAATCCTGCTAGGGGTGCCCTGGACTATAATCTCCTGTCTTCCTGAATCCTTGATAGTTTCTAATTACCCATGGTTAGATGATATGCTGCTTGGGTAGGTATTCTGGATTAAAGATCTAAACCATAGTATAGGGACCAAGAGGTCACTGGTTTGATTCCAGGTCAGGGCACATGCCCAGGTTGCAGGCAATCCCCAGTAGGGGGCATACAGGAGGCAGCCGGTCAATGATTTTCTCTAGTCATTGATGTTTCTCTCTCTCCCTCTCAATCCTTTCTCTCTAAAAAAAAAAAAACAATTAAAAAGCATATTGAAAAAATAAGTGTGATAGTTCCTTTCCTAGGCTTCATGAGAACCCTGGTGGCACTGAAGATGGGGCAGGGAGGGTGTTGAGAGGAGGTAGCAAATTAGATGAAGACTGGTTACTGATGATTTTTTATTCCTTCAATGCCTAGCCAATGATCATTGAATGGAATCAAATTGAAATATTTGAGTGTGTATATTGTCCTATGCTTTATGTAGGAATGGAATCAAATTGAAATATTTGAGTGTGTATATTGTCCTATGCTTTATGCTGTATACTAGGGGCATAAGAGTGAACAAAATACAAATAAGCCCAACTAGATTATAGCCTGGTAGAGGAAAAAGCCCTAAATGGATCATCATACAAGTGCATCATAATTAAAAATTGTGATATAGTTTAAAAGAACACTCTGAGTCCGCATGTTTGTCCCCTGTCATCCTGTAAGTGAGTGCTACACGGCTGGCTGGCTGCCTGCATTACTCTCCTCTCTTTTACCTCAGAGTGAAGGAGCAATTCTTCATCCGTGGTGAATGCATGGTAGTTTTGCTGAGGCACTTATGCATGATGGTGAGTGGAGTGGAGTCAGAAACTGTCATGCCAATTCACCCTGTGTTTGGGAAAGCTGACTATCAGAACAGAGAACAAGGGCCCCTTGTGGTAGATAGAACCTCTTTCTTCACATCATAGTTCCATGGTTGATTACTTCTACATACTGGCTGTTGCCTTTTCCTGTGGATTGGGTGCTAAGCCTGAATGACAAAGATATTGGGAAATGAAAAATAAAAATCTTCATTGTACAAGATCAGGAAGAAAAACAATAATATGCAGACCTAGTATACTTGGGGAGAGGGTGATATGATAAGGCCCTTTTTTTAAAAAGGAAATTGCATATAAATCTAGACATGAAAAACAGGAAAGGGTTATCTGAGTAAAGAATTAGAAGTAGAGCAATGGAAGGGAGGGGACAACGTTGTAGAGGTCCAGAAGCTGGGCACAAAGGAGCTTGGGGGCATGAAGAAGTCTGATGAATCTGGAGTAGAAACAGCAGGGGGCAGGATAGGGGGTAGGATAGTGAATTAGACTTGGAGAGATAGGAAGGGCTAGATCATGCATAGCCTTGCAGCCATCACCTGCTCTGGAGAGGAACCAGTGACCTACCTCTGCTGTACGTCCTTAGTCTAATGGCTTGTCCCTGCTTCCTTGCCCAGCCTGTAAGCCTTTCTTATGCTTCCCCTATATTTCTAGTCAGGACTATCACTACTCCTTAAGACTGTCAGTTCCACATTATGAAATCTACTGTTTAGGGCTTGTCTTTGTCTCTCAGTGCCCAAGTATTTTGCTGGTGGGTTAAGGGGAGGAGAGCACACCTGGGGGACTCAGATATCTTAAATCATTAGCCTAATCTACAACTCTGTTTCTACATGGAATTCAGGAAAAGCTCAACACTATGACATGCTTCAGTATATCTATATAAAATTATATATAGCCCATGAAAAACGTGTCAAGTGGAAGCAATCAGACGTTGCATGAAGAATCATTTACCACTTTCCATAAAAGAGAGTGTCCTTTCAGTCTCACGTCGTCCAACATAGGAATTGCACTTCGTTGTTTTGCTTGTTTGTTTTTAAATTTACATTATTTATTGTTTAAAGTATTACATAAGTCTCCTTTTTTCCCCCATTGACCTCTCCCCAGCTGCCCCCACCGCCCAGCAAATGCCCTCCCCCCGACCCCCGGCCTGTGTCCATTGGTTTTGCTCATATGCATGCACACAAGCCCTTTGGTTGATCTCTTGCCCCCTCACCCCCACCTTCCCTTATAGGTTGGACAGTCTGTTCGATGTTTCTGCTAAGCGAAATAAGCCAGCCAGAGAAAGAAAAATATCACATGATCTCACTCATTTGTGGAATGTAATGACCAACATAAACTGAGGAACCAAAATAGAACCAGAGTTGTAGGAATTGCACTTTGAATGTGGCAGAAACTTGTGTGCTTGTCTTTATAACAACCATTTACTGCACTGATTTCCCTAATACTTCCTGCGAAGAGAAAGCAGTCATGCCTTTTGTCCCCGATAATTGCTGGGTACAGTGCCTCTCACGTAGTAGGTGTTTTATGACAGCAACACTGAAAACTCCTCTCAGCAGAATACATTCTTAGGAAGGACAGTTTTTTGCTGAACAAATTATAGACGCTGAAGTTAGTGGTGAATCAGCTCTGTGCTCTACGTATTGCCCAGAGAGGATTAGGCTATAAAAGAGGATCGGAGAGAGTGCCGCTGGTTGTGAAAGTCTATAGCAGTGTTATAGATGCATATTTGCCATAATGTGGCTATAAAGACAAATCATGCAGCCAGTCATAAAAAAGATAACACGGAGGGCATAAAATCATAATGCTGCCATATATCGAGCACTTAGTGTGTGTCAGATACTGTGCTAAGAATTAGC
Source organism: Cnephaeus nilssonii (assembly GCF_951640355.1). Lineage (NCBI taxonomy): Eukaryota > Metazoa > Chordata > Mammalia > Chiroptera > Vespertilionidae > Cnephaeus > Cnephaeus nilssonii. The sequence goes on along the minus strand of NC_137080.1, from coordinate 66,886,069 downwards.
TCCAAGCTTCACAACAGCTATTATCATCTCTTACAGGTTAGAGAAGTAAGAAGACACAGGTGGGCAACATTAGCCCACAACTACCCAGTTTATAAATGTTGGTGAAACTTCAAACCAGGTCTGACTACTTAAAGCTCTAAACTTAGACTCTGCTAAGGACACTCCATTTTCCAAATAAGTCTAGGCCATAGAGATCAGGCCTGATCAAAACACAGCAAAACAAAGATCTCCTGCCACACGCCACTCAAGGGTTGACATAAGTGACCTGCTCCATGAGTTATCAAAAGAGGGATATTACCACAAGTAGCGGAGCTCTTAAACACTCTAGCGAGTAGTGGATCTGTTGCCATGGAAGGCACTTAATTCTCTCCTCAAAACTTCAGTCAAGTGGCCTGAAATGCTATGAGTCCCCTGTTCACAATACGGTGTTTGGTTCTACTCTGTTTATCTATCAGCCTGACCTTTGAGCAAATGTCAAAGTGAATTTATTTATTTTTCCCAATGTGCATGAGATAGATTAGGAGCAGGGTCAGCTCCAAGGAATGATGCTTGAGTCAGTACTCTGAGGTGTACTGACCTTGTGACTTCATTACAGTCATGTGCCACTTAAAGATGGGATGTGTCCTGAAAAATGCCTTATTAGGCGATTTCACTGTCACATGAATGCTTATTAGGCGATTTCACTGTAGCATGAACAAAACAACACGAGATAAAATTAAGCAAAGAGAAAATTATGCAATCATGAGACGTGAAATGTATAAGGCTGCTGCTGGCTTAACATGGCACAGCAAACTTATATATTTTTTTATAAGTAGAAAGAGTATACTCTAAAACAACAATGAAAAGTATAGTAAGTACATAAACCACTACTATAGTCATTATCATTATCAAGAGTTATGTACTGTATATAATTATATGTGCTATAGTTTTATACCATTGGCAGCACAGTAGTTTTGTTTACACCAGCATCAGCACAAACATGTGAATAATGTGTTGTGCTATGGTTATGATGTTACTAGGTAATAGGCGTTTTCAGCTCCATTATAATTTATTAGAGGCCCGGTGCATGAAATTTGTGCACGGGGAGGGGGGTGTTCCTCAGCCCAGGCTGCACCCTCTCCCACCTGGGACATCCCTCTCACAATCCAGGACTGCTGGCTCCCAAATGCTCGCCTGCCTGCCTGGCTGATTGCCCCTAACCACTTCTGCCTGCCAGCATGATCACCCTCTAACCATTCCCCTGACAGCCTGATTGACACCTAACTGCTCCCCTACTGACCCAATTGCCCCTAACTGTCCTCCCCTGCTGGCCCCATAACCCCAAACTGCCCTCTTTTGCCAGCCTGGTTGCCTCTAACTGCTCTCTCCTGCAGGCCTGGTCACCCCCAACTGCCCTCCCCTGCAGGCCTGGTTGCCCCCAACTGCCCTCCCCTATAGGCCTGGTCCCCCCCAACTGCCCTCACCTGCTGGCCCGGTCACCCCTAACTGACCTCCCCTACTGGCTTGGTCGCCCCCAACTGCCCTCCCCTTCAGGCCTGGTCGCCCCCAACTGCCCTCCCCTGCAGGCCTGGTCACCCCTACCTGTCCTCCCCTACAGGCCTGGTCCCCCCCAACTGCCCTCCCCTGCTGGCCCCGTCACCCCTAACTGCACTCCCCTGCAGGTCTGATTGCCCCCAACTGCCCTCCCCTGCAGGCCTGGTCGCCCCCAACTGCCCTCCTCTGCTGGTCCGGTCACCCCTAACTGCCCTCCCCTGCAGGCCTAATCACCCCAACTGCCCTCCCTTGCAGGCTTGGTCCCTCCTAACTGCCTTCCCCTGCAGGCCTGGTTCCTCCCAACTGCCCTCCTCTGCCAGCCCGGTCACCCCTAACTGCCCTCCCTTGCAGGCCTGGTCCCTCCCAACTGCCCTCCCCTGCTGGCCTGATCGCCCACCACTGCCCTCCCCTGCTGGCCATCTTGTGGCGGCCATATTGTGTCCACATTGGGGGCGCCATCTTTGACTACACAGGGGCAGCCATCTTGTGTTAGAGTGATGGTCAATTTGCATATTACTCTTTTATTAAATAGGATGGAACCACTGTCATATACAGTCCATTGTTGTCCAAGATGTTATGTGGTGCACGACTGCATTTCTTTTAAGTCGGGATCTCATTAAACACCTGCTATGGACAAGGCTGAGGATACACTGATGAGCAAGAAATACTGTCTCCCATAAATGCCCCTCAACCCCCTCCTTAAGATGTTTGGGCTTAGCTCACTGTGCCTCTGCGTAGCCCCACAACTGATGGTTCCCAAATTAGCAGACAGGGAGGTAAAAGGAGAAGTTAATTCTGTACTACTTTCTCACACTGATTTAGTGAAGTCTGATTTATTGGCCTTAGAAAGTGATACAAACACATTTCTCATCCTCTCTGGTTAATTGAATGTAATTTAATAATTTGTGTTTTTGATGTATGCCCTTTGCTGATTTAAAAATAACCAAACTCGGAATTTATCATTTTGATCAGGAATTGACTAGCCTTCATGTACAGTGTAGTCACTGACCCACTGTGAGCAAACCATTCTTTGTGTTTTCCCAGAAATGGAGATGCATTTACACAAATTGCTCCCCATTCTCGTGGTGTCTCTTGTTAACACCAGCATGCATTTTGTGTAAAAGCTGGCAGGGGTTAGGATGCAGATCAGGGTCCTGGACCTCAGCACAGCTGACTGGCATGGACAGGGATGAAATCTGCAACTTCTGCCTCATTAGCAACGGGTCTCCTACTGAGTTAACCAGCCTTAGGCAATTGGCAAACACTGAAGGTTAATTCTTTCTGCCCATAGGTAGAGTTACAGCTCAATGAACTAAGCCCTTAAAATGTTATAGCTCCATCCAGGAAATTTTAAGTGGGAAAAAAAATGGCTGGTAGTACAAAAAGGTAAAATGAATTGTAAACAAGTCTAAAACAGACTTGCAATTTTTTCCAAGAGTTGTACAAAATATTCTGTGACTTTTATAGAGGGTATGACTCAAAACATGTTTCAACCACCTGATTGCCAGAAACTATTAAAATAAATAGTATAAATAGGGCAATTAAATATAGATACCAACAGTGTCAAACCACATGAGAAGAGAAATGAAGCAGCTTTGTTTTTCCTGTAAAAACACCCAGGTGAATTTATTTGAAATTTGAATAAAGGCCTGCTTTGAAAAGCTAGATAGGGAGGAAGACTGAAGAGACTGAAAAAAATGATGATGATTATTTCCCGCCTCAAGGGAGTCCTTTTCTGAACTAATGTATTCATATGAGGCCTTGCTCCTGCTGAATTACCAGTATACACAGACCAGTTAGTAAAGCCTCCAAGAACACAACCAAGGGCTACTGTCTCTGTAGTTTAAGGCAAATGTCATGGATTCATTTTACACTTCCTAGGTGTCCTGCGACCCCAAGTCACTGCTCATCCTCCACGGGCACCTGGTTTTCCTCTCCTGGCTCCTGTGTCTTGAAGACACTGCGTGTGAGAGCTCAGGGGGGTCTCTCCAGTAAGCATCCCCGTGTGTGAAATAGTATAACACAATGGAACCGAACTGAGCCCCATTCTCTGGCAATGTGGACCCTGGGAATGAAAAATGAATGTCAAAGTGTGCCTGTCAGCACATAAAGAGAAAATCAAAAACTCGTTTTGCGTACTGCTAGCCTAAGGTCAAGCCAGGAGGTCCTTCAACAGTTACTTAGGGATGATGAGGGTGATGGCAAGAATTTGGAACTTTAGTAGAACATGTTACTGTGTCTATTCATTCCTCCACATAGCTTCCTGGAGGGAAGCAGAGGACCAAAGAAAGCAATTAGAAAATAGCTCAGGTGTATTGAGAGTGGACCATGTGCTAAATGCCAGGTACTTGGAAAATTTCATGTAATTTTTGAAATAGGTAGTTGTAAAAGTTAAGTAAGACTAACCAGGAAGGACAGAGTCAGGATCCAGCTGAGGAAGCCGGTCACTTGCCTCAGCTTTGCTCAAGGAGTAGCCTTCGCTATAATGCTCATTGAAACTGCAATTCAAGTAGCAAACGCGGTTCACAACCGGTTAACTTGTAATAACAGAAACATGGGACTTCCATTACAAAAGGAAGAAAACTCATTTCTAGCAATAATATGACAGAATAGAGAGTCCATAATAGATCAAATTATTGTGACACTGCTTTACCTTTTCTGGTGTCTTCTGAGGTGTACATGTGAAGTTATGTAGAAATTCTAGAATTATGGTGCTGACAAAGGGTCTTCAGAGATCTCCTAGAGTAATATGTTAGGGCCATACAACAATATTGCAAAGGGTTTATACCCTCATCGTAAAATCAGACCCAATGGATATTGTCGGAAAGTACATTCTCTCCTGTAACATTAAACCTTTATCTAATTTAATTTTCAGAACTTCTTTCAAATAGTTAGCAACCTTCTAGATGAAGAAAACAAAGAAAAATGGGAAGATGCACAACAGGTAAGTTATTTCACAATGTAAAGTGAAGTTGGTTAACTAAAATTTAAAAATATGTGAAGAAATTAATGGCTTGCCGTTCCAAGAACATAAAAGGGGACTTTTAGAAGTCATTGTGGATTATATTATACTGTAATTTTACAGAAACAAATTTCTCTCTTATCATAACAATCAATGGAATGAATGATCTTTCTTAACGTGGGAAAACTGAGCAGGTTTAAGTTATCTATAACTTAATACATAATAACTCTACGCTTTGTCAGTCGGTTTCTTTCCTGTCTTCAGACTGGTAAAAACAGCAAGTGTAAAAGCACATACTGCAAATGGAACAGTGGGGTATGAAGGAATAAAATCATTTGCATTTACTACCATACTATATATAATCTGGATCATACATGTAGACTTGCACTTTGATCCAAAGCCAAAAGTTGTAAATATGAGTTCTCATTTTAAACGCTTAAATGGAAAATTCTGTGTGTTTTTTTCTCTTTCTGCTGTGCATGATCAGTGTAGCAAGTGGCCTTATTGGTTTAGTTATTGTTTTAAAATGCTTTGCACTGCCACTGGTGCAAGACTCTCTGACATATGGTCAATAACATTTTTTCTATACTGCAGAAAAAGGGGGTTAGAGGTTAAGAAAAGGAGAATGTTTTTTACAATCCTGTAAAAATTTAATTTAACGGAATGTTAAACTTTGTTTTTTACTTGACCCTTATTAAAAATTCCAAGGGAACAATGCATTCTTGAAAATAAAAATATTTTCTGAGGTTCAGATGAGCCATCTACCCCTTCTTCCTTTTAAATCACATCTGGGTCCCGAGGAGTAGAGCATGCCCTTTATTCCTATTATGATAAGAGCTCTAAAAATAATCCAGTGTGCGTCTACCTCATTATCAGGTACCAATTCTGTGCTTCTGGCCATAGCAAGAAAAAAAAAAAAAAGCACTCCTTGGTTTAAGACCCTGAATCCTTTATCCTTTTCTACTCCTTTGAATTATATATTTGTCCTTGGCATTTTTTTCGAGAGGAAAGCCTCATCCACTCACTGTAAGTAAAAGGTCTTTCCTTAGTAAACTGCCACTGAAGCTAAGCACCTCTTTCTAGAATCCTGGCGACTATTAATTATGGATATATTTAGAACAAATGTATAACACCCTATTTAAAACAAGACTGCAGTTTATCAGATGCTGGTATTTATTGTGAGGTCCCCACGTGAATGAATAATGAATGGTGGCAGAACTCAGCAATGGAAAATTCTGAATCCATAATCCATCTATCCATCTATTTACTTGTGATTTTTAAGTTAACTATAGTCATATATTTTACTTATTTTTCAGTGGTGATGATCCTTAATGCTTTTTAAAAATAACCATTTGAAATTAAAAACCACTGTTTTTTTTGTAGCTTTTACTAAGAGGTATGTTCATAAATGCAGCCACATGGTAGATGAGTCTCCAAGTTTGTGGCACAAAGGGTGAACTCCTCCCTCAGAAATAAGCCTGGTTTAAAATCCACCAAAGATAGTCCCTCATCCCTAGTGGGCCACTTATCTTATTTTAGTGTAATTGCCTCAGCAAAGTAAAATATAACACATGGCTATATACGCATTTGGAAAACTAGTTATATAGGCATTTGGAAAATATGACACTTTTGAACAACAACAACAAAAAAATAGAATCATTTCAGAACTTGTTTGCTGCACATCAGCCATCGTTAGGAAGGATGAAACTATATTTAGTTTCAGCATTCTACTCAAAATGTAGTATACTAAAGTAAAGAAAAAAAGACTGCACTTTGTATTACACTGTTTTATATGCCATCACTGTGATGTGAACAGACAAGTCCATTTCAGTCCAGACAAGCCATTTTAATTTCAGGCGTGATATTACGTTCTGTGTTTTCGTTATACTGAAGATTCCCCTATCTGCAGCAGGAGTGGGCAAACTTCAAGCCAAATCCAGCCTCACACGTGTTTTGCAAATAAACTTTGGGAATATAACCACATTCATTCATTTACATAATATCTATGGCTGCTTCTGTGAGACAAGGACAGAGTTAAGTTGTTCCAACAGAGACCCCCTGACCCACTAAACTGAAAATGTTCCCCGTCTGGCCCTTTACCAACCTCTGCTCTATATTTGACTACTGCTGGGGAAATAGAGTTAAAAACAAAATCTTCTGTCAGCCTAGCAAACCTCTCCGCAAAGGTAGAAGAGAAAGAAAAGTTTTCTCTTTTTATTGAATAAGCGCTAAACTGCACCAGAATGTGATGGGTCACAGGCACACTGCTAAGAAAATGCAAAGACAAAAAGACATCTCACCCCTTTGTATAGCCCAGCGGATACAACAGATTATACATGTGTCCTCAGGATAAACAGTAACTAGTCCTCAAGTAAGAGGACTTGATAGCACCATTTGTCACACATAGTTCATCTTAAATTCACTTGGTAATGAGGTGACCATGTGTTAGTTAATTGGCTTTAACCAAAGTTAAAAAAAAAAAAAAAGAAGAAAAAGTGTTACGTTTTAATGACTGAAAGTAGTTTTGCACCTTAGAGCAAGGTGCTTGCTGAAGTTCGGTCCGACCCTCCCACAGAAACTGAAAAGTGGGGGCACTGTTTCCCTTTTCACCTTTCAAAGAAAGACACGCCTGGGTCTTTAAGTTGGTAAGAGACTATTTCACTTTTTAAAAGATTAACCAATATTTCAAAGAGACAGAGAAAGAACTCAACAATGACTCCTTTTCTAAAGTAAATGCTCTGAGAAACGGGAAGACGTGGGAGTGGGTTTGGGGAAGGGTGTCTCTTATTTTCAACAGAGAAAATTAAGCCTCTTAGTTTTTTATTTTTATATATATTTTATTGATTTCAGAGTGGAAGGGAGAGGGAGAGAGAGATGGAAACAGCAATGATGAGAGAAAAATCATTCATCAGCTGCCTCCTGCACACCCCACGAAGGGGATCAAGCCAGCAACCTAGGCATGTGCCCTGACTGGGAATCGAACCGTGACCTCCTGGTTCATAGGTTGATGCTCAACCACTGAGCCACACCAGCTGGGCAAAGCCTCTTAGTTTTAATTTGTATTTGCCCTTACACTACACATACTCATATACACATATTCCTACACAAAAACAGAAGGAAAAATGCAGTAGTAGCTGGAAGCTTGGAGCAGATGGACATTTTGTGCACATTTTTAGAATGGGGATGATGACATTTCAGAATTCATATTTCATGATTGGAAATGTAGGTAAGAAATAGAATTTATCCCTAAATATTTCTGAATTAAAAAAACACACACAACACAGCTATTTATGCCAAACATTTGTAAATGTAATATCCATTGTTGACATCTTCAAGCATATGTAAGTAAATATATGTATATCTTCGATGTCTGATTTTTAGACCAGCGCACCCACAGGTTCCTGTAACAAACACACACTGCCTGCTACCCTCAGGGACCAAGTCTTCTCACTCCTCTAGCCCTCTTCCGGCTCTTCCTGTATGCTTTCCTGCTGATCAGCATGGCTTCCACCTCTGCACTACCCTTTGCAAATGCAAAGCCACTGAAACTCTTTAATCCACTTCATTTTTCTCATGGCTAGAAGCTGCAGTGGTGCTAAATGGCTAAAAGAAATGAATTTAACTTCCAAAGACTCTTTTGTTCTAATATGGTTATATAATGCAGGCTGACCCAAGAAGCATTATGGGTTATACTTGTTAAATTCATGTCACCTTTTAAATGGCTTTCGTGTTCCACACACTGTGAGCTATTGGCAGAATCAGGTCGTCTTTAAGAAAGCACTCATCTGTTTGTAGTGTGTGAGATGGCATCATTATAAGTACATGTGAAGCACCTACTCTAGAGCTGTTATTATGGCCCTAAAATTACTTCTAAAGTTATTAATACAGTGGGTATTATAATTATTTGAAATAAATATCGCTTCCAAGATATTTAGTTATTATGTGGTAGACTTAATAGTTTGTATATATCAATAATAATTGTTTTTCTTCTAGTTTCCATCATATAGATGCTAGTAGATAAAATTTTTTGAAAAGCCCCCAAATTTCAGTGTTTGTTCTATGTTGCCTTTAAGTACGGGAAGGAGCCCATCAAAAGTAAAGACACTCTATTTCTAAGTAGACCATCTGTTGGATATTTTGAGTTTCTATACATTTATAAAGGATTAATCACTGCATCATATCACTTCCAAAGTTCTTGCTGTGTGACACCTGCTGTTGTTCTCAGCTATTAGTTAAAAAATACAATTGTTGCCAGTTGCAGAAATGTCTTTAAATAAATCAGAACTTATTTTTGACCTCATTGTGTAGTTGGTATTGTTTTTTAATTCCAGTTACATATCCCATTGCATAGACTTTTTATTTCATTTTAATCTTTTCTTATTTTTATAGATTTACCCAGGCTCAATAGAGTTGATGCAGGTGATTGAAGACTTTATACACATTGTTGGAATGGGGATGATGGACTTTCAGAATTCATACTTAATGACTGGAAATGTAGGTAAGAAATAGGATTTTTTCCAAAATCTTACTGAAATTAAAAAAAAAAAATGCAAGTATCTGCGCCATCCATTTCTAAGTGTAATTGTCCATTGTTCCTATCTTTAAGTATCTCAGAGTAATGTATTATGGATTCCTGGTGTCTGATTTTTAGATGAGTTCACCACACACACACACACACACACACACACACACACACACACACATTTGCATGCATCTGCATTCATTTGTAGGAATGCATATAGACCTACTGGTGTTTATCTATCTGCACATGTGTATTTAAAGGAGAATATGTGCTTCTTTTTCCATTGCCAAATGCTCATTGCTTTTCAATCTAATGTTGAAAATATGTAATATACACTCGAGTGTGTTTCTTAAGAAAATGAGTCTTTATAGTTCTCCATATGAGGATGCCGAGTTCCTCTCCTGCTAGTTGTCCCGAGGAAGTGCTGGATCTGCATGGGTTGTAGAAGGCTTCGGAACACCTTTAAGGGTCATGATCATGGTGCTATTACTGCAGTTACTTTTTTCCTGAGTGGCTCCCGAGACACACTGGGTCTCTCAGATTCCTCTGTAGTAGATTCAGTAATGTTGAGCACATACATTGAAAACACATTTCTTCCTTTAGTTGCCTTAATATTGTCCCTTATAGAGAAAAGTTACATAGCAAAACCTACACACACTTTGAGGCTGCCACAGTTTCATTGAGCCAACAATAATTAACCAAATGGCACATTTCTCTTTGTAGTTAAAAAAATGGTAAGAGCAAAAAAATGGTCAGATATTAAATGCATTGAATTTATAGTTTTCTCATTTTTTAAAACTTCCTCTTGTGATGTTACTGTAATTCAGGAAGATTTTCTTTTAGCCACATGCTATAGTACAGAGAGTAATGTGTTTAAATAAACATCTTACTTCACATTCTTATTCACTGGATGTTTAAGCATTAGTTTCTGGTTCAAGAAGAGACCTAACTTAGCAGAAGGTTCAACTGGTATAGAGCATACTTTTTCTATGATTAAGACTTGTGGTGGTTCCCTTTATATGTGTTTTCTTCTGAAGGTCCTTTAGTCCCTCAGAGACTCATTTGATCCTAAGATACCTTTTACAAAGGTGACTTGACCTCAAATTGCAATGGGTGATAGCTAACTACCAGTAATATTCTTCAGTTGAGGAAAGCTTTGCAATGGAGTCTAAAGACATTTTCTTTCCCATATAGCATCTTCATACAGCATAAGGTTTCACCAGTCAAATTTATATCGTAATTCACCTTCAGAGTCAGTTTGAAGGCCCAGATCTTCCCCAGAGAGGGTGTTCAACAGCTTGTGCTGGTTCAGGAATGGAATGAGCTATCCCTTGCTAGGGCCAATGAGAAGAAAAAGGAAGAATAGTATCTTTGTTGATGAGTTCAGAAACCCAAGCAAATCCAAATTATATGTTCATTCCAAAAGTAGCTAGGCAAAGAGAAGAAAGGTAATCTACAGGTAAGGGATAGCATGTTGAGCTATGATTTGGGGGGCACCTGGGAAGAACCTGGAAGTTTCTAGGGATGCTGGTCATTCAAGCTGGGACCACTCTCCTAAGGGCCTTATTTCTGACTTCTTTTCTGGAGAAAGAACACGAAGACAGCTCTGCCGGATTGGATAATTCTCAAAGTAATATACCAGCAAAACTGAAAAGAAGCAAATAGCTATTGTTTTTTTTTTCCTTTTTGTAAGTGTTAATATCTAATTCTGAAAGGCATTGTTAATTAAAAGTATTATCAGAGTAATGCATAGCATTTGTCCAAAATGTATTTAGAGAAAACCCTAAAAGACAAAACCAATCCTAGAGTCTAGAAAACTTAATTTGAATCTTGAAGCAGTCTGCTTGAATAACATCATATCAAATTCTCTATAGTACCGGTATGATTTATATAAAATTCCATAAATTTCCAACATCATTTCCTCTTTACCTTTCTCTGGACTTCCCAAAATTATATTTTTGAAAAATGTGTGTATTATTATTATTTTTTTTTTGCATTTTGATTAGGTTCTCTAGGTTTGCCTACTTTACCATCATTAAACTTTTTAAAAAGAAATTGTTAATTTTTAGAGAGAAAGGAAGGAAGAGCGAGAAACATTGATATGATAGGGAACATTGATGAGCTACCTCCTGAATGCCCCCTATGGGGGATAGAACCCGAAACGCAGGCTTGTGCCCTGACTGGTAATGAAATCAGCTACCTTTCGGTGAACCAATTGAATCATCCAACCTATTGAATCACACTGGCCAAGGCTACCATCACTAAACTTTAAGAAATATGCTAAGCAGCCCTGCCAGTGTGGCTCAGTGGTTACCAGTTCTCTGGACACCTCTTAGACCAGTCAAGTTACACGTAAAATTAAGCATCACAATTCACTAGTACCAAATTGGATAATATGAGTAATAATTGCTATTAATATTCTTTATGTTATCCAATTTGGTACTAATATATGATTTTGTGATTATACTGTTTATCTGACATTTCTAAGATATTTGGATAAGGACAAACTTAGAGAATATTTTACAGTAGAAATTGTGAAACGTGAGTTGGTACTCATTTATCTTGTATCCAAAGTCCAAATATTAATTATCTGACATCAAGCTCATTATACTGAAAACACACATGCTTGCATGCACACAATACACACAGCATGTGTGATAAACAGAGACTAGGTAATTGAGAATGGTTCATAATTCCTGATGGCCCTTTTTTTCACAGTGTATTGGATTAAGACTACTTAAAGAGCTTCAAAAGATCATCATGTCTTTTTAAGAGATTATAATTTTTTTATAAAGCCTATATGCATAGCCACCTCACTTTTCTTGAATATAGATAATAGGTCCCTGAAAAAGAGACAAAATTGAACAGCCAAAAATAAATGTCATGAAGACCATAAATTCAATAAGAGAGTCAGAACCTTGCTGATTCCCCAACTTTAAATATTTTCAGTGTTTTTGTTTTCTGGGTCCTGGTTTAGAAAGAAGGAGTCAGAAGCAGACACAGTGCTGTTGGAGTCACATATGTGGCAAATAAAATAGATGAAATTCTGAAACAATAAGGACCATGAAGTACTGAAAGAATGCAGCAGAGTATGGAGTCCACACTGTGGGAACAAACTACTCCTCATGCCTCAGACTTGAGGACAGTATATCTAAGACAAAGGGCAATCATTTATTTATTTATTTTTAAATCCTCACCGAGGATATGTTTTTATTGATTTTAGAGGTGGGGGCAGGGGACATTGATATGAGAGAGAAACATCAATTCGTTTTTCCAGTATAGGTCATGACTGGGATGGAACCCACAATCAAGGTATGTGCCCTGACCAGGAATCAAACAACAACGTTTTGGTGTATGGGACAACCCTCCAACCAACTTAGCCAACCATCCAGGGCCAAAGGACAATAATTTAGGTCTAAAGACATGGCCTTTATTCATCAAGATGATAGTTTCTATAATCTAAATAATATGGCAGGAAAATAAGTGACATTTTTTGGAAAGACATCTTCAAAAATGGTTCAAATGAAAAGTTTTGAAGATTTTTAAATTAAAAAGTATTCCTACCTGTCCCAACTTTTGATAGATAAAATGCTCTTATATGCTAACAATCTGAACAGTTTGGTATATATGCATGCATGTTCATTTTTGGAGGGAGCAGGTCCATAGCTTTAATCAACTTTTCAAAAGACTTATGATCTCAAAATGTTTAACACAAGATTTGGAAGAAATGCTTTTATGAACAAAGATATTAAACAAGCTAATGCGTTTGTAAAATAATTTATCTTAAATGGAATACTTATTTTTCATACTCACATGTGAATATGAAATTCAAATAGACACATAATGATTATAATAAATGAAAGTTAATGAGCATTTACTAAAGACTAATCACTCTACTAATAGCTAATATAATTACTGATTAAATGAATTAATGAATGAATATGAAAACTGATATGCTACAGAGAGATTTTAACTTTCAATATACCTCAGTTTATTATAAAATTGTATTCTAAATGTTCTAAATATTCTGTATAAGTGGTTTTTATCTCAGTAAAAAATGTGAATTTAAAAAAAAAAACATTTTTATTATCAAGTAAGTCAGGAAGACCAAATCTTAATATTATTTAAAATTAGTTGTCTTCACTGAAAATATTCTTTAAAGATTTGTTTAAAACTTGCTTTCTATACTTTTCTCTCCAAACATTTTATCTTCAGTCTCTTGCAGTTCAGCATTTCTCTCATCACTTTCCTGAAACTCCTTTCTGAAAAGCCTTCTGGAAACTCACAAATTAAACCTCCCATATCCTTCATGTCCTCTGTACCTTGCTGACCACACTCTTTTGAAATTGTACCTTTTGTTACCATTTCTATATCTATTATAGTATAAAATGTAATTAAAGGATAAAAGTTAGGTTTTTTAGATACAAAGAGGATGAAGGACTTAATGGAAAAAAGTAAATAATTTGAGGCCCAGTTGTTTTCACTTCCAAAGCTAGACTAGAATGTGTGAGATCTCCCATGATCAGTCATAGGGCATACTCATGCATTTCCATTGTTCTGAAGATTTGTCTAAGGCTGCAGCAGAGTGTTTTATAGTTTTTCATTACGCTTTTAGTCCATCTATTTTGCATAAAAACTTCATGTAGCAATTTATATTTGATTTATTTATAAGGAAGAATAGCCTATTCTTTAGAAATTGTTTTAATTTTGACCTTGGAACTACTAGTAGAATTGTACTCATCAAACTGAATTCAAGGAACATCAGTGATGTGTCACATGTTACCAGCCTACTATCTATGTCCCATTTTTAAAAATGCCTTGTATCTTACTATTTCCCTAAGTGATTCAGGTCATTAAAAATAAATGAATAATCTTAACATGAGATTGCAGTCTATTTGTGGACATAAACAAAAGAAATAAAATAAAATACCAAGTACACTTGGCATGTGTCATAAAAAACAAATGTTAAGAGACTCATTCTAAGAGAGAGTGTTCTGTGTAAAGATCTAGAAAAACTTTGGAAGGAACCACTTAGTGTTGACTTTGAAAGGTAGACTGGATCATTGACAATGACTGGATCATCCACATGAAGGAGCGTGAGTGGCAAAGAGATGGTTATGTTCCAGAACATTCTTTAGCAAAAAACAGTATAGAGATGTGAAAGTTGAGGTTATGTGTAGGGTATAAATGGCCTATTTTGATAAAAGCATATATGTTTGGAAGTAAAAGTGAAATAAAATCTAAGAGGCGAAGGATGGTTCTGAAGACAATAGGAGCTACTAAAGCATGACTTGATGAGGGTGGTGCTTTGGTAAGTAATGTGTTAGAGCAGAAAGAGAATTTGTGGAAATTGAGAAATGCTATAAATGTGAACACTAGAAGGCTTTGTATCATAATCCATATAGGAGAAAATGACTTGAATTACTGGTAGTAGAAATAGTAACCAAAATGTGGTTATGAATTTGAGATTGTCTGATGGTAGAAATGGCAGCATTCCATAACTGACTGAGGTATAAGACAGGAGAGAGGAATTGAGATTATATTTATTTAATGAACATTTGAGCATGTCTTTTACATATTAATATTTAGATTCAAGTGTAACCCTCAAGTGAAAAAATAAAATGAGGTCTTGAACTTTTGTAGAGAAGTGAAATTTATGATATATACTTGGTAATTGACTTTGTAAAAGTGATAGTTGAAAAAAAATTTTTTCTCTCTACTATTAGGACAATAACAACAGAGTCTAAAAGATGTAAGGTTGTAAGGTGTTGCCTAAAGAGTCAGAGTAAGTATAATCGGAGAGAGTATGTATAAAGAGTTTCAGAACAAGACAGCATAAAATCATTGTCATGTAATTAATAGGAGAGAGCATTTCAGAATGATTATGCTACTTATATTAATTGTTCAGAGTATTAGCATTAAGCAAAATCTTATATGATTGTTGATGATATAACAATACTTCTCCAGGAAAAGTGCATACATGATTCTTTATGTGGTTTCAATGGATCACAACTTTAACACTTCGATACAATTATCTCCAAGGATTTACTTTGCACAGATGAATCAATGCTGTAGATACACAAATTGCTATTTTACAACTTTCTTTATGAACTATTCAAAGTTAATAATATCAGATTAAAAGGGAACACTTTTAGGCTAACGATATCTCAAATACAAAATGTTATAATTGTTAGCTGTAGAGAATTTCAGAAGTGGTTTCTATATGTAAACCCTAAGAGATAAAAGATTCTGAAAAGTATAGTTTAAGTTACTCTCCAGTAATCCAATAAGGCCAGTGCCTTAAAAACATTAAAGTTGAGACATTTTTCTTTGCCAAGCTAAATATCACTATCTATTCTCGGTCTAGAAATATGAATTCCTGGGCTTTTCAGAATGAACATTCATACTTGATTTTTTTTTTCTGAAATTGAATCAAAATTTAATCTGAAGAATGGCATAATACAATTTAACATCTTTCTCTCTACACCACTGTCTCATAAATATCAAGTCTTTGTTATTTCTTATACTCACTGGTAAATTTAATCATTTCTTTGGTAGAATATCTTGTTTTCAATTGAGAAACAACTTCAATCTGATGATGTAATTATAAAAATAAAGTGGTTTCTCTTTCTTGGCTTATTTAACTTTCTGTCGCTGCTGACTTTTATCACTCATACATCCTCACTTCTTTAACTTCCTTTCTCTAGAGATAAGACATTTATAGTCAGTTGACACTGAGCCTGAGAAATACGCAATTCAACATCTATTTTTGTTTATTTTTTATCTGTAGCACCTGACAGTTCAGTCAGCTAGACTTGAGTCTGAAAATGTCTAATTCTACCCTCACCTTCTGGCTTTCTACCACTCTTTCTTGCTAGATACATGAAGTAAGTGGTGTTTTTTTCTGTAGACCAGAAAGAAAAACTAAAAATACCTGTGTGGCGTGTTCTTTTTCTTTTTCTTTTTCTGCTACTAACATACTTGGTCCCCTTGAGAAAATAAATAGTTCAAACATATGTTTAAACTATGACTTGGAATGATATGCCACATTATGAATTTGTATTGCTGACTTAATAGGGATTTCCCAATGCATTTTTTATGACCCACTTTTTCCAAATGGTTAGGGGTGGAGGCGCTGATGAGGTTGGTTGTGAAGGGCCTTTTAGACCCTCTAGTGGCAAGCAAGACATGCACCTCAGAGGGGGTGGTCTCCCTTCCACCCAGCTGAGGACTCCCATTTTGGGGGCTCCTTAGCGTCAGTATAATTGATTTAATCAGCTTTAGTGGATCTTAGACATTCATTCCATAAATACGTGTAAGGTTCTGTTCTAGGTACTGAGAATTTTCAGTGAACAAATTAGACAAAACTCTTTGCTCATATGAAACCTGTTCTATAGCAGAGACAGATGTCAAACAAGTGCCATTTAGCGTGCCCAGTGGTTATAAGTGATATGAAAAGAAACAAAGCCATCCACCCAGGTGAGGGGTTGGAGTGAAGAGAGGAGAGAGTCTTCTTATGTTGATGGTCACGGAAGGCTCTCATCAGAGAAGTGGTGTTTGAATATGTACTTGAATGCCCGGAGAGCGTGAGACACCGTAATAAGCTGGGACAGAACGTTTCTAGCAGAAAGAACAATAAATACGAGAGCCATGATGCATCCCCGTGCTTGATCTATTGGAGGCACTAAAGAAGGCCAGTGGTGCTGGTGTGGCTGAGGGAGGGACTATGGGAGGAGACGAGGTCTGAAAGGAAAGGGAGTGCCAGACTGTGATGGCACTGGGCTTTTGACTTAGTCTGAGTGAGATGCAAAACCACTGAAGGTTTGAGAAGAAGAACGGCCTGATCTGATTTATGTCCTACAAGGACCATTATAACTATGGAGTGGAAACTAGTAAACCATTGGGGGTATGGCTGGATATAGGGAGACTGGTGGTGTATTGATTGCAATAGGCAGGATGAGGGAGCTCAATGGTTTGGACCAGATGCCAGTGGAAAGAGTGAGAAGTGGTCAGATGCTGGAGGTATATAAATGGTTGATCTGACAGACTTTACTAATGGTTAGAAGTGGGGTGTGAAAGAGATGATTCAAGGATCTTTCCACACTACATTGCCAGGAACCCAACTACAAAAATAAGACAGATTTCTTTCCAAATCTGTATACTATGAACTAATGTCATAAACCTACTTTGGTGATCATTTAAATATCTAAAACAAGTTGTTTGTTGTATCTTTTCTTTTTAAAACAATTGTATTGCTATGTAATTGACATATTACATTGTATTAGTTTTAGGTGTGCACCATAATGACTTGATATATGATCACCACCATTAGATTAGTTAACATTCATCACCACATATAGTTACATTTTAAGATCTACTCTCTTGAAAACTTTCAAATATACAATTCAGTATTATTAACTAGAGTCATCATACCGTTTTTTATATATTCCTTTTCCTGAACCCAACACAAATCCTTGCACTTGCAGTTAAGGAATGTTATCCTTTGAAGCCATCAGCATTCTGTTATCAGTCCACTGAGTTATTGCACAAAAGCTAGAATGAAAGTGTTTGTTAAAGTGACTATTTAAAGCTGTAACTAAGATTGAGCTGCCAGTTAACAGGTGAAACAAATCCTACTTCCCCACCATTTTTGTGTTTCTTCTTCTATCTATAAAGCTATGGAACCTCAAGAATGGACTAATTCTTAGGGGTCAACCATTTAGCCATAAACTGGTCAGCTTCATTCTACTTAAACTATTATGTATATTTTAAATACAAATTTTTAAAAGTAAATAAAAGCTTATTAGCCAAGTTGAAAAGGTCTTTGCAAAGCACCCTGATCTCTCCAGCTTTTAAAAGATTGTTGTTTGTAGTACAACCCTGGACCTTCAAGTAGGAAACACTCATGATTTATAGTGTTTCAAATTATCAGTAGGCCTGTGTCCTTGTAGAAGGTAGCCGGGGTGAAAATAGTTACATAATATTTCCAGGTTTATCTAAATTGTTTTAAACAGGCATATTCAAGGACATAGCTATTCATGGAGTCATTATTAAATAATACTTCTTGTCCCTATGAAACTTGCACTAGTAAACATTGTTAATAGCCGTTCTTTCTCATTTTGAGTAACCCAGATGCCCTAAACTTTCCCTCTGCTATCCCCTCATTATGCCAATTTACTAGCTCTAATCCTAACTACTGCTCTGCTGTGAATCTCCCACATCTTTAATAGCGCTTCTTCTTTGTGGTAGTTTAATTTACCATTAAGAAAGAATAGAATCTATATGCCGCTGCCTGAGAGTGCCTGTTTTCTTACAGTACCTTGTGTATACATTATTTAAGTCTACATTTTAATGAAAACTCCCTAGTATCAAATAGTGGTTATTATTCTAAGGGACTCTTTTCAGAAGTGAATACAATGATAGGAAAATGTTTGGTAAAGTATTCCATATATTATGTTAACACTTTTAACAAATATTTGTGATACTGTTTACTCCTAACAACCTTTCTGTCAGTGTTTAGGCCATCCACACAGTTTGTCCTACACCAGTGCTTCCCTTTCAGAGAGGATGCATTTTTATCCCATTGCATCTTAATAATTACAAGTTAAAGATTTGGTATATTATCTTGCTCAGCCATCCACATTCTAACCTACTTCTGTTATGTAAAAAAAAATTCACTATAATTTTTGATAAGATTCCATAGAAATCTTACTAATATATTTTGTATTTCTACATCAAGGGACAATGACTCCTGACCTTTATTTTTATTTGTAGTCATAATTTTCATATATATCTACTTTATTTTAAAAAATAATTTTTTGGATAATCATACACATTTTAAAGGGTACCTGAATTATTTCTGTAGTGAATATTTATAACTTATCTAGCCACTGAAAATTTTGTGAACTTACGTTACTCATTTAGTCTTCATCTCTTTAGCAACTGTCTCCTGGAGAATACCTAGGTAAAGACCAAATCACTGAGGCCTATTATTTCTTATACATTTTTATATTTACTGGGAAAACGCTTGTGGTCTGAAAAACCAAATGAGGTCACACAAAGCTCAGTTGCAAATGTGAAACCTCTAGAATGCACAGTGATGCTCAGCAGCTTTGGAGCATGAACAGGAAAGGCAGAGGAAAAGTTGATTTCTACCATCACTATGCATATCTTTTTGTTTTGTTTTTTTGTTAATCCTTTTTTTTTCCCCGCTATGCATATCTATGGGGAAAGAGTTCAAGGCCTAAAGAATAAAATGTATATAATGGAGGTGGTGAGCATACACATTTTAGTGGTACATCTTGGTATATTGGACATGGATTGTGCAAGCTTTCCTGAAATAGAAAAAAAAACACAATTTCGCCCGGCCAGAGTGGCTTGGTTGGTTGAGCATCATCCTGTGCACCTAAAGGTTACTGGTTCAATTCCCGGTCAGGGAACTTACGTAGGTTTTTTGTTAGGTTCCAGATCAGAGCACCTACAGAAGGCAACTGATCAGTGTTTCTCTCTCACATCAATGTTTCTCTCTTTCTCCCTCTCTCTCTCTGAAATAAATAAAAATATGTATTTTAAAAAAACACCCCACAATTTCAAAATTAAGATTTCTAGTGAAAATACAGACAAAGAATTCTTGGGTTTCTCTCTTACTGACGCATAGACCTAACTACCAACATCTGGGGTTGGATTTTTCTTTAATTATTCTCTAAAAAAAGAGCATCAGTTTCTGCAAAGAAGTTACTCCTGACTTCTGTGCCCTCAGGAGGCTGTGAAGAGGAGTTTGTATAAAGGGACCAGTGTTTTGCCTCAGCTCACAGTATCTGGAGGAGGACTCCAGCTAGGGAAAGGCTTTCAGAGGTGGGATTAGCACAGGAGCCAGATGGGAATTTAAATGGCCTCCCAGTTCCCTGGAGCTGAAAGATGTGGGAATCAGTCTTCACAGTACGATTTCATTCTTCTGTTGGAGGCTCATTCCTTCAGAATCTGGTAGACTCGCATTTATTGCACAGAAGAGAGATGTGAAATCTAAAGCCTGCAAAAAAACAAAATTTGAATATTATAAAAGAATGTCGCTGGTCTCTATTGGTTTATGCAATAAGGATTTTAAATTACTGAAATCTGCCTGGTGCATGCCTTCTTTCTGATTTTGCTGTTCAACTCAATTGGAAGGATATTGCTGTGACTTGGTGTGAATATGAAAAACAATTTCATTTTAACTGTCTCTATGGCAATGCTTGCTTATCTCTATGGCAATAGTGGCCTGCCTCTGTAACAATAACCAATGAAGAGGGGGAAAAAAAGGCACTGGTTCCCTTTCAATTTTTTCTATTTTTTTAAATTTTGTAATAGCAAGATTTCTGTGCTAAATTATTCCTCATCTCCATTGCTTCCTTCACTGAATTCCAAATACATATATTCTCATCTGAATGTGACAACTGAAAAAAAAATATGAATCAGATGAAAGATCAGAGCCCTTTGTGTCGATGCAAGCAGGGATGCTGTTTTGTATCTAGGAAAACATGCTGGCTTTAGAGCTAGATTTGGCTGCAAACCTTGGCTATGCTACAACTGACTGACCTTCTGCACGTTATTGTATCTCTAAAGCCCTCAGTTTTCTCCTTTCTAAAGTAGAGATTATAATATCTTCCCTGAGGAGTTATTATAAAGATGAAAGATGATGTGCATTTAGTACATGGCATATAATAGGCCCTCAGTAATTGGTAGTGGACAAATGTAGGCCAGATATGAGCTGAGTTACTGATCAGGTGTGTGATATTGGTCAGGTCACTCGGTGCCCCGTAGCCACAGTCTACCCCTCTAGGGAGCTTCTAAAGTTCCTACCTAAATTTAATAGCCTTGGTTGTTTTTATTTTACTCAAATCTCAATAGTGAACTTATTGTTTATTACAGAAAGTAGACCAGGATCCCAGATTTCTAGGCAGATAATATAACTGAATCTAGAAATATATTTAGAAAACAAAAGAACCATAGAGACACAAACACCACTTGTGATGTGTCTGTATGTTTCTTTGTTTTCTAAATATATTTTTTATTTATTTTAGAGAGAAAGGGAGAGGGAGAGAGAGAAAGAAACATCATTGATGAGAGAGAATCATTGATCAGGTGCCTCCTGAACACCCCCTACTGGGGATCAAGCCCAAAACCCGGGCATGTGTCCTGACCAGGAATCGAACTGTGACCTCCTGGTTCATAGGTAGACGCTCAGCCACTGGGCCACACCAGTCGGGCATGTCTGTATGTTTTAAAATTAGTTTGTTATACAGTTTTCTTCTGTGTTACAATTACACTAAAACCCTACAAACATTTCAATTTTATTTGCACTTTACTATCTTAAGAAGCTACTCCTCTCATGCATGTATTTATTTGTCAATAATCAGATCCTAGATCCCGTTAATGGCTCATACAAAGGAATCTTTTCTACTTTAATTTTATAATTTCTGCTCCTTAACATGTAATCTATCACCTGTAGTCTGCAAAATTATAGCGCTTATCTCTATAGAGGCATCAAATAATTCTGTACTCTTTCTATATCCCCTGAATTAATAAATAAGTTTGTTCTCTTTTGTTCTTAATGTCTTTTGAACAAAAGTATTTTTCTGCTTTTATCACCTACTGAAAAATTTTACATGAAGAGTTTCAACTTAAGAAATGTAAAGAGTTACTCCTGTGACTAATTTAATGTGTTTTCTTTCATTTGATCCTCTATTTCAATCTGTGCCTTATGAATATGAGGGAGCAGATGTATGTGTGCCTGTGTGTGTGTGTGTGTGTGTGTGTGTGTGTGTGTGTGTTCTAAAATATTTATCAGTGTTCAAACCTGCAATGCAGTTATAGATGGATGCAGTTGTTTTAAAATTCATGCTATGGGCTTAGGGGGAAATTAGTGGGGTTTATTTTATGTTACATCAAAGAATAAATATACATTTTAATAAAAGTTAAACTAAATTGAAAATTCAATAATAAGATTTAAAGGACATATGACTTACATGCTGAACAGTATTTTATTCAAGGTTTAGCTGATCACTACAAAATAGAATATTATACATATGGGGACTGAATAGTTCATAAGGGAATGATTTATACTGGGTAATAGGTTATATATCCAATATACATATTTTGAAATCAAATAAAGGCTAGTACATGGAAATTATTAATAGGATTCTAAATACAGTAGGAACACAGAGGGATATAATTGAGACTAAGATACTGAAATGTTTTCTTTGCCACTGCAAAATTTCTTAATAATCAACTTCAGTGTCCATTTGAGCTGCTGTATTACTTTTTGAAATATGAACCTCTTTCTTTGGAAGAATCTGTCTCTTATTTGAGAGCATTAATTTCTCTCTTCTTTTTTTCTAGGTAATCTCCTTTTTTCTTTCCCCAAACTCATTGCCTGATTAACTCTATTTGAATTTTTCCTAATTCCTTCAGTTTTTTCTTACTTTCTCTAAAATATAATAATAGTCTTACTAAAAAGGATAACCTCTATCATCTTTAAAATTCTAAAAAAAAAAATCAGGCTATTTCAAAAATGCCATAGTATGTTAGAAATATGGAATATTATTTTTTAAATACCAATTTCTTACCAGAAAAGTAAATATATTATTGTGTAATATAACTTAGACCACACAGGTGACAAAATTGTTACTGATTGGTATGCCCTTTTTAACTACATATAAATTATTGTAATGAAATAGGACACTCAATATAATCTTACAGTGTGTGTTTTTATGTGTTTGTGCTTGCGTGTGTGTGGGGGGAGGAAGAGTGAATTATTGTTTGTTTGGAGGTATTTTTTATTTATTTGGTTTGATGATCCAGAGACCAAGCTTTTCTGAACGTGATGATAAAGAAATGAAATTCACAAATATCTCTATATCAAGTAGTAATTGTTGTCAAAAGTCATTCTTTACTGTGTTTATATTCCAGCCATAAAGTCATGAGTCTCTACTATAATGGCATTGGGATCTAAAGATTATTTTTGCACAGGATCCGAAACCGCCCTATGATGGGATTAACTGTGCTCCCTTTCTCGGGTGTTCTGGAATCAAGGGAGGGAGTGCACGCATGCTGGCACTTAGGTGCTCAGTACGTAGTTTCTCTATCACTGTTGTCTGTACCTTCTCTTTCTTCAGAAAATTGCATTTGGTGAAGCACATCTGTCTAACGTTAGTCCTCTCTCTTTTGGAAAGGGCATAGGGCCCCTGCTTCCTTTTTTTGTAAGATAAAGTGGCTAAAACTCTACAACTTGAAATCACCCCCTTGTTCTTAGTTCCATTATCTTAGAATCATGTACTTAACCTCTTGGTTCATTGTTGAAACCCCAATCACTGAACAACACTGCTCAGGCAGAACTTTTTATTTTTTTGAATTTTGTATTTCACACAAGGCAGAGAATGGTTAAGGTGAAGAATAAAAGGGAATCGGCATTATTTTGTGTCTTACTGTGTATAGGGAATGAACTAGCTGCTTTTGGCTTAATCATCATGAAAGGCTATTGATTTTTACAGATGGTCAAACTGAAGAGCAATTAAATGACTTGCCAAAGATCACAAAGTAATTGGAAACCTATATCTGTCTCCAGGGCCCACAGTTATCACATTAAATCCCAATGCCTCCTACTAAGCCTTTGGTAAAACCCATTCATTTTATATATATATATATATATATATATATATATATATATATATATATATATATATATATATAGTGTTTTGTCAAACATTACTACATGTTAGGATTCTATCATACAACAGTAAATAGGAAAAATTCCTTTCCTTTTGGCACTTATAGGCTAGTGAGGGAGGCAGTCCACATAAACTGGACAAACTTTAACTGTGAATAGGGCCATAAAGAAGATAAACAGGATTATATAACAGACAGGAATCGGAGAAAGTTGAATTTCTTTAGATGGGGCAGTGGAGAACAGACAAAGCTAAGGAAAAAAATAATTTAGCAGAAATTCAAGGATCATAATAAAAAAGAATGGTCTAGTTAGGAAAAGCTCTGAAAAAAAAAACAAAACTCACGCATCTTGATCAGGATCAGCAAACAAGACAGTCATGTACAGTATAATGTGGCTGTAGAAACAATACTGGTCATATAAGATAATTTTATTATGATTAAATACCATATTTTCATGGGTGATCTTCATTATGGCTGCTTCCACATCCTACAAGTAGAGTTGGATAGTTGCAACAGGCCTGATGGCCTACAAAGATGAAAATATTTACTTTTTGATCCTTTATAGAAAGTTTCCCAACATCTACAATACAGCATGCCTGTAACTAATGTTAAAGTATGGTTTTCACATTTTGAGACCAACATCCCTTTTCCGAAACTTATAAAGCCTTTGACTCCTTATAAAGCCACTCTTCCATTATTCAATACCTCTCTGTTCCTGAGTTAGTTTACTATTGTTCTCGTTCTCTCTCTCTCTCTCTCTCTCTCTCTCTCTCTCTCTCTCTCTCTCTCTCTCCCCTCCTCCTCCATTTATTTATTTTTATGTTTTTCCATGTTAATTTCTCTTAATCCTCTAAACGTGAGCCTTTCCTATACTACATTCCGCAGCTTTTTTCTGCCATCTTCTCATTACCTGCAACGCTCTCCATCTCACTTATTCAGGTGTCTGCACAAATGCCAGCTTACCAAAGAAGCTCTCTCTAAGTTTCTCACCTCCAATCATCATTCTCTATCATATCATTTCGAATTACTGGCATCTGGTTGTGTTTATTTATTCCTTGTCTCTCTCCCCAGATTCCATGCCAATCCCTTGAGGGCAGGGACTTTTGCTGTTTTCTTCACTGATGTATTTATAGTGCCCAGAACTGTGCCTGGCATGTAATAGGTGCTCAATTAATATTTGTTGAATGAATGAATCTATCCATTGTATTCTCTCTTCAGGAGAACATATCCATGTCTGCATGATCAACTATTACTTCTAATTCAAAGGCATCCAGTTTACATCTCCAAGTTCTAAATTTCATCATGCTCCAGATGACCAGCTATCAGCCTACAGTATAATGTTCAGTCTCCTCTCCTACTCTAACTAAGCATTGTTAAGAATGTCCTGACACTTCTGGAACTGCACAGACCTTCCCCAGGCCAGGCAGTTTCCTCTTCCTATAGCTCATATGCAGTCATCAACCCTCAGCCCAGTTACACCTCTTAAGAAAGGCCTTCCTCACAACCAACCATGCTCTATCTCATAAGTTTTTTCTTTCATGCCATCTGCATTGTTTGTTCCTTAAAAGTTGTGTGCTCCCCCTGAGAGTATGAACTCTTTAAGGGTGAAGAATCTGAGTCTCTTTCTCACTTGCTAAATCCTCTGTGATAGAGCTTGGAACTCTCTTAGGGCTCAGCCAAGGTTTGTTGGAAGAGTGAATTTCCACAATGATCTCTTTTCTCCTTGCTATTTTCACTTGCCATTGCATTACTCCTCTGGAAATGGGTGATTTGCTATCTTGGGAAGCCCTTGAGTTGTTGACTTGAGCTATTGTTTCTTGCCTGATTGGTGCCCAACTCCTCATAATTTCCAGACTTATTTCTCTAGGAAAGTTTCAATACCCTTAAATAGCAAAACCATAACACACACATGAAAAGAGAGTCAGTCGTGCTACATATACAAAAGCTCTCCTATATTTTAACTCTTATTGAATTTATTGGGGTGACATTGGTTAATAAAATTATATAAGTTTCAGGTGTATACCTGGTTAATTATCCATCCTTTAGTGCTCTTTCCTCTGCAGGAGCTCTGTTCTTAATTTCACTGGTTGGGAGAAAAGGAAGAATTTGTTTTCTAAAGCATTTTGTATATTGATTTGTTTTTACTATTCAGGTATACATGCAAAAGTGAGTCCAATTTCACGTTTATTTTATACTAGAGGCCCGGTGCACGAAATTTGTGCACGGAGGGGGGTTGTCCCTCAGCCCAGCCTGTACCCTCTCCAATATGGGACCCCTTGAGGGATGTCCAACTGCCCGTTTAGGCCCGATCCTGGTGGGCAGTCGGATCCCTAAATGGGCAGTCGGACATCCCTCTCACAATCCAGGACTGATGGCTCCCAACTGCTTGCCTGCCTGCCTTCCTGATTGCCCCTAACTGCTTCTGCCTGCCAGCCTGATCACCCCCTAACCACTCTGCTGCCAGCCTGTTTGCCCCCAACTTCCCTCCTCTGCCGGCCTGGTCACCCCTAACTGCCCTCTCCTGCAGGGTTGGTCACCTCCAACTGCCCTCCCTTGCAGGCTTGGTCCCTCTCAACTGCCCTCCCTTGCAGGCCGGGTGCCTCCCAACTGCCCTCTCCTGATGGCCATCTTGTGGTGGCCATCTTGTGTCCACATGGGGGCAGGATCTTTGACCACATGGGGGCAGCTATATTGTGTGTTGCAGTGATGATCAATCTGCATATTACTCTTTTATTAGATAGGATAGAGGCCTGGTACAGGGGTGGGGGCCAGCTGGTTTGCCCTGAAGGGTGTCCCAGATCAGGGTGGGGGTTCCCTTGGGGAGTGGGGCAGCCTGAGCGAGGGGCCTGTGGTGGTTTGCAGGCTGGCCACGCCCCCTGGCAACCCAAGTGGAGGCCCTGGTATCTGGAATTTATTTTCCTTCTACAATTGAAACTTTGTAGCCTGGAGCAGAGCCAAGCCTGGGGCTCCCTCCGAGGCCGGCAGCCATTTGTGTTGGGGTTATAATTGAAATTTTGTTGCCTTAAGCAGGTGGGCCCAGCCAGGGTGTTGTGGAAAGCTTTGCTTCCCCTGTTGCCGGCGGCAACCCTGGCCTGCTCTCTCAAGCTCCATTCTGCCGCCATTTGTTTGAATTTGTTTACCTTCTATAATTGAAACTTTGTAGCTTGAGTGGAGGCTTAGGCCTGGCAAGGGCAGGCAGAAATCTTGGCTTCCTCTGTTACCTAGGAAACCTTGCTCTCTGTGGCTGTAGCCATCTTGGTTTGGGTTAATTTGCATACCCGCTCTGATTGGATGGTGTGCGTGGCTTGTGGGCGTGGCTTGTGAGTGTGTTGGAGGTATGGTCAATTTGCATATTTGTCTATTATTAGATAGGATTTATGTTAGGAGTTATTTTATATTTATGTTAAATCATGAAGTACATTTTGTAGAGAAGATGAGTGTTTATCAATGCCTGTTTTTAAAATCCACTAAACATACTCTTTTTAAAAACTGAAAAAAATTTTGGCATGATCTATTTAAACTTCCCTCACTATCTTCTGTGTAGCATCGAAAAAAAGTCAGAAAGAACATGCAATAGATAACAGAAAAAGTGCACAAACTTTTAAGATGCTTTTAGAATGTATTTCTTTTTAAAGGAAAAGTATAATATTTAAAAATGACTTCTCCAGCATATATCTAGAACAGGAGTGGGCAAACTTTTTCTGTGAAGAGCCAGACAGTAACTACTTTAGGATTTGTGTGCCATGCAGTCTGCACTGTCACTATCCAACTCTGCCACTGTTGCATGAAAGCAGCCCGAGACAACATGTAAATGAGTGGGGGTGTCTGTGTTCCAATGTATTTGTAGACACTGGGAATTGGATTTCATTTAACTTTCACATGCCAAGAAATAGCGTTATTAAACATTTATTTTCAACCTTTTAGGAATGTGGAAGTCATTTTTAGCTTGCAGAGTAAACAAAAATCGCTGGTAGGACAGACTTGGCCTGTGAGTTATAGTTGGCCAGTCCCTAGTTGAGACAGTTCAGCTGAACAGAGCCATGTGTATGGAGGGCATGTACTGCCTGTGTCAGCATGACTGCATATGGGGAAGTGGGGCAGACCCAAGAGGAAGCGAACAGTGTCCCCCATAGAGAGCACTGAAGTCTGGCAAAAGACCATGAGCAGGAAAGAGAAACACGCCCACCTGTGCCAAGGCTCCCAGGCTTGATTGAAATGGCTAATATAATCTAGAGCTGATGCCTCCCAAACAACTTGCAAGTTCTTTTTTAAATTTTGATTCTGGAAAGGAATATGCAAAAAGGTTAATTAAAGTTTCAATACATATACTATGTCACTAAAAAGCAACAGGTTGAAAAAAGTTCCTTTGATATGCCATATAGTTACTTTATTGACTATCTAATTTGTCTTAGTTTTGAAACTAAGAGAATCCTGCTTTTTTCTCTTAAAAAAGTCTGTAAACTCCTCATGGGAAGAACATTTCTAAGTCTGAGACCATCTATATCACTGTGTGCAATCCTGGGATGAGGGGATCCTACACTGTGTAACGGGGATGGTGGAGATGGAACTGAGGGTGCGCTGTGCTCTCAGCACCGGGGTCCTTGCAGCCGCCCCTGCCTCGTGGCTCTGTTTCCTGGAAAGGGATGGCTACATACTGCTCTCTAGTGAGCTGGATCTTTCTCTATCGCCTTCATATTGCTCATTTCAGCCTTTTGGGAAAGTAAACAGAGTAAAGGAGGGAGGCAGAGCAAAGAGGAGAACAACTAAAAATCTGTCTGTTTGAATGTCTGAGTGTTTCCTATAAACCACTGTTTTAGAATTCTAAAATGTGATTTTTCATAGAGATGTGAAAACATAAAGATTATGCTGCACATATTGATATATATAATCTCAATATCCCCTTTTGGTAACCACCGTTCTTCAGTGGTATCTCCTGTTAGACAAGTGAGATGGTTTTATTTCCTCTACTTGAATCATTATATTTGTCTTTTATAGTCAGTGCAAAAAATATTACAGTAAGGCCAAGTAAATTTGGTATACATTTGTTAGAAAAAAATCAAACTGCGCCAGAGTGCAAAATCATATACTACTGAGGATACTGATAATAACAGTATCTCCCAGGGTTGTCTTAAATATAATTAAGATCTCATGTGTAAAACACTTGGCTAAATGCCACGGTGAGAACAGTGCCTAGCACAAAGGAGGCATTCGATAGATATTTACTGAATTATTGTACAATCAGTGTCAGCTGTTGTTCCCTTCTCTTCCAATGCCCTTAGCATTGTTGTATAAATATAAAAAACATGGCTTTTTTTGCCCTAGCTGGTTTTGCTCAGTGGATAGAGCATAGGCCTGTGGACTGAAGAGTCCCGGGTTCTATTTCAGTTAAAGGCACGCACCTAGGTTGCAGGCTCCTCCCCAGCCCAGGCCCTGGCCAGGCCCGTGCAGGGGGCAACCAATCTATGTGTTTCTCTCACATCTATATTTCTCTCTGACTTTCCCTCTCTCTTCTACTCTCTCTAAAATTCAGTGAAAAATATCCTTGGGTGAGGATTAAAAACCAGGGCTTTTTAAGCTGTTAAGTGCCAGGGGGTTACACTGCATGTAGATTCTACACAATCCTTGTGTGCTTGCTCTATATGCATGAACAAAACTATCAGTTGCCTATCTTATTTCATCCTCAAAAATCCTGATGTAGTAGTTAATATCATTCCCATGTTACCGAAGAGGAAATTGAAGCACAGAGAGGTTAGGCCATTTGCCCAGTGTCACACTGCATGTAAGATGGACATGGAATTTATTTTCTAAAATGAGACTTTTGAAAGTGATAGGGGATGCTGTTCGTAATTACACAAAACAGGGATAAACTGAGACTGCCCCCACAAAAAATTAGAACATTATAGTTACCCTAAAATACCAGGGTTTTGAATCCAGGGCCCAGGTACAGAGCCCACACTTAAGCCATTCTGGTAAGCGCCCCCTTTCCTTTATTGACCCTCCTTTGCCCATTTGGCTTCTTCCTGCCGCATTCACCCATGCACTTTTGCTCCACAGTGTTTTCATCTACATGCCTTCCATTATCCATGATGCAACTGGTGTACAGATTAATTAACTCTAACTTGTTTGTGCACCATTCACATAAGAATGAAGAACACATAGTGCCCATCATCCAGGACCTCGGTAAAAGCAAAAGGGTAAGACATTGTGAAACAAGGCTAGAAGCACCAACCTGCTTGATGAACCAAAGGAGGGCTCAGTGGTGACAAAAAAAAAAAAAAAAAAAAAAAAACACAAAAAAACAAACAACTCTTGTGCTTTTAGATTCATCTGCAAAAATTCCCTATTCTTTCTGATGAGCAAAAATCTATACTGAACATGAATCCTTTAAGAGCTTGGCCTATAACAGACATGATGCTTTCAAAGGACTGCATATCCAAGTTCAAAATAAAAGTATTAAAATTGCAAGATGAAAATGCAGCTGGTTTTACACCAAAGTTTGTCAGTGACGAGTCACCTATTTTTATTACATAAGAGATCAAATCTAATGTTGTAATGAAAACACAATACAGTGAATTTAGGGTAATTCTTGGAGCATTCAAAAGATGTACCTATTTGTTCAGGGGCACTGTGTCTTTTTGAGTTTTCTTTTAAGCACTTTAACTACTGTAAGAAAACCTTTTTCTCTGCTCAAAGTCACTAATCATCATAGAGATGCAAATTAAAACCTCTATGAGATATCACCTCAAAGGTATCAGAATGGCTACCATCACTATATCAACAAATAACAGGTTCTGGCAAGGAGGTGGAGAAAAGGGAACCCTAGTGCACTGCTGGTGGGAATGCAGATTGGTGCAGCCACTGTGGAAAACAGTAGGGAGGTTCCTCAAAGAATTAAAAATTATTAGACTTTAAGGCCCAATAATTTAAATTAAAAATGCAACTGCCTTTTGGCCCTGCCATCCCACTTCTGGGAATATATCCAAAGAAACCCAAATCACTAATTCAAAAGAATATATGCACCCCTATGTTCATTGCAGTATTATTTACAATAGCCAAGATCTATGCCCATCAGTAGATGAGTGTATTAAAAAAGCTATGATACATTTACACTTGGCTGTAAAAAGAAAGAAAGAAATCTTACCTTTTGTGACAGCATGGAAGGATCTGGAGAATATTATGATAAGTGAAATAAGCTAGTTAGAGAAAGACAAATACCATATGATCTCACTTATATGTGGAATCTAATGAGCAAAATAAACTGAACAAAATGGAAACAGAGGCATGATACAGGGGACAGACTGACAGCTATCACAGGTGATGATTGGATAAAAAGAAGGTGAAGGGATTAAGCAAAAACATATGTATACATGTATACACGTATATATTTATATATGTATGTATACACATAACACATAGACACAGGCAACAGTGTGGTGATACCCAGAGGGAAAGGGGTGAGGGGTTAGGTGGAGGTAGGCAAAGGGGGAAAAGGAGGATAAAAGAATCTTTGGACGATGGACACACAATGCAGTGTGCAGATGATGTTTTCTTGAGTTGTACACCGAAACCTGTATGGTTTTGTGAGCCATTGTCACACCAATAAATTCAATAATAATAAAAAAGGCATTGTCTCGGTTTTGCGGAAAGCTGCTCTATCATCTAAACTCCCACAATGACTGGTTTTAATGCAGAAATTATTACAGAACCAAAATATGTAGCTTTGCACTTGTGCTTTGCATTCAGGTCCCTTTGCCAGTGCTGGCATATATTTACTTTTGACGTAGTTTAAGACATTCATATTTAATCTTACCTCTGTAGTGCTCACTTAACGTTTGAGCTTCGAGCTTCCCAGTTCCCTAAAGACTATAAATGCATCTAAATTTTACCTTAGGGTTTTAAATGGTTAAATTTGGTCAAGAAGGGAAAGAATTGAGAATTGGATTGGTCCAGGTGTGTGGTACAGGGACTGAGAGAAACAGGGCATAAAGCCCTCTTTAAAGCATTTTTGCTGGGTGGAAATAGGTTTTCTGGTTAATCAGTGCAGGGTCATAAAAAACCATCCTAGTGTGTTTAAGGTAAAGATGTACAATTTTAAATACTTCATATTTTAAGGAACATGTATGTTGATAATTTGAAGGCTAACATTTGAATCTATGAAGTATCCCTTTTTATAATGATTTATGAAAAATACCATCTTGAAAAATGCATTCTTACTAAAATTAATGAATAAATGTTTGTTTTTATGTATCTTTATGCTCAATTCAAAGGACTTTGTAGAAACATAAGTGATCCTAATTTATTTTTATATTCCTTTAATCTAGACTGTGTTAAAAAGTACAGTATAATCTATATAATCATAATTAAAAAGCCAATGCACCTCTAATTGAAGAATGAATGCATTTTATAAAGAGAGATAGATGCACATTTAAATATAACATTTTTATATTTATTAAACTAAAATTTATTCAGGATGAAATGATACATAGTTGATAGAAACTATTTCTTCTCCATTTTTTATTTCTTTTTCCTGTTAATTTTTTTTTCATGTATATGGAAACAGAGGAATTATTAGACTTTAAGGCCCAACAATTTATCTCTTATTTTTCAATAGGAGGAACCAGTTGTATGACAGTAAAAACAAACAAACAAACAAACAAACAAAACCTTCATTTCTCTTCCACCAGATTTAGAGCAAAGGTGAAATAAATTTTCTTTAACACCAAGAAAACTAAAGTTAGAATGGAGGAGTTTGGAAGTAGATGAACTTAGTTTTGCATATTGGATAGAGCTTACAGTAGGACTCCTAAGAAAGAGTGTACTGCAATTTAATGACCATCTATATGCAATGGAGGATTTGGACCTTAAGGACACTTGAATTGGGTTATTTTTGTACAACAAGGACTATATGGTTTGAACAATTACGGAAATTAAAATAATTAGAGATGTTATCCGAAAACAGGACTTAACATTCATAACTAATTTATGTACTCTCTTGCCTGCACCATGTAGTTACAAAATCCCTTTTTAGGCTTATTATATCAAACTAGAGGCCCGATGCAAGTAGGCCTTCGCAGCTGCGGTGGCTGCCTCGATTCTGTGGCTGCAGCCCCAGCTTTGTCCTGAAGGTCATCCAGAAGGACGTCTGGATGGCCGTTCGGTGAATTTACATATTACACTTTTATTGTTATAGATTACAGGCCAAATGAAATTCCATCTGATGCTGATAATGGATGTGTAGAATAGCTTAAAAGTGCTTTAATAAAGTACAATAAAGTACAATAAAGTACTTTAATAAAGTACAATAATACATAACCAATTTAATTTGGAACTCAGCCGGTAGTGCAAGAATATATTTATACAACTAATATCATTAAATTTTTCATTTTCATCCTTTCTTGGTTTAAATTACAAGTTTCTTTAGAATGAAATTTGCTTATGAGGAGCCTAATGGTTTCTTACTTTTGCATTCCTATTGTGATAGCTTTTAGAGATTCCCTATCACCTTTCCATTTAAATCCTGCATGGGGCAGCAAAAACTAATGTAGAACAATTATGGTCCTATGTAAAGGTTATAAAAATTACTAGAAGCCCGGTGCACGAAATTCGTGCACGGCGGGGGGTTGTCCCTCAGCCCAGCCTGTACCCTCTCCAATCTGGGACTCCTGGAGGGATGTCCGACTGCCCACCAGGATCGGGCCTAAACAGGCAGTCGGACATCCCTCTCACAATCCAGGACTGCTGGCTCCCAACTGCTTGCCTGCCTGCCTTCCTGATTGCCCCTAACCGCTTCTGCCTGCCAGCCTGATCACCCCCTAACCACTCCGCTGCCAGCCTGGTTGATGCTTAACTGCTCCCCTGCCAGCCTGTTTGCCCCCAACTTCCCTCCTCTGCCAGCCTGGTCACCCCTAACTGCCCTCTCCTGCAGGGTTGATCACCTCCAACTGCCCTCCCTTGCAAGCCTGGTCCCTCTCAACTGCCCTCCCTTGTAGGCCGGTTGCCTCCCAACTGCCCTCTCCTGCTGGCCATCTTGTGGTGGCCATCTTGTGTCCACATGGGGGCAGCTATATTATGTGTTGCAGTGATGATAAATCTGTATATTACTCTTTTATTAGATCGGATAGAGGCCTGATACATGGGTGGGGGCCAGCTGGTTTGCCCTGAAGGGTGTCACAGATAAGGGTGGGGTTCCCTTGGGGTGTGGGGCGGCCTGAGCGAGGGGCCTGTGAGGGTTTGCAGGCCGGCCACGCCCCCTGGCAACCCAAGGGGAGGCCCTGGTATCTGGAATTTATTTTCCTTCTACAATTGAAACTTTGTAGCCTGGGGCGGCAGCCATTTCTGGGGCGGCAGCCATTTCTGTGGCAGTTAATTCACCTTCTACAATTGAAACTTTGTAGCCTTAAATGGGTGAGCCCGGCCAGGGTGTGCGGAAAGCTTTGCTTCCCCTGTTGCCGCCGGCAACCCTGGCCTGCTCTCTCAAGCTCCATTCTGCCAACATTTGTTTGAATTTGTTTACCTTCTATAATTGAAACTTTGTAGCTTGAGTGGAGGCTTAGGCCTGCACCGGCTATGGAAAGCTTGGCTTGCTCTGTTACCTGGGAAACCTTGCTCTCTGTGGCTGTAGCCATCTTGGATTGGGGTTAATTTGCATACTCACCTTGATTGGCTGGTGGGCGTGGCTTGGCTGGTGGGTGTGGCTTATGTAGCGGAGTGATGGTTAATTTGCATATTACCAGTTTATTAGAGAGGATATTACTTAAATGAAAATGTATATAATCAATAAGTGCTTAAGTTTTTATCATCATAGTTTTATTACATGTAGTTTTATATGTGTTTGTGTATACATATAATAAATATATAATAATATTGAGTACATATAATAAAACATATATCCAGGCATTAGCAAACATACTTCATAATTTTTTCAATATGTTAAAATACTTATTACAAATAAAGATACAATTTTTTATTCATATATATAATATACATTTGTTACTTTCAATTGTGGGGTCACATTTTAAGAATTGTTTGTTGTATTTGTTTACTGTTTCTGTATATTACATTGGTTCTATGGTTATAGCATTCATGGTGCCTCATTATGTGCATTCTGACAGTTCTGACCCCCAGAGCAATATGGCTTTGTTTTCCATGAATTCATGACATCCCACCTAATCCATGACAATTTGTCCCAAAGACAATGTTTAGATTTAAATACCAAAAAAAAAAAAAAAAATGTTCTTAATATAAAGTTTAGCTTTAAATGCAAATTTTAGTCTATGAATCAAGTTTGTTAATAAAAATATTTAACAAAAAATATAGCATGGACTTGGAACAATAGGAATGGAGGCCTACCATGAATAATGAGTATGGTGGTACCTGCTGGTACTTTTAGAATATCCACCACACTATTGACCATCATTAAATGATTCTGCTGAAAGCAACAAAAACCCAGGTTGATAACTAAAAGAATTAGTAACCTTAATGCATATTGTTTAATAAGAAGTGTCTATATTGTAACTCTGATAAATGTAATTTTGACTTGAAATTTTACTTTGAATATACTATAAAGTTTAATATGATCACCTTTGATTACACTGGAAGGTTTGAGTTGACATTATTACTTTTTTAATAGTGGCTAGCATTCAGAAGCTTCCTGCAGCCTCTGTTCTGACGGACATCAACTTCCCAATGAAAGGACGGAAGGGAATGGTTGACTGGGCAAGAAACTCAGAAGACAGGGTAGTCATTCC
Source organism: Cnephaeus nilssonii (assembly GCF_951640355.1). NCBI lineage: Eukaryota > Metazoa > Chordata > Mammalia > Chiroptera > Vespertilionidae > Cnephaeus > Cnephaeus nilssonii. The sequence continues at coordinate 66,850,602 of NC_137080.1, read as the reverse complement.
AAAAAGCATTTTTACTCCTGTGTCATCAAAAGGTATGTATGTGAGATAACTTGGGTTTTGACAACATATTTCTGATAAGATCCTATTTAATAAAGAGGGAATATGCTAATTGACCATCATGCCATCACACAGATGGTGGCACCCACAGCCAATAAGGAGGGAATATGCTAATTGACTGTCACGCCCTCAAAGATGGGAGCGCCCACAGCCACAAGATGGCGGTGCCCAGTCCCCTCAGCCCTGCCAGAGCAGCAGGTGCACAGCATGGCTGGGCCCGGCCCCAGGTGTGTCCAGCTGCTCTGCACACCTGCCTCCAGAGTCCCCCAGTCCCCTCAGCCCCCCAGCCACGCATGGCCAGCCCGAGGTGCAGGCAAGCCTCGGATGGTGGCTGCCCAGCTGCCCAGGGTCACCCTAGGCTCAGTTAACCAGGGCCGGCCAAGGCTTGTGCTGCTGGCAGTGGCAGCAGCGGAGGTGTGATGAGGTGTCACCTTCCCCTGATTACCAGGGTCGCCTCCAGCCCCTGAGGGCTCCTGGACTGTGAGAGGGGGCAGGCGGGGCTGAGGGACTCCTCCCTCCAGTGCATGAATTTTCATGTACCTGGCCTTTAGTCATCCTATCTAATAAAGAGGGAATATGCTAATTGACCATCACTCTATCACAAAGATGGCTGCACCCACAGCTGAGGCCAAGTTCCCATAAGGAGCCTTAAGGAGCAATTAGGAGGGACCTGAGGCTACGCCCTCCCCTGCCCCCATGGGGCTTGACAGGAGCCTCAGGCTGCGCCCCCCACCCAACAGGGCTTGACAGGGGACCTCAGGCCACAACCCCTGCCCCAGTGCCAGGCCAAGGGACCTGAGGCCATGCCCCCCTCCTGGCGGGGCTTGAAAGGGGACTTCAAGGTGCGCTTCCCATCTGGTGCTGGGTTAGGGGACCTCAGGCTGCTCCCCCCGCCTCAGCACTAGGCCTGGGGACCTGAGGCCGCGTCCCCCACCAGGTGGGGCTTGACAGGGGACTTCAGGCCGCGCCTCCCGACCCCGGCACTGGGCCAGGGGACCTGAGGCTGCGCGCCCCCCCCCCCCCCCCCCGCCTGGCAGGGCTTGATGGAGGATCTCAAGGCATGCCCCCCGCCCCGGTCTGGGCTGGGGGACCTCAGGCCATGCGCCCCGTCCTGGAGCTGGGCCAGGTGACCTGAGGCTATGCACCCTGCTCGTCAGGGCTTGACAAGGGTGGGACTGGCCGGGTCTGGATCTAGCCCAATGGTGGGGAGGGGGGGTGGCCAGGTCTGGGTCTCATGCAATTTTGAGGTGCATGTGGGTGGGCGGGGACTTGACTCTGGGTCCCATTGTATGCCCCAGACTCTGACAGGAGGAAGGTTTTCATATACATTTTACTAATTTTCTTTCATCTCTGACACTTCTATTATAGAGAAAGGGCAAATAGCAATATTAAATTATTTCCTCTAATTAATCCCCTTTTAATGTGCATGAATTTCGTGCATCGGGTCACTAGTTTAAAATAAAAGTCTATATTATTGTACACTTGAAACCCATCTGATTTTATTAACCAATGTCACCCCAATAAATTCAATAAAAATAATTTAAAAGAAGAAAATATTCTTAAACAGGATGCCAAGTATAGTATTCCATGGAGTCTAAGGGAAAAAAAATTAAAAAAAGGTAAAATATTTAAAAAATTAGAAGTATAAAAAATAAAACAATATATGGAGACATAAATCTCCATATATTAAACAATTTAGAAATAGTCACTAAACTAAACTAATTTTGTACAAGAGAAAACTTGGTCTTTAAATCTCTCAATTTACTGGAGCAAAGCATCGATTTAAATGGGAAAAAAATACAAGTGCAAAGTATAGAACCAAGCTTGACATGGTTAGGTTTCAGTATTGACAGTCTTATCCCATTGGAAAGCCTGTGGCTTAATGTTTCAACTTCAGGTAATGAAAATGTCTTGCATTTTCCATGCAAAGTCATTTTTAAATATATTTTATTGATTTTTTACGGAGAGGAAGGGAGAGTTAGAATCATCGATGAGAGAGAAACATCGATCAGCTGCCTCCTGCACACCCCCCACTGGGGATGTGCCTGCAACCAAGGTACATGCCCTTGACCGGAATCGAACCTGGGACCCCCGAGTCCGCAGGCCGATGCTCTATCCACTGAGCCAAACCGGTTAGGGCATTTTTATTTCTTCCACCTCACATTTGTTATGGTTTGAAGATATTGTTTTGGTATATAAAAGCAGATTTAAGAAAAAGTTAAGTTTTAAAGAATGTCTTCCTTAGTCTCTAAAATTAATGTTGATTTTGGACAGTGACATTGTGGTCTTAATTTTTACCTTGGAAATTTTGACCTCATGACTTAGAGCTGCAGAAGGAGAACTGGCTGTCTTTCCTCAGATCTTTGGGACTTTAAACTTATCAGCTATAATGGTAGCATCTTCTTTTAACCTGATGAAGGAAGGTCACTTCAAAGGATGGCTATTTTCTGACACAAAACCACTAGCAATACATCTTTTAGAGCTCCAGTGAATGTGTGGAGTGTGGGGGACAACCTTCCCATTCATGGTGAAGAAGGCCTCTCTTTTACCCCGCTTTCATCAGCCAGTCCTGGGATCCCTTTGTAATTAGTAGGTTAAAGTTTTATAAGACATAGCATTTTTCTTGCTGTTTTACTAATATTTTAAAATTTTATTCTTTCTAGAATTAGATGAGTCATCCGTATTTGTTCTTGGAGCAGTCCTGTACAAAAACTTAGATCTAATTTTGCCTACTCTGAGGTAAGCTGCAAAGTAATAAGCTGTTGTAACCTTTGTAAATTATTCCAAAAAAATGTGATTATAGCTCATTTACTGAAAGTAGTCCGACAAGCTTTGTTAATACAAAAGGCTTTTTCTTAAGTGAAATAGAAAATACCAATTTAATGAACAGCTTATTAGCATATTATGCATTTCAAAACAACTAGAAAGGATGATTTTGGTCTGTGATTATAGCCCTGCAGTTCTTTTGTGACTAATCTTGACTTGTCTTAAGACTGAGGAGGAAAAAAAAAAAAAAAAAAGAAATCACCTCAAGTCTTTATAAAAGAATGGGTTGTTTTAAAATTAATTTCTTCTCTATTTATTTGTACATAATGTTACTGTTCATAAACATTGCATGAAATTAAAAGAGTGTCATGATGACTGGGAATGAGTGGTTTTTTTTTTCCTTCATTTGCACGAGATTTCAATTTGTTTCTAAATATATACTCAATTATACTTACATTAAGAAAAAAATGCTATTGTTCAATTAAAGTACTATTTTTGGAAGAAATCTTTTCATTTCTTTTCTCCCAGTCATTAAGGAAACAATTACAAATAGTAATTCTACCAACATCCATTTGTTTTCTCTATTATCTTAACTAACTTACCTAATCTCACAGAAGACATCACTTGTATCTCTTTGGATGGTTATGTTACCACTCACGATGACCTGTCTCCTCCATCACGCCTCATTTGGGAGGACTGAGATAAAGTTGTATTCAGTTGAACACAGCCACATTTGCAGTGAGCTCTTCTCACACCCTCATGAACACAACTTCACATTTTTAGGGAGGAGAGACTGTGAATGATGTGTACCGTTATACCAGGGGTATAACAAATGATCTAATAAATAAAACCAATTAGAGTGCAGTCCAGCAGAAAAAAGCCTCCCAAGGAAGCAACTAAGTTTTTGCAGCTGCATGAGTAGTCACAAGTCTTTGGAGAAAGTCTATGCACAGCAAATTGCAATATAGTTGGGGAGTCATCAAGAGTCCCACTCGTGACAATGCAGGTTCTCCTTCATCCACAGAGACAGTTATGGGAATTTAGTCTTCTTTAACTCCCTTCTCTGGATGGAATTTGGGCTTTCTATATTTGAATAGGTTTGTGTTTGGTTTTGTTCTACTCATAACAGGTTTTCAGAACTAATGAGTTTACTCTCAACTTTTCCACGGGCTTTATTAAAACAAATTGGTATGTACAACTACCCACAGATAAAACTGATTCATAGTGGCACTGCCTCTACCTTTGTGTATGATGTTCATTTGAGGGGAAATGAGCTGAAGTTACACGTACCCAGATACTCAATGTTACATACTTATTTCCACAGAGAGTTCACTTGTGTGAAGTTCATTTTTCAAGAATTTGAGACACTACTTTAAATCAGACATCTTGGGTTTTCATTCCAATTTAAAATAACAAAAAAATATATAAACTTGTCCAGTCACTGAGTAATCATCTGCCTTCAGTTCAACTTTAAAAATAGAAGCACTTCATGTGCAATTTCACTCTACTTACTGCTGAGGGGTATGGTGCATGCAAATAAAATATTCACCATAAAGTGATTTAGATTGTGAATTAATTTCCCTACATGACTAACAAAGTTGTGTTGTGATTCATCTTGTTTTGTGTTATACCAGAGCTCAATCACCCACACAAATAAAATCAGATCATTCCGAATTTCATAAACAGATACAGTCAAGGGAATTGGAAATTTATCTAGGGATATCAGCTTTTTGTAAAAAGAAAACACATTTTTTTTTAGCATTTCGACATTTTTTTAAAGCATGGCAGAGGCAGTGGTCACTACAGCTGGTGGGTAGATGAAAGGATATTTTATGGGTGATTTCATGGACAAAGCGGGAGCCATTTGGAGCCTTGAATATCCCCTAATATCCCCGTGACACAAAGAGATTCAGATTAGCCTTTGAGCAAGTCACTGACTTTTTTTATAAAGTGGGGTTGAACTCAAAGTTTCTTTCCAACTTCAAAAATCCCCTGTCTTTATTACAGTAAAATTATGAAGGTTTTAGAATTCTGACATATTCTTTAGCTTTAAATCCTTAATAACCTTTGAATAAGAATTATAGCTATGTATACCAATTTATACTTTCTGTGTACAAAGTAATTAGGTAAATGACTATGGGAAATCAACATTCACATTTAGATTCATTGACCAGAAATAATGACATAGGATGCTCAAGATGAAATATTTAAGTACTATTTGAAAAATGAAATATTAGCATTTACTCCTCATTGTCTTTTCTTTTGTACAGTAGAATAATGTAAGTGAGCGTTTTTAGGCTCACTTACATCATTTTTTCCTTTTCAAAAAATTGTCCTACACAGGACAATTGTCTATCATACCAAATATAGATCTTCTAAATAAGAGTAAGCCTTTTAATGGGCAAGGATGATGTCTTGTTTTATAGTCATTCAATAAATATTTACTAAACAGCAACCCTGCTAACCTTACTATCTTAATTCTTTTAAATTTCCTAAAAGGTCAAAATTCCCAGAACAATGCTTAATAAATTACAAAAGTCCAAGAAATGTTTATTGGGATAATTGTTTTAAATGATAGGATTTCCCATACAAGCCATTTATAAAAATAGGATACATAGAAATTTGGTGTTTAAAATATGAAAATATATTACATACATATTGTTTGTTGTATAAATTTTACTAAATTGAACCCAATAGGAAAGGCAATATCTTCTCATTCAAATTTTAAAAATATGTATAAATTTGCTCTATATGTTTACTTATTATTTACCAAATTTCCATAACACATTTTCCTCAGTGATCATTTTACTAATTATCTGTTGACATTTTTGCAGCCAAGTTTCCCATACATAGAATAATGTTAGGATTCTGTTAAGTTTCCAGGGATTTTATATTTTTATATAATCATTTTCAAAACAATACTGTGTAATTTTCCTCATGGGGACTAGGAAGAAGAACTAGTAATGCTTTGAATAGATATAATTTGAACATTTTCCTTTATACAAAGACATAAATAACTGCATATTGACTCTTTTACTTAATTTTTTTTCTTTTCTTCTCTTGCCCTAATATACATTTAACTATTCTTCCTCCTGCAATTTTTATGTTACTGCTTGATTGTCTTTCCTTTTACATGAAGCATATTCAAATTATCTCTTCCAATGTAGGAAATATGCTCTACTCAAGTCCAAACAAAACATGTGCTACTATTCTCAGCCTTCCACTTTTATTCTTCTTCAGAATAATTTCTTACAGTTAAAAAGCATAGAACCAGTGGGTATTAATGCTGCAAGGCCCTTAAAGGCTAGTGCCCACCAAAACTTTAATTTTACAGATGAAACAACTGAACTCCTTATTGCTTCAGTGACCTGCCCAAGCTTTATACATCCAGTAGGTGACTGAGTTCTAATCCAATTCTAGTATTCTGCCTGCCAAAACCAAGACTCTCCCACTGTTTTGCTACCTCCATGAGGCTAACATCCATTCCTTTAATCAGTACACCCATGGAACTCTATTTAGTGTGTACACATAGGTATCTTCTGCAGAAAACCTTGTAAGGCCCAGGAGGAGGTGGCCATGTGTGGGCAAGCTCAAGGTGCCTTGGCTTCACCTTGGTGGCCCCAACTCAGGCTACCAATACTAAGGCCAGAGGCTGTCACTCTTCCCACCCCCTGGAGACCACTCTTGGGCCTGACAGGTGAAGGCTGACCAGCCTAGGTCAGAGAGATAGTTAGTGGGAGGTGAGGTCACCTACACACAGGCCCCACTCATGTCAAAGAACTAACAACCATTCACAACTTGGCAAGCACTGAAACTGCTGGTGAGGATTTTAAACTGTAATAATCTTTTAGTAGGACAGTTTGGCAATATCAAGGTGCTTGAAAAATGCATTGCCATTGATACAGAAATGCCACTTCTAAGAACTGATCTTATGGAAATTATCTCTAAGGAAAAAAAGGTGTATCCAAGCATACACTTAAGCCAAAGAGTTCAAGAAACAGTTGTAAACAATCTACTTTCTGATTCATTTAATAAAGTCAGGTTTTGGTTTTGTAGGAAAATCACAATACTTTTGAGTGTGGGAGTAATGCATAGTTTTTCTGGTAAGACATGGAGAAGCTGTAATCCTGTTAAAAAATAATAAGCACTTTAATATAGCTATTAACATTCAAGATATTGTGAAGGATCTAATTAAAATTATATGCAAATTTCACTATTATTAAAATGCCTGGAAAAATACAGCTGATCAAAAAAAAAAAAAAAAAAAAAGAAAAACAACCAGTGGCTGTTTGAAAATTATCTTTTAAAAATGAACAAATTCCAATAATGCAAAATCACATGAATTTGCTGTCAAGTGCACCAACCTAATGGAGATAAATCATTCTGAATTTTTTCATATTTAGGAAATGTAATTCATTAGAGTTTCCAATATTGTAGGAATTAAAAGCAATCAGGAAAGCAATTGTACTAAGTAATATTGGAAATAATAAAGAAGTGAAAACAATCCCTTTTATACCAATACTTCCTGAAGGTGATCAACGTGAAGTAGTCAATTCTCTCAACTGCCTCTGTTCTCCAGTTTTAGGATCTAATCTTTGAAACTTGCTCCTTCATTCTGAGTTTGTGATGAAATGTAGTTTTGTGATGTTCTGTATCTTTTAATAATGTCTTATCATGAGGAAATTAAAATCATCCATGAGGATAACAGTTTGCATGGCTAATGCTTTTAAATATTATAGTATTACATATTCAGTATATTATTTACAAAAATCTGAATTTAATTTAGCCATATTTATTAAAAGTGAGTTTAAATCCCTGATTATTTAGCTTCTTTGTAATCCTAAGTGTTAACACCCTTTAGCAAACATAATTTCAAATTCCATTTAGTTTTCAAAGCTCTGTTAGCCTAACCCTAACCTTACATTTTAGCAGCCATGAGCTGATTTTGGTTTTAAAAACAAATGTATGGAACTTAATAATTTTGATGAAGTCCCCAGTTCCTAGAATATATGTGAAACCATCTATTTTATTTTGTTTTTATTAAAATTAGGAGGGGGGGTTGTTTAAAACAATTAGGAAAAATCTATTTAGACATTACATGAACCATATTCTAAACATGGGAAGAGGCTACTCTGATTTAAAAAATTTTCATTAAATTATTGACATCTTTTTACTGTACTTTATCTGGTTATACTTTATTTGGACATTTAGTTCCATAACCCTCTCCACTGATATATCTCCTATAATTGCATTTTTCTTAATGTGGTAAGACACACATTACATGAAATTTACCCTCTTAACTATTTTTAAGTGTACAGAATAGCAGTGTTCACTATATGCACCTTATCATGCAACAGATCTCTAGAAATTTTTCATTTCACAAAATTGAAACTCTGTACTCCTTGAAGAATAAGTCACCTTTTACCATCTCCCCTAGCCCCTGGAAATCACCATTCTACTTTCTGTTTCCAAAAAATGGGCCATTTTAGATACCTCATATAAGGGGAATCATGCAATGTTTGCCGTTTTGCGACAGGCTTATTTCACTTTAGCATAATGTTCTCAAAGTTTATGCATGTTGTAGCATATGACAGAGTTTCCTTCTATAATAATAAAAGCATAATATGCTAATTAGACCAGACAGCCAAACAGCCTTCCGGACAACCTTCCAGACAAAGCCAGGGCTGCGATGGCCGAGCTGCTTGTACAAATTTCGTGCATCGGGCCTCTAGTCTTTTATAAGACTGGATAAAATTCCATTGCCTGTGTACCACATTTTCTTTATCCATTCATATCACTAAATCGACATTTAGGAAGTATCTGCCTTTGGCTATCATGAATAATGCTGCAGTGAACATAGGTGTGCAAATCTCTTTGAAATTCTGTTTTAAATTCTTTTGAATCTATACCCAAAAGTGGTATTTCTGGATCATATGGTAATTCTATTTTTAATATTTTTTTTAAATCACCATACTGATTTCCATAACAGATGCACCATTTACATACTCAAAAACAGTGCATGAGGCTTCCAATTTCTCTACAACTTTGCCAACACTTGTTACTTTTTTGTTTTTTTAATAATTGTGTGAAGTTTTATTGTTGCATTCCATATGTATTTGTATGTTGTGTTTTTATTTTCATTTGACTAAATATATTTTTCAATTTCGTTTGTGATCTCTTCTTTGAGCCTTTGATTGGATAATTGACCCTTTTGTTATTTTATAATGTTTTTATTTGTCTCTTATTACAATGTTTTGACTTAATGACTATTTTGTGTGCTACAAGTATGGCCATCCTTGCTCTCTTTTGGTCATCATTTGCATGGAATATTGTTTTCCATCTTTCAATTTCAGCCATGTATGTCCTTATACCTAAAGCTAATATCTTGTAAACAGTTGCATTGCATTTTATAATCACTTTTTTGCTTTCCTTGAGATAGGCTTCATAGATACCCTTTGTAACTTAAGCCTTTATTTAAAATGGGAAGAATAACTTAGGTCTCCTTTGAGTGAATAACTCTACCCATTTTCAAATGTTATTGATACCAAGTAACACAAACTTCAAGGACAGGAAAAATTGTTATTACTCTAGTCATGAAATGCATTTGGCTGTAGATCTGCTTTCCTAGCAATGAATACAAATGTACTAGTGGACCCAGCCAAGAAGCATTAGTAGATCACAAAGCCTGACATAAGGAGCCAGCTTTTCACTTATGCAAATTAGACTCAGTTGATGGAATAAATTAAAGCTAATTTTGTACACTGTACACTTTTTTAATAGGAACCCATTGCGTAATATAAATTTGCTGATTTTTCTTCATTAAACATTTTGATACCATAATATAATTACATTTTAAATCGACTTGATCAAAAGTTTGATTTTTTTAGTATATGTTCACTTAATAAGACATTCAAATATGTTTTAGCAATAAAATGTGCCAAGCATAATGCAAATGAGGATATATAAATGCTAGATACAAATATTGCCCTCGTGGAACTTCTGATCTTGTGGAAAGGGACATATCATCGCATTAATGGGTGCAGTGGTAGAAATAAGTGCATGTTAGTAGCACAAGGTGAGGGGGTACTCACATAAATATGATAAGAACATTCACTTGCATAAATATATTGACATACATCCTTTCCCAAATATATTCTAAATACATGTAAGCTAACACACACACACACACACACACACACACACACACACACTCAACGAAAGCCATAAGGCATATTTCTTCCTCTAGAGACCATCTCCGTCAGGCCCGGTGAGTAGCTGATGAACCTGGCTCAGAGTAACATACCCTACAGAAGGCTGCTTATCTTAGCTACTTATCTTCATCTTGCTTTCCACAGCCCAGTTTCTCAGGGTCAAAATCCCTACATGTTTATACACACAAAGAGATCTTCATAACTATCTTGACAAATTTATAAATTTCTGGGGTTATTTTTGTGAACTATCAACTTATGTAACTTTTTAAATAATACAAAATATCTGTATACTATATATATCCTTCTCAATGAACCTTACCATTTGATTAACTCATTTAATATTAAATGAAATACTGGAACCATGAGCATGGGAGGGGATCAAGTGCAAAGAGTCTCAAGGAAACTGTTGAGGGTGAAGGAGCAGTTGTCCATCTTAATTTGGTGGTAGCTACATGATAATTACAATTACCAAAAGCATTATACTGCCCACTTAAAATTGATGAATCGTATGATCTGTAACTAAAGCCTTAAACAATAAAAACGAGGAAAAAAGTGAATAATTTTGTCTTGGAAAACTGTTATGAGTTCCCAGAATTGTACATGTTCTATAGAAAAGCAGGTGGTTATAGCAAATCAAAAAGTAGGGCTGAAAAAATATATTCTAGATATTTATATATATTCTAGATATTTATATATTCTATATATTTATATATATTTATTCAATATATATATTTCCTCAGAAAGAAATATATTTCTTCAAAAAGCTAAAAGTACAATGACATCATTAAGTCTCTAAATAATAGTACATGTATAGAATTTTTAAAATGTTGGGTGAAACTCTATTGCAAGAAGGAGTTGGTTCAGCTTTATGTGTTTATATTTATGCATAATTTTTGTAGTTTGAAAATATAATTATCTTTAAAGCTTCCCTGTGAGTGAACCATACATGTTAAAATATTTTGAAAGGCAAATGTGTTCCTTACACTGAGCATAACGAGATAAAGAAGTGGCCTGTAAATCTCTGTCACTGAAATGAATGATGGTCAATAATTATCAACAGCATTTATTTATATTTAAACTCTACTTGCTTTCATGCTACACCACAAATTAATCTTAATGAATTTTGAGATAGTCTTAAATGCCAAGGCAGCACTTTGCAAGAAGAATATTTGGTCTCCTGGAGAAAAACAAAACAAAACAAAAACCTGTTTGGTCTATCTTGAGATCAATGGATTCTATTCATTTAAAGATTACCTGAAAGTTTAAATTCACAATCCATCTCTCTTATAGGTGAATCAAATTTAAGTAATCAAAAGCTTGTCAGCACTATTGCTTTTTCATCTTTCCTGCATCTAAAATGGTAGCAGTCAGCAATAGATTCCCACTTCCCAAAATGTTCTAGTCCACACAGGGTTTGTTTATAACAAAAAACGAACTGTTCTTTCCATGAATAGTAGTTTAGTATCATATTTTAAATCTGTTTGCCATATATATATATATATGTTTATTTAATATGCTATCCCAACATGTATTGAGCAGTAGGAATTTATATTTGTCATCAATCCTTACTCCTTGTAATCATTATTTACTGTGTTTCAGAAATTATACTGTCGTTAATTCCAAAATCATCGTGGTCACAATAAGGCCTGAACCCAAAACAACGGATTCGTTTCTGGAGATAGAACTAGCTCATTTGTCTAATGTAAGTATTCTTCACTTGCTTGTAGAATTTATCTTTTACCAGTCATGTTTTAACCAATAAGACCATAAAAATATTTGGTCTCCTGGAGAAAAAAAACAAAACAAAAACCTGTTTGGTCTATCTTGAGATCAATGGATTCTATTCATTTAAAGATTACCTGAAAGTTTAAATTCACCATCCATCTCTCTTATAGGTGAATCAAATTTAAATAATCAGTTCTAGGCTTTTTAGAGTTGCAATTTGTTATGAGGATATGTATTTATAGAAATGAAATGCCATATTATTTTACACTTTTGTTCATTATAAAATTTTCTTCAGTTTATCTGAGATAATAGAAAATATTTTATCAGTGTACACATCTTTATTGGGCTCTGAGCTAGGAAATGGGGGAGATCATTACGAATAAGTACACGTCTCACCACAAGGTAGAGAAGACTGCCATGTAAATACATGGCTTTAATACAGGGTGGGGCAAAAGTAGGTTTACAGTTGTTCATATAGAAAATAATACAATAATTAATAAATAATAACACAATGATAAACGTTGTGTTTCATGTACTCACAACTATAAACCTACTTTTGCCCCACCCTGTATTTTAGAGCTTGACAATATGACTCTCAAATTATTTCTAAGGAATGACTAATAAAAAAAAAGGAGGAATGCTGAAAAATAATAAAATTAAGGGAAGCTGTACAACCAGATGTTAATATATATTCCTGACTCAAGAATGAATAGGTCAGTGGACAAAAGGGAGAGTCCAGTAACCAAGTTAGTAATTGATGCAGAAATCATATCATATCAGTGGTGAAAATAATTATTATTATTTGGATAACTGTTTGATCACTTGAAAAAAGTAAGTAACCTTGATAGTTACTATACATTAATGTAACTTCTAGAGATAGTAATATTTGAAAGCAATAACTATGGTTTGATATAAGAATGCTGCCCTGCAAACTTTTGTAATTGGCACCCTGGGAATAAGAATTATAAGAATGCTAGGAAAATACATGGGCAAATAATCATATATTCTCCGGGATTCTACATCAAAGGCAAAGATTATAAGGAAAAGGAATATTTTACTATATAAAATTTAACACTAATAAAATATAATGACAAAACAAAAAATATATAACATTTAAAGATAAATGGCAGAAAAAAATACATTTTCAACATATTTTTCAAGCAAAATATTTGTATATCAAGTTAAAAGTTTTTATAAAACCTCAAATAAAAATTTATATATATAATTTACCAATAGTAAAGGAAGCAAAAGACAAGAATAAACTTGCAAAGAAATAATATAAGCAATAAATAACATTATGCCAAAAAAATACTTACCCACATTAATGATGAAGAAATGCTCATTGGCTACTATTTTTGTCATAGAACTGTCAAATATAAAATATTTATATTCAATACTAAAGTTGGTGACATTTTAGAGAAATTAGGCAATTTTATAAATTCTTATTGAATAAACTATTCTAATTTTTTCTGAAAACCTTTTAAATGTTTCACTTTTTAACCATCAATTTTACATATAGGAATTTGTTTTAAGGAAATAAAAATGTGTCAGCATTCTTATTTAACTAGTTATGATAGCAAATTATTTTAAAACCACCTAAATACCCAGTAGAAATACATTTATTATCAAGTTAAAAATACATTAAGTTCCAGACAGTATTTATAGTTTATACAGGCTGGGACAAATATAGGTTTACAATTATCTATATGTAAAATAATACAATAATTAAGCAAAACACTTTGTAGATCACACACAATAGTATGGTGATTACCAGCAGGAAAGAGTCAGGGAAAGTAGAGGAGGATGTAAAAGGCATAAGTAGTGATGGGACGAGACTTGACTTGCATTGATGAGCACATAATACAATATGTAGATGATTTATTTTAGAATTCTACATAATTTTATTAATCATTGTCACCCCAATCCTATGTAATAAAACCCTAATATGCAAATCGACTGAACGGTGGAATGACTGGTTGCCATGAACTGACCACCAAGGGGCAGATGCTCAACATAGGAGCTGCCCCCTGGTGGTCAGTGCGCTTCCCCAGGGGGAGCGCTGCTTAGCCAGAAGCCAGGCTCAGGGCTGGTGAGTGCAGCTGGGGTGGCGGGAACCTCTGCAGCAGCTCTAAGGAGCAGCGAGCCAAGGGGTAGGGAGCAGCAAGCAGGTGGTCAGTAAGGAGCGAGGGGTCCAGGACTGTAAGAGGGCACAGGCCAGGCTGAGGGCACCCCTCATTCCCAGTGCATGAAGTTCGTGCACTGGGCCTCTAGTAAATTCAATAAGAAAGAATAAAGAAAGAAAATAAGAATAAACTCTGTGTTTCACATACTCACAACTGTAGGCCTACTTTTTCCCCTCTCTATATTCAGGCAACAATAGAAGTTTTCAAAATAAGACAAAGGGGAGTTAACTCCAGGGTACTCCAGAGTAGGAGAATGGGTGGGCAGCATTTCAAAGTGCTAATTCAAGGGTCAGAAAAGGCTCCTTATTACTACCTAGATGCTCCAATGATCTAAATCTAATCCATTCCAGAATGACAAGAACCCTTTCTTAACACCATACAACTGCAACTGGAATTCTTTGCATTTTTTTCAGTCCTTTTAGAAATTTAAAATATCTACTTATCCTTTAATCACTTTGAATACTTAAGTCACTAATGAGGAGGGGCAAGGAAGGTAATTTCTGTTATGGCTTTTGTAATTATATGATAACTAGAGGCCTGGTGCATGGATTCGTGCACTGGTGGGGTCCCTCCACCTGGCCTGCAGGGATCAGGCCAAAACTGGCTCTCGGACATCCCCCTAAGGGTCCTGGATTGTGAGAGGATGCAGGCCAGGCTGAGGGACCCCACTGGTGCACAATCGGGGCCTGGGAGGGACCGTGAGAGGGCTCTAGAGTGTGTCCGGCCCGTCTCGCCCAGTCTCGATCTGCCAAACCCAAGCAGCAAGCGAACCCACTGGTTGGAGCATTCACCCCTTGGTGTGCGTGATAGCGACTGGTCTAATGTTTGAATGGTTGGACACTTAGTATATTAGGCTTTTATTACCAGGTGTACTGGCTAATAATGCGGATTTTTTTCAATAGATGGAATTACACATATGTTGATATATGTGCAATTTGATATGTATGCTATTTTGTTGTATTGACAGCAAGCTTCAAAACTTCATATGTCAAATTTGCTGAAGGTGTTAACATTATAGATATTCTTACGCTTAAAAATGTCAAATTTTATGCCAAAAAAGGAGCATTTGTGGGAAGTTTTAATTCATTACTTTATTTTGAAGAAAAGTGCAGCTGAAAGTTATCGTATACTTTGGGAAGCTTATGGTGAACATGCTCCATCTCGATACTTGTGAATGCTGGTTTAAACACTTTAAAAGTGATGATTTCGATTTGAAAGACAAAGAACGTCTAGGTCAACTGAAAAAGTTTGAAGACCAACAATTACAAGAATTATTGGATGAAGATGCGTGTCAAACTCAAAACAACTTGCAGAAAGATTAAACGTTGTTCAGCAAACAATTTCTGATTGTTTACAAGCAATGGGAAAGATTTTAAAGGAAGGAAAATGGGTGCCACATCAACTGAATGAAAGATAAATGGAAAAACGAAAAGTCATCAGTAGAATGTTGCTTCAATGGCACAAAAGAAAGTCTTTTCTGCATCGAATTGTGACTGGCGATGAAAAGTGGATTTATTTTGAGAATCCCAAATGCACAAAATCATGGGTTGATCCAGGTCAACCATCAACATCGACTGCAAGGCCAATTGGCTTTGGAAAGAAGACAATGCTCTGCGTTTGGTGGGATCAGGAAGGTGTGGTGTATTATGAGCTTCTAAAACCAGGTGAAACAGTTAATACTGATCGCTACTGACAACAAATAATCAATTTGAACCATGCTTTGATGGTAAAACGACCAGAATGATCCAGAAGGCACGGCAAAGTAATTTTGCTTCATGATGATGTACCATCACACAGTTCAAAACCAGTTAAAGACACATTAAAATATTTTGCCTGGGAAGTATTAACTCACCCGCTGTTTTCACCAAACCTTGCTCCTTCAGATTACCACTTGTTCCAATCAATGGCACATGCACTTTCTGAGCAGCACTTCAAAACGTACGAAGAAGTGGAAAATTGGGTCTCTGAATGGTTTGCCTCAAAACAAGAAAAGTTCTATTGGGACGGTATCCACAAATTACCTGAAAGATGGGGGAAATGTGTAGCTAGCGATGGACATTACTTTGAATAAAACACTTTTGATGTTTCTCTTGAAATTATCGTGTTTTCTTTGATTACAAAGTCCGCATTATTAACCAGTACAACTGGTATATAGGATACTTCCAATATTAATGTAAGCCAGTCTCCTGTGTTGTATACACATAGGTTTTTTTATTCCTTGCAAAATTTTTATGAAGTTGACTTTTACATGCAAGTAACAGAAGCATAAAGTGATTGTCATTTTCCCAAGTTGATATAGTTAGTGAATGACATAATGGAATTTATAACCATATTCTGTTTTACAAAACCTATTTTGTAATTTCTGATTTTTCCTAAAAAAAAAAAAAAAGCCTTGGTTTATAAACAGTGACAATTACCTTTTTTGTAAACCACTTTTTACTAAAATGCTTCAGGCTTCCTAAATTGTTTAATGAAAATACCAAATCTCTCAGCAATAACTTAAATATCATAATTAATAATTAATCTATTAGGTCTTTTCTTACTTTTGCCATACTAATTCTAACTTTGAGAGTGTGTTTGATCACTACATTATTTACTTCCTCAAACCTTAGAATAGCCATGATTTCCTCACTGCATTGAAACCTGGGAAATAATTTTAACATTGCTTTTGAGTATGGAATTTATTTCTTTGTATTCTTCAAATTTGTTAGCACTGGCAAGTGTGGCTCAATATGTACACAAACATATATATATATATATATATATATATATATATATATACACACACACACACACATGTACATGTACACATGCCCATCATTAGGCTGCTTTGGGTCTGACAGATCTGAACCTGCTGTGAGTTTTTAAGGTGGATAATATCCCTTTAAAATGAGTTAGAAGAATAAGTTAGTAATCTTGTGCTTTATTAACATTGCAAGCTGTAATACACATTATTTTTCCAAATAAAAAGTCTTTCTATAGTCCCATTTCTAATGAAGAGATAGATTGTACTATCTGACCTGCAGATTCTTCAGTCTAATCTTTTCGTCATTCTTTTTATTTCTTCTTGTGAGCATCAACTCCAATGGCCTTGTTAGGGTGATACTGCTATCTTTCAGGACTGAAAAAATGCACCAGGTTTATTGTAACTTTCAAATTGCTCATATTCATAAGAGATCTCATGGGAATTTGGACTTGTGGGAATGTGTATTTTTTGCCATATTTGCTTGCATATGAATAGGATCAATCAACAAATTAAGGAGTTTGTTTTATGTGCATAAACTAAAATTAATCACCAACCATGGCCTTTGTAAATAATAGTGGGAAACACAATGGAAGACTGTAATGAATATGCTTGTTAACATTAGATAAGCATGAGAAACAATGAAAAGAGATCCCAACATTCATCAGTGGGTATTTTTATGAATATCAAAGGCTGATAATAACCTAAGAAATTAAAAATCACTTGGCAAAGCTTAAAGTCCAGGCTTTGCATCTATAATTTCTACAAAGGATGTTTGTATACGTTTACTTTTATTTATGTTTATTTTTTAATTTAAATTATTTATTGTTTAAAAATTACATATGTCTCCTTTTCCCCCCATTGCCCTATCCCCAGCCGCTCCCACCCCCCTGCACAGGGCCTCACCGCCCCTACTGTCTGTGTCCATTGATTATGCTTATATGAATGCATATGTTTACTTTTAAAATTACTTTTCTACCCTTGATTTTTGTCCATATGGAAGAAAGAGATTTCTGATATTTTGCTTCTGAAAAGCTCTTGGTAATTTTTAAAGGAGTGTCATGAAATGCTAACTAGACAAGAAGATTGATGGCTTTGCCAGCCGCTGAAACTGAGATAGAATTGTTCTCTACTTACAGCTATTTGGGGGCGTATCCTAAATTTCAGTAAGCGTTCTTCTTGATTACATTTCACATTGTTTATTTTTATTCATAATACATAGCTAATATTCTTCAAAAAGATTTAGAATAATTATTCTGTTGTTGGAGAAGGGCTCAGCAAACTTTTTCAGTTAAGAATCACTTAGTAAGTATGTAAGGTGTCTGAGCCATAGTTGTTTCTCGCCCATCTATTCACCTATGCTGTTGTAGAGTGAATGCAGCCATAGACAACATGTAAACAAATGGGTGTGACTCTGCAATAAATTTTATTTTCAAAAATAGGTAGCAGACCAGATTGGTCTCCTGGCCCATGTAGATTGTCAATCCCTGTAGGGTAAACAGAATAATGGCCCCCAAAGATGTTCACACCCTAATCCCCAGGACCTGTTAATATGTTATGTTACACATCAAAAGGGACTTTGCAGATGTGATTAAAAAGTAAGGACATTGATGCCCAGCCAGTGTGGTTCAGTTGATTGAGTGTCATCCCATGAACCAGGGGTCACAGCTCAATTCCCAGTCAAGGTACATGCCTAGGATGCAATCCCTAGTAGGAGGCTTGCAGGAGTCAGCCTATCAGTGTTTCACATTGATGTCTCTCTCTCTCTCTCTCTCTCTCTCTCTCTCTCTCTCTCTCTCTCTCTCTTCCTCTCTCTGAAATCAATAAAAACATACTTAAAAAATAAAAAGTAATGATATTGAGTCTTTAGGTTTTTCTATATATAGTATCATGCCATTTGCTAATAATTACAGTTTTATTTCTTCCTTTCCAATTTGAATGCCTTTTATTTTTTTATTTTTTTCTTTATTGATTAAGGTATTACATATGTGTCCTTATCGCCCCATTGCCTCCCACCGCCCCACGCATGCCCCCACGCCCCTGTTGTCTGTGTCCATTGGTTAGGCTTATATGCATGCATACAAGTCCTTTGGTTGATCTCCCTCCCTTACCCCCACCCTCCCCGACCTTCCCTCTGAGGTTTGACAGTCTTATCGATGCTTCTCTGTCTCTGGATCTATTTTTGTTCTTCAGTTTATGTTGTTCATTATTGAATGCCTTTTATTCAAATTGGCTAGAACTTCCAGTACTATGTTCAATGAGAGTGGTGAAAGCAGACATCCCTGTCTTGCTCCCAATTTTAAGGAAAACTATTTTAGTTTTTGCCTGTTAAGTATTATGTTGACCATTGGTTTGTCATATGTGGCCCATATTATGTTAAGGTATGTTCCCTATATTCCCATTTTGCTGAAAGTTTTTATCGTAAATGAGTGCTGGATTTTGTCGAATGCTTTTTGTATATCTGTTGATATGATCATGTAATTTTTATTCTTCATTTTGTTTATGTGGTGTATCATGTTTATTGATTTGTGAATATTGTACCAACCTTGCTTCCCCAGAATGAGTCTCACTTGATCATGGTGTATGATTTCTTTAATGTATTGATGGATGTATCTCTTTAATGTATTGCTAATATGTTGTTGAGGGTATTTTTCATCTGTGTTCATCAGGGATATGAGTCTATAATTGTCTTTCTTTGTCATGTCTTTATCTAGTTTTGGAATGAGGATAGTGGTGGCCTCATAAAATAAGTTTGGAATCTTCCCTCTTCTTGAATTTCGTGGGATAGTTTGAGAAGGATAGGTATTAGTTCTCTCTTTGCTAAAATTTGCCTCTGAAGCAACTGGCCCAGGACTTTTGTATGCTGGTTTGTTTGTTTTTTTGTTTGTTTGTTTGTTTTTACTGCTTTTATTTCATTAGTTGTAATTGGTCTATTCAGATTTTCAGAATCTTCCTGATTTAGTTTTGGAAGATTATATGCTTCTAGGAATTTTTAGTTTTGTCCAGGTTGTCAATTTGGTGACATATAGTTGATTGTAATATTTTCTTACAATCCTTTGTATTTCTGTGATATCCATTGTTATTTCTCCTCTTTCATTTCTGATTTTATTTATTTGGGACCTCTCTTCTTTTTTCATGATGAATCTAGTTAAAGTCTTGTCAATCTTGTTTATGTTTTCAAATAGCCAGCTCTTGGTTTCATTGATCTTTTCTGTTGTTTCTTTTAGTCTCTATGTTATTTATTTCCACTCTAATCTTTATTATTTCCTTCCTTCTACTTACTCTGGTGTTTGTTGTTGTTTTTCTAGTTCTTTTGGGTATAAGTTTAGATTATTTGAGATTTTTCTTACTTCATGAGGTAGGACTGTATTGCTATGAATTAACATCTTGGAACAAACAGTCTACTCAGTAAATGGTGTTGGTAAAATTGAACAAGTACATACAAAAAAAATGAAGCTAGACTACATCCTTATACTATTTACAAGAATAAACTCAAAATGAGTTAAAGACTTAAATGTAAGACTCAAAAACATAAAATTCTAGTAAAAAATATAGGCAGTAAAATCTCAGACATTTCTCATAGCAATGTTTTTTCTTATGTATCTCCCTGAGCAGGAGGTGGGGGGAGAAAAAAAAATAAACCAATTGGAATACTTCAAACTAAAAAGTTTTTTCACAGCAAAGGAAACCATCAACACAATGAAAAGACAACACACTGGATGGGAGAACATATTTGCCAATTACACATCTACTAAGGGGTTAATATCCAAAATTTATAAAGAGCTCAAACAACTCAACACCATAAAACAAAAAATGCAATTGAATTAATGGACAAAGGACCTCAATAGACACTTCTCCAAAGAGGACATACAAATGACCAGTAGATATGAAAAGTTGCTCAATGTTGCTAATCATCAGAGAAATACAAATTAAAACCATTATGAGATATCACCTCACGCCTGTCAGAATGGCTGTCATCAATAAATCAACAAACAACAAATGGTAGCGAGGATGTATAGAAAAGGGAACCTTCATGTGCTATTGATGGGAATGCAGATTGGTGTAGCCACTATGGAGAACAGTATAGAGTATCCTCAAAAAATTAAAACAGAAATGCCTTTTGACCCAGCAATTCCACTTCTGGGAATATATCTGAAGAAATCCAAAACACTGATTACAAAGAATATATGCACCCTTATGGTTATTGCAGCACTATTTACAATAGCCAAGATTTGGAAGCAGCCAAGTGCCCATAATTAGATGAGTGGATAAAAAAGTTGTATATTTACACAATGGGTTAATATTCAGCCATAAAAAAGGAGGAAATCTTACCTTTTGTGACAGCATGCATGGACCTGGAGAGTATTATGCTTTGTGAAATAAGCCAGTCAGAGAGAGACAGATACCATTTGATTTCACTCATATGTGGAATCTAATGAACAAAATAAACAAACAAAATAGAAATAGACTCCTAGATACAGAGCACAGACTGACAGTTTAGTTGGGGGAGAGGTTGAGGGATGGATGAAATAAGTGAAGGGATTAAACAAACAAACAAACACCTCACAGGCATAGACAACAATACAGTGATTAATAGAGAGAAGGTGGGTGGGGGTAGGTAGAAAACGGTAAAGGGGGATAAATGGTGATGAGAAGGGACTAGACTAGGAGTGGTGAACACAATACAATATACAGTTGATGTATTATAGAATTGTACACTTGGAACATTTAATTAACCAACGTAACCCCAATAAATTCAATAAAATATTTTTTAAAAGGACATCGAGATGGAAAAATTATCCTAGATTATCTGAGTAGGTCCAGTTTAATCACATGAGCCGTTAAACGTAGATAACCTTTCTCTATGGCTATGGTCAGAGAGAAACAGGGAAAGGAATCAACTGCCATTGCTTACAGTAAAGATGTAGGGAGGGGGCACAAGCAAAGGGACATGGTCTAAAACTGCCTCTAAAAGCTGAAGACCCCGCTGGTGGCCCACCTGGGAGGAAATGTGGCGGCCGTCCTACAACTGCAAAGAACTGAATTCTGCTGAGACCTGAATGAGCCTGAACATGGGTTTATTCCCCAGACCCTGCAGAAAGGGGTGCAGTTCTGCCAATGCTTTGATGTCAGCCTCGTTCATCTTTTGAGCAGACACCCAGGCTTCTGACCTACAAAAACTGCAAGATAATAAATTTGTGTTGCTCTATGCATCTACGTTTATGGTAATTCATAACAGCGGCGATAGAAAAGTAATAACCCTGCATTGCAAAATTCATTTTTAGATTATGAAGGTACTAATTGTATACATTAATAGTGCCATTTTGAATCAGGTATATTATAATACTAATGATACATTGTTCAATAAAAATCAGTTAGTAACTAGAGATTACATTTTGTCCTGCTGATTATTATACCAGCATTTTAGGAGCCTGATTAAAGGAATGACCAGACAGTGGGAATGGCCGTGTAAAGTGGAAGTAGATATTGGGGAAAATTATAGAAAGCCATAGGATGGTATCACCTGTGCAGCCACGGAAGTGCCTTGTGGAACCAGGTGTTGAAGTCCAGGGACAACTCTGATATTTACAGACATGTTGTACTCTTGAAGCAATTTAGCAGAACTCTGCTGGCAGCTACTGGACTGGAGCAGTGAAAAACACTCTGCCAGCCCTTGTCTCTACAACAACCCCATGGAAGTATTCTTAAGACACATTATTTTATCCTCTTGGCTGTAAAAAGAAAATACCTAGGGCAGTGATGGGCAACCTTTTGAGCTTGGTGTGTCAAACTTCGCCAAAAAACTGAGCATAACTCGGGTA
The DNA here is from genome assembly GCF_951640355.1 of Cnephaeus nilssonii. Classification (NCBI taxonomy): domain Eukaryota; kingdom Metazoa; phylum Chordata; class Mammalia; order Chiroptera; family Vespertilionidae; genus Cnephaeus; species Cnephaeus nilssonii. Next base: position 66,828,095 of record NC_137080.1, on the reverse strand, counting down.
GTGTGTCACTTTGAGGAAAAAACATTATTTCGCAAATGTTTCATCCTCAGGAGCAGCCGTTTCATCCTCGGCGGCCGCATGTCATCAGAAATGGCTACGTGTGTCAGTGCTGACACGCGTGTCATAGGTTCGCCATCACTGACCTAGGGTGTATATTGTACACATAAAGTATCTATTTAGGTATTTCTTAAAGTTATGTTGCACGTCAACACAAAAAAAATATGTAGAGAGTTTTGTCCCATTCTTTTTGTTGAGAGGTGCACCAGAATCCTGTGCAGCCATTGTTAGGAATGATGGAAAATCATTGCCTCCACATGTATGTCTTACCCATATATACGTCTTACCCATATGTATGGGTAAGACATAGATGTGGAGGCAATGATTTTCTTTGCAGGGTAAACATATGAGTAATTACTGATAGTGGTTCTATTTTTTTACTGTTTCTCATATGTCAAAAGGAAAGTATCCATCTAAAAATAATATATATTCAGGTTAGTGATATATCTCAGAAATGAGAGAAGCAAGCTGTTATCCATCCACAAAAATAGTGACATCTAGTTAATAGGAGCTACTGAGTAACCATATAGCAGAAGCTGAGGTAAATACATGCCCTCTCCTCGTGTTCTAATTAAACAGCTGCCAACTCCTGGAGAAGAGCTAGGTAACAGGAATGTGACTTGTCCTGATAAACAATGCTCTGCACTTCTCCCTTCGATGGCCTTCATACCATTCTGCTATAAATGTTAAAGCCAACTCTTTCTTTTCCATCTCCTTGGTTTGATTCCTTCCCATTGCGATCTATTCAAAAATTCTGTATCTCCATCCATATTCCTATAAAGTAAGAACACAGTACTGCATTTTCGGTGAGGCTCTTGTACTTCATATACCTACCAGTCATCCCCTCAAAAACAAAGACCCATGTTTGTTCTTCTTAAAGTTATTTTAAAATACTAAAATATGAAACAATACTTACCATAACCTTGAAAAGAGGGTTAGAGAACATTCAATAGACTATTTCTTGTTTGTTGAGTTTCATATTGTATCTTTTTCAAGTGTACCATTTCCTTGGGAGGTGTATCACACTTGTAGGGACTATGAAGCTGTTTATAGGTTGAGCCATAACCTAAAAAGGGTTCCCCCTCATTGCTCAGCTTTTAATGATGTCATAGATATGACCTTAGAAAAATATACATCTAGTAAGATCTTACTTCCCTTAGCACTCATTCCTCAGATTTTTTTAAATTGTGTTTTCTCAAGTAATATGAGAATTATAAACAGAATATAAATTAGACTTTTGCAGGTCATGTCAGTCATTTTGAACCTGTTCTTGAGGAATTCATAAAATCTATCTGTGCATTTTTATAATAACTAGAGGCCCAATGCATGAAATTTGTGCACAGGGCTCAGCCCTCGCAGCCCTGGCTTCATCCAGAAGGTCGTCTGGAAGGATGTCCGGAAGGTCATTTGGATGTCCAGTCTAATTAGCATATTTTGCTTTTATTATTATAGATGACAATTAAACCTTAGTGGATAAAAAAAGGGAGAACAAACTTAGCAAAATCCAGGTCATTTTAACATAATGCCTTTGTGTCTGAAATTTAGAAAATTGAAGAGAGATAGTATAGTGAACATTCTTTCTCCCATCCACACTCAAAATGTCAATGTACAATTAACTAGAAGTGACAGAAAGAATGATCTTGGAATATTTGAGTCAGAGCATTGGAAATGATGAAATGGTTATGATGAAGTTCCTGCCCTTCTTCATGTTTATAGATGCTTTGTTAATTTATTTGCTTGACCATTATAGACAAGGAGGTATTTTGTTTCAAGAGGACTATGCAAGTTACAAGAAAGTTAAGAGGTTTCCAGATTCAGAATTTACTATGGCATATGAGCACTAAGCATTTGAAAGGTTGAAGAAAAACAAAGTAAATTAACCACATTATTTCAGTTTTGAGCAGTACTCCAAATTTGATGTGGATAAAAATCATGGGGAGGTGGCAGGGGTAAATTGCATGTTCCTAGTTTAGCCCTAATCTCAAAATTCATGAAGCCAAGGAATCTATCTATATATATATAAGCCAAGCAACTGGAACAACCAGAATGACTGGTCGCTGTGATGCGCACTGTGGCCGGGCAACCAGCCTGATTGGAGGTGGGACTGGCCGGCCAATCTCTTGTGGCCCCTCAATCCAACTGGCCCCACCCTCAATTGGCCCCCACACCCTGATCTGGGGCAGGGCCAGCTGGCCAATCTCCCACAGCCCCTCCCCCCTGGCCAGCCTGGCCCCGATCGGACCCATTGGAGTGAGCCAGCAGGACCCCACCTGTGCACAAATTTGTGCACTGGGCATCTAGTATCCTATATAATAAAAGGCTAATATGCAAATAGACCGAACAGCAGAACAACCAAAAAACTGTTTGCTATGACATGCGCTGACCACCAAGGGGCATGTGCAGAACATGGTGGGTGTAGGCAGCAGGTGGCAGAGTGCAGAACATGGCAGATGTTGGCCGTGGTGGGATGGTAGAGTAGGTGAGCGGGGGTGCCAGACCAAGGTGGGACACCGGTCACTGTCATCATGGTGAGCCTCTGGTGGTTATTGAAAATTCTTTGCTCACACATACCATGATCCCACCCAGTGCTCGCACCTGCTGCTAGCACCGGCCCTGCTCGCACCCACTGCCAGCACCTGACACCAGTCCTGATTGCTTGGTGCCGTCAGTGGGTATGAGCGGCTGCTGCTGGCCCTAATTTCCCCTGAGGGCTTCTCCACCTCCCTCTGCTCCTTAGGGGTGATCGAGGCAGCAGCTTCCACTCACACCCCACTGCTGGCACCAGCCCCAATCCCTCTGCGATAACAGCAGGTGCGAACAGGGCCAGCGCTGTCAGCGCGTGGGAGTGGCGGTGTCAGGAACAAGGATGCCGGCAGACAGGGGACCGACCGGGGAGCCGCGGCAGGAGGGACTGGGTGGGGGTGCAGAGGATGGGCCCAGACCCACCCCTGTGCCCAACACAGCCTCGCGGCCCACAATTTCTTTGAAGGTGCACGAATTTGTGCATTGGGCCCCTAGTTTTTAATAAGCATCCCCACTGATTCTAGAGAAGATCCAGAGAAAACACTTTTTTTTTCTTTTTTCTTTTTTTAAAATATATTTTATTGATTTTTTTACAGAGAGGAAGAGAGAGGGATAGAGAGTTAGAAACATCGATGAGAGAGAAACATCTATCAGCTGCCTCTTGCACACCCCCTACTGGGGATGTGCCCACAACCAAGGTACATGCCTTTGACCAGAATCAAACCTGGGACCCTTGAGTCCGCAGGCCGATGCTCTATCCACTGAGCCAAACCGGTTTCAGCTAGAAAACACTTTTAAAACATTAAGATAGGACGAGTGTAATTAAGATAGCATGTAAATAAAATATATTCAGGACTTTAAAATGCCAAGGATAATTAGAGAAACTTGGTCTTCATTCATTTTTATTGTGACTTTACCCTTAGCTTCTCTGTAACTACCTTCCTTCAGACCTCTGCTCAAATATTATCTTTTTAGTGAATCCTTCCTAATATACATAATTGTAATCATTCACTTCCCAGCCTCTCCTACTCAGTGTGACTTACTTTAGATCATAGCACAGATTACCATCCAGCATCCTATATAATAAAAGCCTAAAATGCAAATTGTCCCCTTGGGCGGTGGTTTGATCGGGAGTGTGACCCCAAGATCTGGAGTTCAACCGCTCGCTATGACGTCTGCTGACCACCAGGGGGGCAGCACGGAACATGGCAGGTGTTGGCAATGTGGTGCTGGAAGCAGGCGGCAGTGGAGGTGCTGCCGGCCCCGATGGGCCCCGATGAGAGTGGGATCACAGCGGGATGGTGGAGCAGGTGAGCGGGTGGTGCCATGCCAAGGTGGGCACAAGTGGGGCCCAATCACCCTGCCAATCACCCCGCAGGGGGTGGGGCCACCACCTGGCTCCCAGGCATTGAGGGAGAAAGGGCAAATAGCAATATTAAAATATTTCTTCTAATTATTTCCCTTTCAATGTGCATGAATCCGTGCACCGGGCCACTAGTATTAGATATTTACATACTTGTTTATGTTTTTTGTCCCCCTCTCTGCTCTCTTCTTTAAGGTACAGTCTATAAGACAGGATTTTGTTTTGTTCAATGTTGTATTACCAGTGGCTCCAAGGGCACCTGGAATATAATAGGTGTTTACTAAGTGATTTTTACATGAATGAGTAAATTAATGAAAGAACTTGTTTTTGATCATCTTCCTGGCTCTCCTTTCTGACTTCATTGATTTGTGAGAATAATCCATCAGCATGAGCTATATTTAAAGTATTCCATAGGGAAAAGAAAAAAAGAATCAAAAGATAGTTTTGAAGGAAGAAAATGAATTTGCTTATGAATATCTTTCTGAAATCACTGAGATTGAACTAGAAAGGAAGCCAAATCCTCCATTATAAAAAAGAAAAAAAGAAAAGTTATGCAGACCAAAGAAAAAGAGAGACCCACCCATAGAAATATATTGCCAAACTTAGTGATGTAATCTACTGTTAAATGGATATATTGGTTTGATTGATGTCAAAACAGAGAAATAAAATAGCAAAAACAGTTAAAGTCACTTGAAAATAGTGTGTCAAACATTTATAGTAATTGGGAAATTTGGGTCATGGTATACTTTTTAAGTGCTTAAAAGCTGGTGAGTAAAAATGTTTAACAGGAGTTAAACTGCTATTTTGGATAGAGTCAAGAGAAAAACAAACACTTTTTCCTCCAATAAATGAGTTTTCCAAGAATAGCATATCCTTTTCAGAGTTTTCAAATACATGCAGTTCTAATATTTTGTGTTCATTGACAGTTTTGTAAATTAATCTTCTTTAGCCCACTTTTCTCATTTACCTGAAGATATTTTTCTTGCATTACTTAAATCCACTTCTATAGCTTGCCTATTTAACTATTGCTTGTGTCATTGTATTTGATTACTGCTCTCTTTTGAGCTCACCATTTCCTGTTATTGATTTCCTATAAATTCCTCATATAGATCTTGCAATAGAGTACCACTGAGAAATATTTTACAAATGGTTTCCCAGCCAGAGTCATTTAGCTAGATTTTTTTTATGTTTAGAATTAATTCATCGTTGTTTATTTTATGTCCTGTCTCACATTCTTCTATTCCTCAATTGAGTGCTCTATCTACATACTAAGATTTCTCTACTTATTTTTCTAAACTGGAATGTTTAAATAATTGACTCAGCTCACAGGCCTACATATTAGTGACTGTACTAGAATGCATATTCACAAAGCACAGAGTGGTGTCTGCCAGTTGTTTAGGTCCCAGATGTATAGAGAAACACAAGATTGAGTGGTACATCATGGAGCCTATAATTTTCTCACGTGGATGTTTTTCAAATTTTCACAGACAGAAAGAGAAAGAAGCATCTAAGAGGTGAGGGGCGAGGAAGGTAGAGGATAAAACTAAGGTCTGAAAAAGGCATGGGATAAGAGTAAAAGTATTTCCCATCTTTATACTTTCATCTGAAAGTGGAAATCAGTTTCCTTAGAGGAGTAAAAAATAAAGGGATTTTATTTTTTAAATAAAAAAATATCCCAACAATTAAGTTCATATAATATTTTTTCTAAATTATTTTCTTTTGTTGTAACCTGTTATGAACTCTAATTTTGAAATGTTAATCTTATCATCAGAACCCGGTATTGGTTCATGTAGAGATTTAAGTTGCTCTAACTCAGGCATTACTAAAAGAAGTGCAGCATGGATGGAACTGGAGAGCATTATGCTAAGTGAAATAAGCCAGTCAGAGAAAGATAAATATCACATGATCTCACTCATTTATGGAATATAATGAACAACATAAACTGATGACAAAAACAGATCCAGAGACAGAGAAGCATCTATCAGACCGTCAAACCTCAGAGGGAAGGTAGGGGTGGGTGGAGGGAAGGGGGAGAGATCAACCAAAGGACTTGTATGCATACATATAAGCCTAACCAATAGACACAGACAACAGGGGGGTGAGGACATGAGTGGGGGTATGGGGGGTAATGGGGGGATAAGGATACATATGTAATACCTTAATCAATAAAGAAATTTAAAAAAAGAGAAGTGAACTGGATTTAGAGGATCTGTTATCTCAGGTTCTTCACCTACACTTAGTTTCTACATCCATGAAGCGTATATCCTCATACCCCAAGTGTAATTTATCTTCTATACTGTGTTCTGAGCTCTTTTGAACAAATCTCTAGATAAGCATAGCATAACTTTGATACAACATTGTAGCTATGCTAAGGATTTCTTAGGAAGCCACAAGCTATATTATTTCAGGTAAAACTAGATAGGGTCTCATAGAACCGAGGAAGAAGCCAATAGGAAATACCATTCCTCTCCCCTTCCCTAGAACATGCATATCTGTGCCTCCTGTAAGATCCAGATAGGGACTCGCGGCTTCCATGAAACTCACTCTGACCAACACGGGCCCTGATGCTCTGTCCCTTACACAACAAAGTATGACTGGTGACATTTATATGAGCGTATCACTTGTATTGTGATATCAACATTCTGTATGCATGTTCCTTATCAACATCCATAAGACTATAACCTTTATCAGGGTGTGTTTTTATGCTCTAAGAGTATAGTTAAAGGGTATGAGCACTTGGTAAAAAGTAGAATATCTACTTTTTTTGAAGGATTTTGGAAAATGGTAATGGCGCTAAAATATTGAAGTTAGTCAAATGCCCCAATCCCAATGAATAATGAATAAAATGTGGGTAGATTTTACAGATTTTAAAATAGTGAGCTTAATTTTCATTTCCAGTGGAATCCTAGAATGGACCCCAAAAGCAGCCGTTACGAAGTGCAACATTTCACAAAAAGCCTGCCTAGACTTTTTTAAAGATGTTGCTTTGCCAGATATACCCCAGTGACCATCTGCATGTGGACAAAGCTGAGGAATGAGGCAGGCTCACAGCTGGCTAACACTGAGGAGCACATCCACCTGTGGGAAGGACCCAGCAGCCTGTTTCAGGACTGTAACTTTTACTTGCCTTGGCCTATTCATCATTTCATCAATGACTTGGTTGGCTGAGGACATATATCATGTTTGTTTCTTAATCCTGTAATGAAACAAAGTTTGGAAGCAATAGTGAGTGTGTGGGCTGTCCAAATCAGGATTCAGAAAGCTCCTAAGAGATTTAAAATGTGGGTGATATCTGTCAAGCTCAGGAAGAGGCTACCAAAATACCTGACACTGTCTTATCTTGAATTATTCAGAACATGGGACCTAAATTGGAGAGGCATAGTCCTGCTTTGTTCTGTACAAGTAGGACACAAGTGGATGGTTCCTCTAAATACGTTTATAGTGTGTGCTCCAGGAAATGAGTGAAGTGAACTTGAAACCAACAGAGTATGTTTAATAGAGAAGAGAAGACTCTTCAGGGGTATGATTGGATCCGCTGATATCTAAAGATATCACGTAGAGGAAGAATTATTAAGCTCAAAGGGCAATATAAGACCCAATGAATGTGGACCGGCAGACAGTAAATAATACTTTACAAGAATTAGTTCTTTTCAAAACAGAAAGTACAGGCCTGGCCAGTACCGCTTAGTTGGTTGGACATCATCCAGTGCACCAGGAAGTTCCTGGTTCTATTCCCTGTTCAGGCACATGCCCAGGTTGCAGGCTTGGTCCCCAGTAAGGTTTGTGCAGGAGGCAGCCAGCCAATCGAAGTTCTGCTCTCACATTGATGTTTCTCTTTCCCTCTCCCTCTCTCTTCCATTCTCTCTAAAAATCAATAAAAATAAAAGGGAAGATGTGACGGGGAGAGGGGTTTCAACCAAAGAACTTGTATGCATATATGCATAAATCATGGACACAGACAATAGAGTGGTGAAGGTCTGTGAGGCCTGGGGTGGGGGTGGGGTGAGATAGAAGGGGACATATGCAATACTTTCAACAATGAAGTTTTTTTTTAATATATTTTTATTGATTTCAGAGAGGAAGGGAGAGGGAGAGAGGGATAGAAACATCTGTGATGAGAGAGAATCATTGATGGGGTGCCTCCTGGATGCCCCCCACTGGGGATCGAGCCCACAACCCAGGCATGTGCCCTCACCGGGAATTGAACTGTGACCTCCTGGTTCATGAGTGGACGCTCAACCACTGAGCCACCATGGCCAGGCAACAATGAAGATTTTTGTTAAAAGAGAGAGAAATAAAACGGCAATAACAACAAAAACTAAAGTACTTCCCTGGAATTCAGTGTGGAAAACTCATTTTGTCATCCGGGAAATCATGGTAGCTATTAAATACATAATTATTAAACCGAATAAAAAGTTAGCACTTTTTCTCAGAGTTTCATTAGATGTGATCCCATATAATTATGATCTGTTGATTAAGAAGGTGTTGCAAGTCTACAATCTCCCTGGGCATGGACAACCAATGCAACCATCTCTTGCCTCTAGGAAGCTGACCAAAGAGAGACTGCAGAGGAAGTGGCGGAGGTGGTGATTGCATAATGTTGAATGTTTCATGGTGATTGACACATTGTAAATACTTTGGTCTGCTTAAAGGAAACAATTCAGCAATTAATATTTTAGAGAAAAAAATGAAATAGAAATCATGAAAATATGAACCTTGTGGTAGATGAGAGTATCACTTTCAATTTTCAAAACAACTAAATATGAGTTATGATATGTGGAATAAATTATTTTCATGAAAAGAATTTCATAATCTGGGTCACCAAATCTATAAGAAAGGACATGCAGATTTTAATACCAAAAAAAAAAAAAATAGAGGTGGAATCTTTGAAGTACCTTACTGCAAGATAAGAAATCTGACATTCTGTTTGCATTTCACACAATCCTATAATATTTAATGTATGTACTCAAGATACATTTATTCCTCTGTTTACTTTTAGGGTACTTTGAATCCCTATTGTGTCTTATGGGATGACTCAAAAACGTAAGTGACAGCTGTTTTCTTACATTTCTTTGGTCTAAATATTCAAAGTACACTGAGCTATTTTGGCTGCCTGCTAGTCAACAGGAATATGATAATGTGGTGGGAGATGTGTTAACTCAGAGGGGAAACATTCTCCTTTTTGAATGTGTAGGACAGCATGATGAATGTGTTTGTGTGTGACTATGCCATCGGGTTGCGTCCCAAGATAGAATTGCATTACCTAATGTGTAAGGCATGTTGTGATGCGAATTCCATGAGGATCTTTTAAAAGCTCTAATATTTTAAAATTATAGAAGCTCAAATGCTGCTTCAACATTTTGCCTAGTAATTCAGTTTAGCACTGTAGAATAAAAGAGCAATCTCTGTGGTCATTTATGCAATACATTGCTTGCATGACCTTGAATCTATTATCACAGTAATGCAATATTTATACATCCCTTCCAAATTGTTTTGTTGTAAAAACTTTGAGTGACATTTTAATTTTCTTATTTATTTTACAAACTCGTGAAGGCAAAAGAAAATAATTACAATAAATAAGGATGAGTAATTCTTCCATGTATTTCTTTGTTTGTATGAGTAATTGCAATATATCTGGTCAAAATAATTTAATCTCATTGGCAACTCTATACATTTTAATGTCTCAAAGAGAAGAAAAATCCATAAGTAAGTCTTCATTAGACTCCTATACTTGGAATACTTATGTAACTTCCTTGCAGTGTACTAGCCAGGTTTTATTTTGTTTTGTGTGGAGGGGAGATAAATATCAATGAATCCCAAAAGTGAGTGCTACCATGCAATATGCTGTCAGAAAGGGTACCATATTGTTGGCTTCTATGTATTCCAAAATTTTTCCAGTGTTTTTTATCCTAAATCTGATCTAGAGCTGAAGTTTTATAATATTACTTGCCTCTCACCATTAATTATTGGGGGCTCTAGAAGAGGGACATTCTTAGAATTTCTAGGTAAAGAGCAAACCTACCGGCCATGTGCTCATTCCTCGGATACTGATACAATTTAAACTACACTATTTCTGTGTCTGAAAAATCCATGGTATTAAGTGTATTTTTTGCTATAGATTCTGATATTATAGGGATGCTCTTCTATGAACCTTAGTGCCAGAAGGGGAATCCCAATTGCCCTGGTGATAATATGAGCTGGGTTTCTTCATTGATGTCAGTATTTTTTCATTTTGAAACCCCATAGAGAAACTCATGGTAGTAAACTTTTTGCAAGCTTTCTTCTTTACCAGTAGCCAGGGAAGACTTGGCAGTATATTATAAGGCACTGCTTAGTATGCTGTTTAGTCAAAAGAAGAATAAAGTGCTACAAAAATCTAATTGAATGTTTTCTACTTAAGAAAAATATGCCATCTTAAACTCCTGATTATAGCTACTTGCACATCTCCATGATAACAACCAACTTTGATTTCGTTTTATTATCCTTTTAGTGCAGAGTGTGTTTCCTGAACAGGAGAAAACGTTAGTTATTCCAAAAGACCTTTAGGGATGTTAAAGAGATGCTGTGAGAAGAAACAGCATTCCCCTGTTTTGGACCTCTCTTGATTCCTTTCTCAGATTGTCTAAAGTGTTAAGTTTCATTTATTACACAACTAGAGGCCCAGTACGCAATTGAAATCACACGAGGAGGCGCCCTGCCTCCCGCCATGCGAGGAGGCACCCCGCGGGCTGCCGTGGGAGTCAGGCTGCACCAGCGCTGCGGGCGGCTGGGACCAGCGCCTGACTTCCACCCCAGGCCCCCCTGCCTGTGTCCGCTCTGGAGCTGCCCCAGCTGGTGCAGCGGCTCAGCCTGCCTCAGGCCCTCCTCCCAGCCTCCCTGCCTGTGTCCACGCCGGGCTGCCCGAGCTGCCGTGCCAGCTCGGGCAGGCCCCCTGTCTCTGTCTCCATCTCCGCTCTAGTCCTCACCTGCGCGCACCACCTCCTCCTGTCTGGTCGTCCCATTACGGTGTCCCAGCCTAATTTGCATATTACCTCTTTATATATTAAGGTTGGTGTTTGAGGTCAGCCTTAACGCCGGAATCAATCACACACTATTTTCTCTAACTTCTGCTGATAACATGACTCTTATCCATTGCACAGAACATGTCTTAGTTTTACAAAATTTAACTTCTAAGTTGTCATTGAAGAAAACTATTCAGTGAGAGGAGTAATGTTCAGCTGCCTTTCAAAGCAGGTTATCTCAAGAGATAAGTGTAGTTCATGTTTCCTTGATGTATCTGAAAAGTGATCAAAAGCTTTCCATTGAGACAGAACTTCTGTCCTATCACACTTTTTACCAGACTGTTTCATCAATAAATCATTTTTCTGGGTGAGTTTTAAACAATGAAAGTTAAGACCACTTTATTTCTTTTCTTCACATCTGTTCTTTTACTATGATCATGTTCATATACACAATAGTGTTATCAATGCAATGATTTTAACTTTGAATGTAAGTTCTCCAAGTATATAGTTAATAATGAAATGAGGCTACTTCTTTTTATACAGAAAAGGGCTGACTTAAATGATGTTTTCAAGATTGTAGTAATAAAGTTGAAATTAGAAGTTGTCTTTTAATTTTGGTTTATGTTATCAAATTGCCTATCTTTTTAAAATATATTTTTTATTATTGATTAGAGGCCCTGTGCATGAAATTCGTGCATGGGGGGTAGGGGGTGTTCCTCAGCCCAGCCTGCACCCTCTCCAATCTGGGATCCCTTGAGGGATGTCCAACTGCCCGTTTAGGCCCGATCCCACCTGGATCAGGCCTAAATGGGCGGTCAGATATCCCTATCACAATCTAGGACTGCTGGCTCCCAACCACTCGCCTGCCTCTGCCTGATTGCCCCTAACTGCTTCTGCCTGCCAGCCTGATCACCCCCTAACTACTTCCCTGCCAGCCTGATCTGACGCCTAACTGCTCCCCAGCTGGCCCGATTGCCCCTAACTGACCTCCCCTGCCATCCTGGTCACCCCTAACTGCCTTCCCCAGCCAGTCTGGTCACCCCTAACTGTCTAACCCTGCAGGCCTTCCCTCCTCCCAACTGCCTCCCCTGCAGGCCTGGTCTCCCCTAATTTCCCTTCTCTGCTGGCCCGGTCACCCCTAACTGCCCTCCCTGCTTGCCTGCCCCCCCAGCTGTCCTCCCCTGCTGGCCTGGTCCCCCCAACTGCCCTCCTCTGCTGGCCTGGTCACCCCTAACTGCCCACAACTGCCCTCCCCTGCAGGCCAGATTGTGGCGGCCATCTAGTGTCCACATGAGGGCAGCCATCTTTGATCACATGGGGGTAGCCATCTTGTGTCTTGGAGTGATGGTCAATTTGCATATTACTCTTTTATTAGATAGGATAGTATTACAGATATCTTCCATTCCCCCCCCCCAGGCCCTACTCACCCCCCTAGATTTTCATTACTCTATTGCCCATGTCCATGGGTTATGCATATCTACACTAATAAAAGAGAAACATGCAAATTGACCATACCTCTGCTATACCCACCAGCCAATCAGGAGCGAGCATGCAATTTAACCCAACAAAAATAGCAACAGCCACAGAGCTGGAGCAAGCAGAAGGCTTGGGTTGCCCCTGGCAATGGAGGAAGCCAAGCTTCCCACCTGCCCTGGCTGCCACTCCAGGAGGGGCTGGAGAAAAAAAAAAGGAAAAAAAAAAAAGGAGGGGCTGGGAACCTGGGTCACCGGGGGGCATGGCCAGCCTGAAAACAGCCATCAGCCCCTCACCCAGGCCTCCCCACGCACCAAGGGAACCCCCACCCTGACCCAGGACACTCTTCAGGGCAAACCAGCTGGCCCCTACCCGTGCACCAGGCCTCTATCTGTACTAATAAAAGGGTAATATGCTAATTAGACTGGGAGACCTTCTAGAAGACCTTCCAGAAGTTCTTCTGGACAAAGCCATGGTGGCGGGGCTGAGGTAGAGGCAGTTAGAGGCCAAGAGTGGAGGGCAGTTGTGGGTGATCAGGCCAGGATGGGATGGCAGTTGTGGGTGATCAGGCCGGTGGGGGGGGGACGTTGGGGGTGATCAGGCTGGCGGTGGGGGGGCAGTTGGGGGTCAGCAGACCAGAAGGGGGGCCATTTGGGGGCGAGCAGGCCGTCAGTGGGGGTCAGTTGGGGGTGATCAGGACGGGGGGGGGCAGTTTGGAGTGAGCAGGCCACCAGGGGGGCAGTTGGGGGCGAGCAGGCCAGTGGGGAGGGAAGGTGGGAGTGAGCAGGCTGGCAGGTGGGGCAGTTGGGGGCAAGCAGGCCAGTAGGGGGGCAGTTGGGGGCAAGCACACTGGCACAGGGGCTGTTGGGGGTGATCAGGTTAGCGGGGTTGGCATTTGGGGGCGAGCAGGCCAGCAGCAGGGTGGGGGGGAGTTGGGGGCAAGCAGGCTGGCAGACAGAGTGGTTAGGGGCAATCAGGCAGGCAGGCAGGTGAGTGGTTAGGAGCCAGCAGTCCCGGATTGCAAGAGAGATGTCCGACTGCCAGTCTAGGCCCGTTCCCTGTAAACCAGCAACAGGACATCCTTCGAGGGGTCCCAGATTGGAGAGGGTACAAGCCGGGCTGAGGGACACCCCTCGCCCCGTGCACAAATTTTGTGCACTGGGCCACTAGTAAGTATATAAGTTCTTTGGTTTATATCTTCTTGTTCCTTGCAACCCCACATTGAGGTATGTCCTTTAAATTAGTAATTAATTAGAAAAGTAATACATGAGTATTTTCTACTTGTTAAATTTTAAAACACAGCTGCTAAAGCAAAAGGCACCATTAATCATCACCACCTTTGGATTTCCACAGCCACCCATCTCCCCAAAATCACTCCTATTTATATTTTGCTATGTATAATTTCAGGCTTCCACTTATGTATTGACATATGTATGAAGCCATAGAAATTAACACTATTTTTACATACATATTATCATACTCCATGTAACAGTAGGCATCCTCAATTTTTTAATGTTACTATTTAAGTCTATTTTTTTCTTTTTTAAAGTTTTTTTAATTTAAATTTTATTTTTCAATTACAGTGTACATTCAATATTAATATTAGTTTCAGGTGTATAGCATAGTAGTTAGAAAATCATATACTTTATAAAGTGTTCCCCTGATATTTCCAGTTCCCACTTGTAATATAGTTATTACAATATTATTGACTATATTCCCTATTCTTTACTTTAAATCCCTGTGACTGTAACTACCAATTTGTACTTCTTAACCCTTCACTTTTTCACTCAGCCCTGCAACGCTCCTTCCCTCACAACAATGAGTTTTTTCTCTGTATCTATGAGTCTGTTTCAATTTAGTTTATTTACATTCCACATGTAAGTGAAATCAAATGGTATTTGTGTTTCTCTGACTGACTTATTTCACTTAGCAAAATACCCTCTAGGTACATCCATGCTGTCACAAGTGATAAAATTTTACTCTTTTTATGGCTAAGTAATATTCCATTGTGTATATGTAGCACCACTTTTTTACCTACTTGTCTATTGTTGGACACTTGGGTTGTTTCCATAGCTTAGCTATTGTAATCAATGCTGCATGAGCATAGGGGTGCATAAATTATTCAAATTAGTGTTTTTATAGGGGTACATAAATTCTTCAAATTAGTGTTTTTGTTTTCTTTGTATATATACACATGCATGGAGTCACTGAGTAATAAGGTAGTTCTATTTTTAATTTTTTTAGGACACATCTCCCCCCCCCCCCCCCCCCCACACACACACACTGTTTTCCATAGTGGCTGCATCAACCTGCATTTCTACCAAAAGTGCACATGGGCTCCCTTTTCTCCACATCCTGGATTGTTGATTTATTGATGATAGTCATTTTGACAGGTGTGAGGTGATATTTCACCATGGTTTTAATTTGCATTTCTCTGATTAGTGATGTTGAACATCTTTTCATATGTCTGTTGGCCACCTAGTTGTTCTCTTTGGAGAAATGTCTATGCAACTCCTCTGCCCATTTTTGTACTGAATTGTGTCTTGTGTATTGTTTTTTTGTTTTTTGGTGTTTAGATATATGGTGTATACCTTCTCCCATTCAGTAGATTGTCTTTACATTTTGTTGATGGTTTCCTTTGATGTACAAAAACTTTTTCTTTGATGTAGTCCCATTTGTTTATTTTTTTTCTTTTGTTACCCTTGCCCAAGCATTCTCAATTTTTAATTCAACCATATATCATGAAATATTTTTTTTTAATTTTACTAAATATATCGTATTCCTTGTACTGCATTGTATGGGCATATTGTAATTGATCTATTATTTTCAATGTTGATGGTGTTGAGATGGTTTTTCAGTTTATATTATTCTATAAACTGTGCCTCTGAGAACCTCATTGTGCATCCCTCCTTGAGGTTTTTTTCTGACCACCCTGTCCAAACTATTAGCATGTTGTTCTCTTTATAGCACCCTATTTTATATATGCAGCATGCATTCCTAATTTTGTTTGCTTATTGTCTGTCTCCCCTACTAGGAAGGAAGTACCACAAAAGAGATTCTTTATCTTATTACTACTGCATTCTAAATGCTGAGTACACCTGCATATACTATATATTAAACAAATATTTATTCATTAGTTTTATACAAGAATGAGTTTGAATATTTCTACTTTGATCATGTTCATATACATAATAGTTTTATCAATACAATGATTTTTAAAGTCTTTGTATTTAAGAATGATTTCTGTTTATGTTTTATTAGTGATATATTTTTAGCAATTAAAAGACAACATTGGAAGTTTTAAGGGAGAATGCATCAGCTTATTACAGTACTAAACTCCATTATAAACAATTAATTTTATTTCTAACTAGAGGCCCCTTGCAAGATATTTGTGCAAGAATAGGCCTTCCTTCCCCTGGCTTTGTTCACGGCCACTCAGGAGCTGGCAAGTCCCTGCTCCCAGGCCACCTGGAAGCCGCCAAGTCCCCGCTCTCTGGCCGCCTGGGAGCCGCCAAGTCTTTGCTCCCAGCCGGAGCACCGCTCCTATAGCTCCCTTCACCCCCCTCCCTCCCCCTCATAGCAGGCATTCCACCCAGGCCAGTCACTTCCAACTTTGTCAGGTTAATTTGCATACTCACTCCTGATTGCCTGTGGGTGTAGCAGAGGTACGGTCAATTTACATGTTTGTCTATTATTAGGTAAGATAGTAATCTACTACTGAAAATCCCAAATAAAGACATTTTATTTTGCTCTGATTAGACACATCAGTTTTAGACAATTTAAAAACATATTTTTATCCTGCTTTGGTTAACCAACTAATAGGACTTAGAAAATGCTTCATGATAGACGACCCATGAAACAAATTGCAAGTACATAGTTCACTTCAGAAATAAACTTATTTTAGTAAGGAGACTGTTCCTTTTTAAATGTTTTATTTTGATGTATCTTATAAAGTTATAATTTGGGTGATTGATAACTTGTACATTATTTGGGCTACTCTAAATTTGGATTGGAGTATTGGATCACCTGTGGTGACTACATTCCCTAGAAAACACATGATTCTTTCTTTAAATTAACCTGTGATCTTTCTTCCTGTGTTAGAGAAGCCTCATCTGATGCCCTTAGGTCTATGAAGGATCAAGTTTGTTTTAAGAAAATGTTTCAGTTTATAGTGCATAAGTTTCATGTATAAACATTGAAACTATTGCTGAACTGTTTTATCAAACCACTTATAAGTTATTTGCCTACTTGTAATTGAAAACAAAATTTTAAGAACTGGACTTTACATTTCTCTACATTTCAAATTGATTTATTGGAGTTGGCAGTAGCATCAGTCACATCTTGACTAAGATTAAAACTGGCTTGTTCTATGTCAAAGTTCTATAAATTAAAGTGATTCCTCTCTTTTACTTCTGTTATCCTTTTTTCTTCATACGCAGAACTTCTTCCTCTCTTTTAGCATTCACATTGGAAGTCATCATTTCATTTGCCTCAAAATATTATTCTTAGAAAATAAAAAATTAAACTCTAGCCTCATTCCATCCCTACAAAAAGGGTTGTCATTATTTTCTTCAGGTGACTGGTGTACTTATGCCATTAGGGAGATGCAGTGTGTTATACTTTTATAAATATACTAGAGGCCCGGTGCACAAAATACGTGCATGGAGAGGGGGGGTGTCCCTCAGACCTGCCTGCACCTTCTCCAATCTGGGACCCCTCGGGGGCTGTCTGAATGCCGGTTTAGGCCAGATCCCAGGAATCAGGCCTAATCTGGCATTCAGACATCCCTCTCACAATCTGGGACTGCTGGCTCCTAACCTCTTGCCTGCCTGCCTGCATGATTGCCTCTAACTGCTTCTGCCTGCCAGCCTGATCACCCCTTAATCACTCCCCTGCCGGCCCGATTGCCCCTAACTGCCCTTCCCTGAAGGCTTGGTTGCTCCCAACTGCCCTCCTCTGCCAGCCTGATCGCCCCCAACTGCCCTCCCCTGCTGGCCTGTTCTCCCCCAACTGCACTCCCCTGCTGGCCCGATCACCCCCAACTGCCCTCCCCTGCAGGCCTGGTCCCCCCCAACTGCCCTCCCCTGTTGACTTGGTTGCCCACAACTGCCCTCCCCTGCTGGCCATCTTGTGGTGGCCAACTTATGATGATGTGAGGGCAGCCATCTTGTGGTGGCCATCTTGTGATGATTTGAGGGCATCGCGCAAGGGCGCGAGGACCACCTAGGCTTTTATTAGTATGTATATGTTAAGAAAGATCTGTTAGCTCTTAGAAGTCCAAAGCAAAATATTACTATATTAGGTGACCAACTTTTTCCTTTAAGCAATGAACAAATGATAAAACTCCTTTTTTCAAGTTCTATTAAAATTGTGCTAGTCTAGGGGCAAACTAATATGGACAGAACTTACTATTATTACAATTATGATAAAAGAGTCAAAAGAAGAAGGGAGAAAACTTGTTGTACACTTAAGTTATATAATGGGATATAAATTGGATCAAGAACAGATCTATATGGCAGGAATATTATGATCTTATTGTTTTAGGGCCATACAGACATGCAGTTACCTGACACCTTTTCTTGAGCAACAATGAAAAAGAAAATCTGCATTTAAAATATTCAGTATATTATAGCCATGATTCCAGTAAATAACCATTTATACAATTTCTTGGTGATTCTGTCAATTAAAGACAGAATTTTAAAACTAAGTTGAATAAATGTTATATTTAGTATACGGATTGGTATGTTTAAAACATGTTAAAGTATAACTGAGTACATCATGGTAGTAAATATTTAGGAAGGAAGTGACAGTTTATATGACAAACATTACATTCAACCTTCTAAGTTAACATTGTTATGTGCAACTGCTAATATGTCCGATGATGTCCTAGATGTTAACATCCTATCTAATAAAAGAGTAATATGCAAATTGACCATCACTCCAACACAAGATGGCTGCCCCCACGTGGTCAAAGATGGCTGCCCCCATGTGGACACAAGATATCTGCCACAAGATGGCCAGCAGGGAAGGACAGTTGGGAGGGACCAGGCCTGCAAGGGAGGGTAGTTGTGGGAGATCAGGCCAGCAGGGGAGGGCAGTTGGGAGGGACCAGGCCTGCAGCAGAGGGCAGTTGTGGGCGATCAGGCCAGCAGGGGAGGGCAGTTGGGAGGGACCAGGCCAGCAGGGGAGGGCAGTTGTGGGTGATCAGGCCAGCAGAGGAGGGAAGTTGGGGCGATCAAGCCTGCAGGGGAGGGCAGTTAGGGGTGACCAGGCTGGCAGAGGAGCGAAGTTGGGGGCGACTGGGCCTGCAGGGAAGGGCAGTTGGGGGGAACCCAGGCCTGCAGGGGAGAGCAGTTGGGGGGAACCAGGCCTGCAGGGGAGGGCAGTTAGAAGTGACCAGGCCTGCAGGGGAGGGCAGTTAGGGGTGACCAGGCCTGCAGGGAGGGCAGTTAGGGGCAATCAGGCTGGCAGGGGATTGGTTAGGGGGTGATCAGGCTGGCAGGCAGAAGCGGATAGGGGCAATCAGGAAGGCAGGCAGGCAAGCAGTTGGGAGCCAGCAGTCCTGGATTGTGAGAGGGATGTCCGACAGCTCATTTAGGCCCGATCCCACGGGCAGTAGAACATCCCTCGAGGGGTCCCAGATTGGACAGGGTGCAGGCTGGGCTGAGGGACACACACCCCTATGCATGAATTTTGTGCACCGGGCCTCTAGTGTTTAATATTACTGGACATCCTCTAAGGCCATGTTTGCTTTTCTGGAATGAGAGTGGTAAGAAAGAACCATTTCTGACTGGCAGATGATATAATTCTGCCTCAGTGGATATATTCAGAGTCTGTATGAGTCCAACCACAGAAGCAGTTAAGTTAAAATTTAACATTTGCATCTAAAATGTCAGGATTCCAGCTCTAGCCAGTTTTCTCAGTAGATAGTGCGTGGGCCTGAAGTCTTAAGGGTCCTGGGTTTGATTCTGGACAAGGGCACATGCCCAGGTTGTAAGATTGATCCCCAGTGGGGGATGTGCAGGAGGCAGCTGATCAATGATACTCTCTCATCATTGATGTTTCTATCTCTCTCTCCCTTCCTCCCTGAAATCTCTCTCTCCCTTCCTCTCATCATCGATGTTTCTATCTCGCTCTCCCTTCCTCCCTGAAATCAATAAAAATATATTTTTAAAAAAGTAAAATGTCAGGATTCCATGAAATTTCCCATTTTCTATTTAGACCCAATGATCAATTATTTAATAATATAAAACTATGTTATGCTTTTTCACCTTGATTATAATCACACTAACAGAAATGAGAATATTGGACCTTTACATTATCAAAACACTAGTCCCTATGAATTAAAATTTACCCAATCTCCAAAAAACTAAATATTGTATCATGGTTAACAATAATCATGTCCAAATGCATAACAATGATTGATGATCAGATTTGTCATTGATAACATTTTTGCTTCTGAAGGCAAAACAACTGTGACCTTTTAAAAGTACTACAAAAAGCAATAGAAAAACCTTAATTTGCTGTGAACATAGCAAATAACTAAAGATTTATTGGTAGGAAACTAAAGGGAGCTTTCTTTTTTATTTTCTTTGTTGATACTTGGAATTTTTCCCTACAGTTGTGTAGGAAATTCTTTTATTTATTTACTTATTTATTTATTGCTGACAGATGTCCCCCATTTCCCCCCCTTTACCTCCTCCACCCAGCCCCTGCCCCACCCGAGGCCTTCCCTACACTATTGTCTGTGTCCATGGGTTATGCATATATGCACATATGTTCTTTGGTTAATCTCTTCTCATCCCCTCCACACC
Organism: Cnephaeus nilssonii; assembly: GCF_951640355.1. Classification (NCBI taxonomy): domain Eukaryota; kingdom Metazoa; phylum Chordata; class Mammalia; order Chiroptera; family Vespertilionidae; genus Cnephaeus; species Cnephaeus nilssonii. Next base: position 66,807,864 of record NC_137080.1, on the reverse strand, counting down.
CGTCTCCACTGAGATATGTCATTCTGTTCCATACATTCATGCCTCTGGAAGTATTTTGTTTATTTGATTCCACATATAAATGAGATCATGCGAGCTTTTTGTACTTTTGTATTTCTGCCTTAGACTGTACATTACTTTTTTAAGTTCTCTGATGTACACAAATGCATGTTTTCTCATAAAACCATTATAATTTATAATGACTTTGTTTTAGTTATTTTAGGGAAATATTCTTTGTTATCTTTTAAAATGTTTTATATATTTTTAGATTGTTTTAAATTACATCACAGATTTAAAATTGAATCTAATTTTCTAAAGTTACAGTATTATATTTGTTGGTATATAAACAATCTCTTTCTAACTGATACAGTTTATATGAGTGCCGCTAATATTATTAAAAATCCATTGTGTCCATTAGCATGAGCTATCAAGTTCAAAAAACATTGTATTATGACTTCTACATGCACTCTGAGGGCTAATGCTGGGAGTAAAACGGTACCACATATCTTTTATTGGAATGCTCATCTTGATCCTCCAAAATAGGGGCTGGCAATCTGTAGGACAAATCCAGACTTACACCTGTTTTTATAAATAAAATTTTATTAGAACACAGTGTGCCTATTTATATACATAGTATTTATAGCTGTTTTTGTCCTACAATTGCAATGCTGAATCATTGCTAAAGAAGCCATATGGCCTTCAAACCCTAAAATATTTACTATTTGGTCTTTTACAGGAAAAAAATTGGCAACTTATGCCTAAAACAGTGTTTTCCAGCATTTTTTATGTTTTCATACACTTGGAAAATAATTATACAGCACATTGAGGTAAATGAATGAAAATGTTTGCAAGGGTAGGGTACCACTGGATAAAGAGGATCAATATCTCTGTTTGTTCTGGATATTGGTGATTGTCTCAATTTCTCAATCATTATTTTTGCAAATATAGTTTCACCTATATTCTGTTTCATCTTCACCTGAAATTCTAAATAAGGATGTTTCCTCTTCTGCTCGTATCATCTCCTCTCTTCCATATTTTTGGCTATTTTTTTCTCAGGGATACATTTTGGAAAAAAATTTAATCTAACATTCAGTTTAATATTTCTTTATTTTTGCCTAACTTAATAATCCATAGAGTTTTTAATTTAAGTTATTGTCATTTCTGTTGTTATATAGCATTTTCATCGATAAATTTAATCTGCTAGATTATTTTAGAGAGTCTCCTATTTTATGCAGTTATTTTTTAATTTAACTTAATTTATTAAGGCATTACATATGTGTCCTTACCCCTCCCCCCCCTTGCACCCTCACCCCACGTTCATGCCCTCACAGCCCTGGTGTCTGTGTCCATTAGTTATGTATATATGCATGCATATAAATCCTTTGGTTGATCTCTCTCCCTTACCCCCACCCTCCCCTACCTTCTCTCTGAGGTTTGATGATCTGATCGATGCTTCTCTGTCTCTGGATCTGTTTTTGCTCATCAGTTTATGTTGTTCATTATATTCCACAAATGAGTGAGATCATATGGTATTTATCTTTCTCTGACTGACTGATTTTGCTTAGCATAATGCTCTCCAGGCCAATCCATGCTGTTGCAAATGGTAGGAGTTCCTTCGTTTTTACAGCAGCGTGGTGTTCCATTGTGTATATGTACCACTGTACTGTTTTTTAATCCATTCATCTGCTGATGAGCATTTAGGCTGTTTCCAAATCTTAGCTATGCTAATTTGTACTGCTGTGAACATAGGGGTGCATATATCCTTTCTGATTGGTGTTTCTAGTTTCTTGGGATATATTCCTAGAAGTGGGATCTCTGGGTCAAATGGTAGTTCCATTTTTAGTTTTTTGAGGAGCAGTTATTTTTAAGCTTATGTTTTGTTTAACTAGTAAGCACAGTTGTTTTATAATCCCTCGATAATTTTATATTTGAAATTTTTGTGGGTATGTTTCTGCTCTCTTTTATTTCTCTTAATTCTCACCTTATTTCTTAGTATTCTAGGTTATGTTACGCTGTCTCTAAGGTATTATTTTGTGAAGATCCTTTAAGGCTTAGGACAATGGTATCTCATTCCAATGACAATTTGTATTTGCCTCTGCTAAGAGCTTGGTGATACTACTACCCCGTATCCCCTCAACTAAATTCAGTCTAGAAGTTACCTGAACTATCCAGGTGATGTCAACCTAAGCTGAAAATTGACAGCAGGGCTGGGTCATTGCCATACTTTTTTCACATGTACTCCAACATTTCTAGCAGTATTCAAATGGGAGGACAAAATGAATTAAATAGTATACTGCTGGAAAAAGGAAAATCTAAATCAATATATTCTTCTACCTGTAATTCTTAATTCTTGAACAGCTCACTCTGATCACTGAAAAAGAGAGGGGTATTATTTGTTTAGGATGCAGAAGGTATGATTATAAAAAGCAGAGCAGGGGTTCTTTAAGGCTTCTAGGGTCACGTGGACGGTAGTGGTGAGCTCGGTGGTGTTGGTATTGTTACACGAACGATATGGACACCACGTCCAATGGAGTGTCAGTGGGGTTGCTAGGAGTGCTGTCAGGAGGAGGAGGAGGGTAAATTTGTTTGTGCCCCCCTACTGCCGAACTTGCTGTGGTCGGCGGGGGCCTCTCCAGTTTCCCTGATTCTGTCTGAAGGGATTTTGACTATTTTGGAATGGGTTGTTGTCTCAAATCTCTTCCTGAAGGGGTTTCTTTGATTTTGTGATTGGGTGGGTGGGTTTCTGTTGAATGGGTTGATATTACTTCTAAATAGAGTATTATTATTATTACTTCTGAATGGATTATTGTTCTTGAAGAATGGATTGTTCTTCTCCATAATAAGCTTGTCCTTGTCTGTATTGGTCATTCTGCCTGTTTTGATTGGTTTGGGGTGTTTTTAAGGGCTTTAGAGGTCCTCTATACTGTTGCGTGGGGAATGAATACTTCTTTGATTCCTTTGCCGTGAAGGCGAATTTCTTTTCTGCTAATAGGTCTTGGTGCAGTTGGATTTTCCTTTTAATATCCTCTTCAGTGTTGGACCCTGCGATAAGGTTTTGAAGCTGCATTTTGTAGCCATCAAATGCGTTTCTTATTAAGACCTTGACTATCCCTTCTACATTTGAATTTTCCCATGGTGACTCAGATCTGGTTTATAGAGCCTAGTTAGGATCACCAGTTTTCTTAATTGGGTCTGTAATTGTGTAAGAGACTCCCAGTGTGCTGAAAACTGTCCTGAAGACAGGTCCACTGATGGAAATGCTCTTCTCCATGCATCTCCTATCCAGCTCCATAATGGTCTTACTGTATTTGTGTGTTGTTCTGCAGTTTCCTTTAGTGCTGTTTTTAATTTGGCTAATTCTATTGTATCTATTACTGCTGTGAGTTCATCTGCAATTAACATAGACATGTGGCCTCCAAGTTCATATGTTTTTACAAGCCACTCTACGTCCGTTAATTCTCCTTTAATCAATAGCTTTCTGAGTTCTGCTAGTTCCTGCCTTGAAAATGAGGTGAACTCTACTGTTTTTTTCAGTCCCTTCATTTTCCGATTTTATTACCTTCTTTTTTACTACTACTGGCTTGCTGGAGTATGTTGCAACTACCTTCTGTGCTAGTGATCTTCCCTTGTCAGTGTCCTCCTGCAGGTGATGGATTGTCTGTAGTAATATCCCTACTACCTCCTGTGGTGGTGCTCTTTTTATTATTGGAATCAGATTGTTAGGATCTACTATGCTTTTGTTGAGGCCTGGGGCTGTCTGGATTTTATATTTGGCCCTCAGGGCATCCTCTACCAGCCTCCATTTGCCTTCTGATAGTATGTTAGGCTCGGTAGGGTCGCTTCTTTTGAAAAGCTTGCTAAAGAAGTTTTTAACTTTCTGCATGGTGTTGAGTGAGACGGAGTCTTGGTCCGTACCTACCCAACGGACAGAATCCTTGTGTATGCGGTGTGTTCCTATTGCAGTATGTGGTTTCTAGATGGAGAGTTGTTAGGTTTTTTTTAGAAAATTAGAGAGAGTTTTAGCTAGCTTCTTCAAAATTTTGTTCAAAAGTTTGGCTCTGCTATAAATTTATTCTTCAAAAAGTTTCATTTTCCTTTACTTTCAGTTTCCCTTCATTTAATTCCTTTCATTTGAAGGGGAGTTTCGCCTAGGACCGAACCTAGGCGACCCGGTTATGCTCTGGTGTGGAGTCTCCGGATGGGGAATAGGTCGGTTGGCATAATCCGCCACCTCAGCTCGGCTTGGACAGAGAGGCCGCTAGGACCCTCCGGTATTCGCCGTCAGGAGTCAGCCTCTCTTGGGTATGCCCTCGCGGTGGACGACCACTGACCCGCGTCCTCAGAGGCTAGTTCGCTTTCGGTTGGTGCCAGATTAATCCCCTTTATACTCAGTGGTTGTTTCTTTAATACTCCGACTGAAACCTGAGTGTTTTTTGCCAATTTTAAATAATTATCCGTCTGCGCTGCAGAGAAATTTGTTTTGGAATCCTGCCGGCTACACCAATTGTCCCAAGTATGCCCCCAATTAATTGATCTTCTGTCTGGACTTAGTGGGACAAACGCAGGTGACCAGGGGTCAGCAATAACGGCCTATCCCCTGGTACTTCAATGTCTAGACCAGTGGTCGGCAAACTGCGGCTCGCGAGCCACATGTGGCTCTTTGGCCCCTTGAGTGTGGCTCTTCCACAAAATACCACGTGCGGGCGCGCACGCACAGTGCGATTGAAACTTTGTGGCCCATGCGCAGAAGTCGGTTTTTGGCTCTCAAAAGAAATTTCAATCGTTGTACTGTTGATATTTGGCTCTGTTGACTAATGAGTTTGCCGACCACTGGTCTAGACAGCTGAGCCGAACCGGAACACATGACACACAAGACAGAATTAGTATGCAATCACACAGGGTTTATTTACCTATTCCTAGTGGGTCCTAGGCTCCAGCAAAGGCCACCCGGCGATGCACACTGAAGGATGGATGACGGAAACAGACAGACAGGCGGCCGCAGTTGGTTCAGGCTCACACAGCAGAGCAGTCAGGGGCTTGTCTTACGGAGCGATGTGGAGTCCTCCTCTATCGGGCAGGAGACACCTACTGAAGAAGGTCCCAGGCTTATATAGACAGTAGTAAACAACTTGTGTCCTTATCAGTGTGGGCCAGACGGTGTGCCTTATGCTGGGAGCAGGGCGTTTACACTTTAAAGGCTCAGGGCTTTCACATCAAGATAGTGGGGTGTTCATCAGTTTTGGAAGTTACAGAGTATTGGGGTTTCCACACAGCAAACATTTCACACAATAATTATTTCATACATTAGAGGGGTTTCCTTATGACCATAACATTATTATAACACTCACTATATCCCATAGCATATCTCTTGTGAAGTGCTTGCCTGAAGTACGTTATGTCTAGATCTTTAATAACCCTTATATTTTCTGCCTTATATTATAGCAATTTGATATTCCTTTCTAGGCTTAAATACTTTGGGGATTGGAAGTGTATCACATTCATCTTTGTAAATCTACTAAATAGTGCTCAGTAAATTTATTATTAATTCATGTGACATATATTTTTGAGAAGCTATTATTTGTTTTATTATTCAAGGTGATTGGCACAATGATTAGTGAACAGATAAAACACCTGCTTTATGGAGCTTATATGGGCAAGGAGTGAAGGTAGAGTGATAGGAACATAAATATATTATAAATAAATATATTGTGTTAAAAGGTGAATTTTTCATGGGGGATAATCAAGATAAGAGAATAAAGAATGCCATTTAATTCAATTGATTGATTGCTGTTTCTTTTATTGCCATTCCAAGATGCTACCATTTATTATACAATCAATATTTTTGCCCAAAATGTTCTAGGATTTATTTCTGGTTCTTCTGGTTTGACCCAGTGCTCTCCTAAGCCACCTAACTAGCTATTACATTTGTTGGTAGAGTTCTCTGTTCATTACAGTTAGTTTTCTGCTGGGGCTGACTGGCAGACCCTGAGTGACGAATGAATGATGACTCTAACACACGTTCCTGTGAGAGAGGGCTAAGGCACTACTTGGCTATCACCGCCAAGTAGCCCTGTTCACCTGCCTCCTTTGGCTTTTACTGTCATAACAGCTTGAACTAAAACTAAGCTCTAGATACAATCAGCAGGGTAAGCATCCTTGAGAAAGCACATGCTTCTACAAGGTCGGGTCTAAAAGACTAAACATAGAGATTCTAGCAAAACACCCTGGGGGATCGGACTTGTTTGGAAAAGTCAAGGTAGGGGCTGGGGCCTTCAGCAAGGTCCCCTCAAAGGCCCCCCCACCTTTCAGAGAATCCTCCTTACAGACATTCCAACCAAGTCCTGTGCTTTCCCACAGTTTTCTAAAGTGTTTGGACCTCCATGTTTATCTATATTCTTTCTGCAATTTACGAGTCTTTCCCTCTGGCCCCAGAATAGTTGTTAAACCAACTATCTAATTAAGTTGTGCAATGCCTGAGAAGTAGCAGACCTTAACCATGGAAGTTAAATATTTTTGAAATTGAAACATCTAAATATTCTTGGCAAAATATATCCATCCTATCTAATAAAAGAGAAACATGCAAATAGACCGTACCTCCACTATGCCCACAAGCCACGCCCACCACCTAATCAGGAGCAAGTATGCAAATTAACCCAAACAAGATGGTGGATAATTTGCATATCCAGGCGCAGAGCGTAGACTGAAGACAGCGTAGAAGGAAGCCAAGCGCTGCAGAAGGGAGCGAAGCTGTGGAGAAGCAAGCAAGTGGGGTGGCGGAGAAGGGAGGGAAGCAGGCGGGGCGGCAGAGACTGGAGGGAAGCAGGTGGGGTGGTGGAGATGGGAAGGAAGCAGGCGGGGCAGTGGAGAAGGCCGCAAAAGCCCTATTCTTGCAGGAATCTTCCTGCAACAGGCCTCTAGTATTACATAAAAGGAAAAGTTTTTTAAATGAAGAAATGTCTGTTTATAAAAATGAATTAAACAACTAAAAGGGCAGAGTCTATTCTTTTACATTAATTTTTTTATATGCTATTAAAATTCAAGCATGAAAATTCCAAGGCCTTATTCATAGGTATTTCTAAACCCAAAATATTACCAGTGATATCTTGATTTTGAATTTTCTGTAGATAATTATTAACCATATGAATAGTAATCTAGAAAGGCCACAATTTTAAAAAAGAATAACATTCTACAGTGTTTTTCTTCATAATTCAATGAAAAATATTATAGGAAGTAGGGTTCCCATTCTATCATTATGAATGTTGCCTTTTTGAGTATATAAAATTGAAAATTAGTTTCAACTTTCTAATCAGTAATATAGAAAAAGTATAATAAGAATAACTGCAACATATCTAATCACTTTAAACTTCAGATTCCTTAAAATTCAAAATGGGCATAATATTGCCTAGTGCATGAGTTGGTCATGAGGATCAGCAGAGAATGTGCTCTACCAGTGTTTGTCCCCGGGGCTAAAACATGGCAGGTTCCCAGTAAAGGTTTTGGGGGATGGGTGAATCCATCCACTGGTTGATTGGTTCAGTGGTTAATTAGTGAGAGATTCTAGCAGGGAAGGGTAGCTATTTCTATTAGCTTGCCTAAACAATGGACCCCGTATTTCTGGAAAAGTAATCTTGTAAGGTGTCAGATACCTTGTAAAAGATTATTAGCGTGGAACAGGAAAAGATAAATAACCTGGACAAGGTAAGACCAAGAGATGCTGGCCGTAGAAAGCTCTCATCGGGGTTCACATATGCTCTGCATCTTCCTCTGTCTCCCCTCCCTCTTTCTCTCATCCTCACAAAGTCATTGAATTCAGTTTTCAAAGTATTTACTTAAACTAAATGTTTTAAAAATCAATAATAGGAAAACTGGGATTTCATCCAACATTTCCACCAATTTATACTGTTCTTAGAGGCCCTGGGGTGATCCCAAGAGACCCTTCTGACAGGAGTTTTCTTAAATTATGATAAAATATGAATGGGCATAATTTTAATAGGAGCAACCTAGAGCTGGCTGGTGAGGATAGGCCCCTGGTGAACCTCTCTGAATTTGCTAATGTCTGTGATTCTGTTTCTGAGAGGATCCAGGTTTAAATTGCTGAATATTCATTTTAGATCATTTTAGAATTGTATTTTTCAATTGTCTTAATGACTCAGGCTAAAAATTTTTTCCTACTAAAGTATCCTATAAGCAACAGACTGGACTTTTCTTTTAATATTTAATTTGCTATTTCCTTTTCCTATGTTAAGCCTCAGAACTGTCCACTTGTATCGTAGTTAATCACTACTTTACAGTTTTGAATTAAATACATTCAATAATTAAAGGTAGCTAATGTCATCTCTCCTTAGACACCATTAACCAGACAATTCACTATGTATTTGTAAGCATATCTTAAAATTCTTTTCCAAATTATTTATTATTAGGACATTAGTGAATGTAAAATAATGTAAAGGAAATTATTTTAAGTATGTTAATGAATACATAGTTTATTGATTTAACTCTGGGGGCCACTGAGAAAAAGAAATAGGATTAGAATGTGTGTAGTTGTAATAATTTTTATTTTAAAAATTGAACTTATTTTTTAATCATTTTCATTTATTTGATTTAATGTAGCAAAGTAATTATACTTGAGGGGTATAAATCAGGTAACAACTATAACCACAATAGCTTACAAATTATATGTGAAGTCAAATTGAGTTGTTTTTTTAATATATATTTTTATTGATTTCAGAGAGGGAGAGATAGAAACATCAATGAGAGAGAATCATTGATTGGCTGCCTCCTGCACGCCTCCTGCTGGGGATTGAGTCCAATTGAGTTCTTATTGCAGATGACATTTTGCAAGCATTGAAAACAGAAGAAGACATTATCAAATATGTATAAATATGGTCTATAAAAAGGAAAGTACAGGCATACCTCAGAGATATTGCCAGTTTAGTTCTAGATCACTGCAATAAAGTGAATATTGCAATAAAGCTAGTCACACAAATTTTTTGGTTTCCCAATACATATAAAAATTATGTTTATACTACACTATAGCCTATTACAAGCGTAATACCATTATGTCTAAGAAAACAATGTACACACTTTAATTTTAAAATATTTTTTGCTAAATATGTTAGCAATCTCTGAGCCTTTAGCAAGTCATCATCTCTTTGCTGGTAAGGGTCTTGCCTCCATGTTGATGGCTGCTGACTGATCAGGGTGGTGGTTGCTGAAGGTTGGGGTGGCTGTGGCAACTTCTTAATATAAGACCACAATGGAGTTTGCTTCACTGCTTGACTTTCCTTTCACAAACAATTTCTCAGTCTTCTCAAACTGTGCTGCTGCTTTATCACCTAAGTTTGTGTAATATTCTAAGTCCTTTGTTGTCATCTCAACCATCTTCCCAGCATCTTCATCAAGAGTAGTTTGCACCTCCAGAAACTGCTTTCTCTGCTCATCCATAAAGCAGCTCCACGCCCATCAGAATGTAATCATGAGATTGCAGCAATTCAATCATATCATTAGTCCCCTCCTTTAATTCTAGTTATTGTGACATTTCCATCAGTTACTTCCTCCAGTGAAGTCTTGAACCCGTCAAAGTCATCTGTGAGGGTTGAAATCAGCTTCTTCCAAACTCCTGCTAATGTTGATATTTTGACCTCTTGCAGTGAATCATGAATGTTCTTGATGACATCTAGAATGATGAATCCTTTCCAGGTTTTCAATTTACTTTGCCAAGATCCATCAGAGGAATCACTATCTATGGCAGCTATAGCTTATGAAATGTATTTCTTAAATAATAAGACTTGAAAATTGAAATTACTTCTTGATCCATGGGCTGCAGGATGGATGTTGTGTTAGCAAGCATGAAAATAACATTAATCTCATTGTACATCTCCATCAGGGCTCTTGGGTGACCAGGTGCATTCTCAATGAACAGTGATATTTTGAAAGAAATCTTTTTTTTCTGATCAGGTCTCAACAGTGAGCTTAAAATATTCAGTAAATCATGTTGTAAACAGATGCGCTGTCATCCAGGCTTTGTTGTTCCATTTATACAGCCCAGGCAGAGGGGAGTTAGCATCATTATAAAGAACCCTAACTTTTTCAAAATGGTAAATGGGCATTGGCTTCCACTTAAAGCCATCAGCTACATTAGCCCCTAACAAGACAGTCAGCCTGTTCTTTAAAGCCAAGCACTCACTTCTCCTCTCTAGCTATGAAAGTTCTGGATGGCATCTTCTTTCAATATAATGCTGTTTTAGATGAGCAGCTATCCCTTAAATAATCAATGTAATTAAAAGATATTGATGCCTATGATCTCACTCATATGTGGAATCTAATGAAAAAAATAAACTGTTGAACAAAATAGATCCAGAGACATAGAAGCATGGAACAGATTGTAGAATCTCAGAGGAAAGGCAGGGGTGGGTGGGAAGAGATCAACCAACTAACTTGTATGCATATATGCATAACCCATGGACACAGACAATAAGGTGGTGAAGGACTGGGGTGGGGGTGGGGGGTGGGGGAGGGCTATAAAGGGGTCAATGGGAGAAAAAAAGGGATATATATATATATATATATATATATATATATATATATATATATAAATGTATGTCTCAGTCAATGTAGGTCCTTTGTTTTCAGGCAGATTTGAGTACAGATCACAAGTTACTGAAATGTAAAATGCACTGCAGAAACTAAGGACGAGAAAATACACTTTCTACAGTTTCAGGCACTCAGAACTTATTGCGTTGAATGCCACTGGCTTTCTCAGGGAGATCTCCCCTCACCCCTGAATTTCTTTGAATGCCCTGACTATAAAACTCGATTTCTGTTTTGCCAGCACCTAGCCCAGTTCCTGGAGCAGAGTAGGTATTTCGTAAATATTTACTAAATTGAAATGGAATGAAACAAAGGACCTACATTGACTGAGGCGCGCGCGTGTGTGTGTGTGTGTGTGTGTGTGTGTGTGTGTGTGTGTGACACCAAAAATGATAAGTTTTATGGATATATATGAAAAATAAAATATTATTTCGGAGCTCATAGGTCATCTAGCTCAATATATGTTGTATAGCAATCTTATGTGTTCCTGAAAGTTGAAATGTTCTTTTTCTTTCAAGAGAAATAAGTTATTTTTTGCTGCAGAAAATATAAAGTGATTCAATGTTTATGGGAGGAATTCATAATTCAGGCTCTTATTTTCACACTGCCTTTCAACAACACCTACGCCACCCAGAATAATAATGTGCTAAGCTGCAGAGGCTGCAAAGATTTCAATAAAAGAAGGAAATTATTTTCATAATTACTGATAAATTCTTAATTTGTTCTGCTAAATGGTGAATCAACCACAGTTGGTGCAAGAAGAGATTCTTATGTGTTGATAATATAAGTTCAGAAAAGGAGGCTTGCAATTGCCTTGAAATGCTAACAAGTGATAATTTCATTTTAAGGAGTCAAAGGGTTAATTAGTGGAAATTCTTTGATGTTCTTAAGTTCAAGTATCACATTGCTTTCTCATATTTAAACTGCTCAGTAAAGTCATTTGCAGATTTCTACTATTATTGAAAGTAAACAATAGTACTTTTAATGAATACTGTTGTAAGATGTCAGCAGGACAGAAATTAGTTCGAATTATAATTAAACTTGTCCAAAAGTATTAACATAAGCTATTTATTGAAATCTACCCTGAACATAGCATAGGCATAATCATGAACTTTTTAAAGAAAGTGTACCATTTCAGATTTTTCTGGTATACGTCATTTAATAACTTTTTATTAAAAGGAATATTTGTTGAACAAATAAATGAATTAACATGTACATCATTTTTTTTCTAAGCCATTATCTTCCTTGCAGAGTATACTTGGAAATATCAGGAACTCTTCTGAGCCTCTATTTTTAGGGTTAAGCAAATTAGTGATTTAGCAACACCTCATTTATCCAGCCTCATTGGGGTATGAAGCAGTCCTGGTAAAGGAGTTTACAGTTAAGTAATGAACCATTTTGCAATCCTCCTCATTGGCTCCAAATGTTTCTAGGATGTACTTCATCTACTCATAATTGTGAAGTGGCAGGGTGCAAGCTGAGATCGTGTTGCTGTCCTGAGATCGAGTCCTCTCTGTCTCCACCGAGTTACAGTGTCTCTCAACCTTGCCATTATGGAATGTTTAAAAGCATCCCTGGCCTCTACCCACTAGACACCGCTAGCAGTACACACCCCATTAGTTGTGACGACAAAAAATATCTCCAAATATTGCCAAACATCTGAGGATGAGGAGGGACAAAATCACTTCTGTTTGAGAATCAGTGACAGAGTGGTACTTGTTAAAAATGCAGATCTTTGCCCAAAGTCAGATCTACTGAATGAATCACAAGCTCTCGGGGTAAGTTCTGTGTGATTTTGTAGCGATTAAAACTCCCAGATAAGTCTGATCAGCACTAGATTTTAGAATTGCTATTCAGTTAGCCCTTGCCACTGTCATTTTCTAAATTCATGTTACAGGTGCAAAATTGAATAGCCAAACTGAGTGTGTAAACTTAATTTTACATATATTTTTAAATGCTTGTTGGTCCTCTGCTCCAAGTAACTTCCTGGACTGTCCTATATAATAAGAGCCTAAGATGCTAAGTGTCTGGTCATCTAGTCGGTCATACAACCAAAGCATAATATACTACTGATATGCTCAGGCAGCTCAGGCAGCTCAACCGCTCACTATGACATTCACTGACCACCAAGGGGAAGACAGTCAACTGGTTGACCAGTCGCTATCATGTGCACTGACCACCAGGGGGCAGACGCTCTGACCAATAGGTTAGCTTGATGCTGGGGTCTGGCCGATTGGGACTGAGTGAGATGGGCTGGACACGCCCCGGAGCCCTCCCTCGGTCCCTCCCCAGCTGACCAACCTCCCGTGTCCCTTCTTGGCACCGATTGTGCACGGGTAGGATCTCTTGGCCTGGCCTGCACCCGCTCGCAATCTAGGACTCCTAGGGGGATGTTGGAGAGTTGGTTTCGGCCTGATCCCACAGGCCAGGCCCAGGGACCCCACTGGTGCATGAATTCGTGCACTGGGCCTCTAGTGAAATTATAAACTTTCTCAGTACCTCTGGACCCTGAGCTCAGTGAAATTTGACTGTAATGTGATATACTATATATACCACAATGATGGGTGATATCACTGGACAGACCATCCTTAGGCTGGAAATGCACAGTGGCCTTGTCTTCCAGTATTTGTGACAAATTTTCTCAAACTAATCAAATAAAAAGTAAGTGTGGTAGATGGAGCATAACATCCATCCATTCATTCATTCACTCATTCAGTTCTTCAGTTATTAATTTAATACATTTATGCATTCAATTATTCAAGGGCTAATTATTAAGTACCTTATGATATGCCAGGCACTTGTTAACTACTAGGGACTCAAATAGTGAGCAATATGGACTTGCAGTCCATAGGGGAAATGTTAAAGATGTAGCCACAAAGTCAAATAAAGCCTATTTAATCACTTGTCTATTAAGACCATGCTCTTTATTAACAAGGGGCTGTAACTAAGCTAAGTAGCTATGGAAAGTTAATTAGCAACTTATCTATTCAGCAAAGGCAATAATACCCTAATTGTCTGGAAAAGATGATTTAATGCCTAATGTTTTCCTGGGTCACAATTAATACCTTAGGGGAAAATTTCTTAAAAGTGTTATGGATATATTTCCTGTATTCTTACTATTAGGGAGAGGTCATTTTTCCTAAAATTTAATTAAATTAACTAATAGTTTAATTTTAAGCATAAAAAGGATGTTTAAAAATAGCCTTCTGAATCTTCTATTAATTTTAAGTAAAAAAAAATCATTAAGTTAAAAGTCTATAGTATTTTTGGATGTGATTAGAAAAAATGTAAAAAAATATATTTTAATTATGAACTTGGAAAACAATCATTGAAGGAACCATTTGTTTAAGTTCTGGTCTGAAGTCTGTTTCCCTTTAAGCTATTTGAGGGCATGGCCCCGTTCCGCCTTCTTTCTTGACTTGGCTCCAACAATTACAGCCTCTCCCTCTTTTCGTCAGCATGGCCCTCCTCATAGGCTTTTTCCCCCTTGCAAGTCCCATTCACATTAAAAATACATAAACTAGATCTGGAAACAGTCCAAGTGCCCATCAGTAGGTGAGTGGATAAAAAATAGGTGGTACATTTGCACCATGGAATACTATGCAGCTATAAAAACAAATGGATCTCTTGCCCATGGAAATAGCATGGAGGGACCTGGAGATGATTATGCTAAGTGAGATAAGCCAGTCAGAGAAAGACAAATATCACACTTATACATGGAATCTAATGAACAAAATAGAACCATAGACATGGAAACATGGAACAGACTGATGAATTTCAGAGGGAAGGGGGGCAAGAAGAGATTAACCAAGGAACTTACTAGTATATGCATATATGCATTGCCCATGAACACAGACAATAGGGTAGTGAAGGCATGGGGTGGAGCAGTAACTGGGTGGTAGGGGCAAGGAGGAACAAAGAGGGGGACATCTGTAATACTCTCAACAATAAGGATAAAAATGATAAAACAAAACATATAAACTCCTTTTAACCTATTTAATTTTGTAGCCATCTCAAAAGTTTGAATCATCTTTCTGATTTTTATACCCTGTTCAAGGTCAATGAATTGACTTATTGAGCAGCAGAATCATCCAGCACCTTTATGTCAGTTCCAATGTTTATTCTGGAGACAGATAGAAACAATAGATCTGGCACCGTATCTTATATATTTATTGACTGGTTTATTTGAAGTCACATTTCTAATGAACTTTTCACAAGTTTACTTATTTCACTTACTAGATTGTAAATTCCTTAGGGACTGAGCCTCAATTTTATTTACCTCTCATCCACCTCTACCCCCACCCCAAACTCATATCTATATTTGCACACAGTGAGTGATCAAAAGAGACCTTGGAGATTTGATTTTGTTGATGCTGTGACCAACATGTATGAAATAATATTTGGTAGGCAAGTCACTGAGGACATAAATTAATCAACACAGACCCTTCCCTCAAGAAGTTTTAATTAGTGGGGAAAAGAGAAAAGGGAACATACGGGAATAGTTTATAAGCAAAAGAGTGCATAGAGAGCAGAACCTGTCAGACTACGGGATACAGGGAAGATTTCTCAGAAGAGGGGATGCCTGAATTGATTCCTGTTAAACACTCAGGGCATATTGAAGGTGTGGGTGGGATGGGAGCAGAGAAAGTAAGTTTTCAGAACAGAATAGCAGCATGTGTAAAGGAATGGGGGATTGTGTTAGAGCACCTAGCTTGTTGAGAATGCTTGGAGACTAAGTTTAGGGATCGTCAGCCCTCAGAATTAAAGGCCATCAGGGTCAAAGAGGGAAGAGTTGTGTTTGCCTTGCTGCAGAGTTTGGACTTTTTCTTAAAGGTTATGGAAAGCCATGAAAATGTTTTAAAACAGAGAAATGTATAAGGAAATTTATTTTTAAAAATCAGACAGTGATGAAGAAAGAAACTGAACCAGAGGGATCAAGGCTGCAGGCAGGAGACCTTCAGATGCTCCTGTGGGAATGCAGGCCATACAGGAAAGATTTGGGACAGTGAAAGGGTGTGAAGAGGTGTGGACAGATGAGAGTTATCTATTACTTAGTAACTGGAACTTGCTGACCAAGTTGAAATAGGACAGAAGGAGGCAGAGAGTCAAGGATGACTCTCAGACCTAAGCAAAGGGTCTATGTGGACTCTATTCTCTTTGGGAAGGAAGTGTAATTGATGTCTTTTCATTAGATGTCAAAATAGATGACTCCCTCATGCTCTGGCCTAATAATTGCTGAAATGATTAAAGGTGAAAATCTTTTCAAAACTATTCACTTACTGGTTCTACTGTGTCTGCTCACCAAGGTGCCAGTAATGATGTTTATGAGGCCAAACTACTTTCTGATTGAGCACTAATAGCAGACTAACCCACTAATGCTAATTAATGCTTAGCATTTGAATATGTATATCCAAAATAAATTGGCACCCACAATAAGAAAGATTTGACTTGTTCAGCTGATACTGAAAGTTATATACCAATCTGTGTTTATAATTGAGGTTATCAGATGTTTGCTTTCATTGATCATTGAATATATTCTTCTCATATATCATAGAAATATTTATGTTTGCCCATCTGTATGGAATATGAGATTGTATTTTTAATTGAATAGCTTACATAAAATGAAAAATATCTAAATCTTTAGTTAGATAAGGTGGCCTAAGAGCCATACTCGGATGCCTTTCCATTTGCAGAGAAACCACCAAATGCCTAGATTGACCCCATCTGAGGCAGAAAACTTATTTAGAACAGTTTAAGATGAAAGTGTCAGCATACTTTCAAATAATGCAAATCACCAGCTAACCCTCACTTAAACTACATAAAGAGAACCAAAGCCCTGACCTATTAGAAGGCTTCAGTGTGGCCTTTATGGTTTAGAACTTCGTTAAATGCAGAAATGCTTCATAATTGACTCCCTCTTGGGTGTATATTCCTTTGTTCTAAGTAGCCCAAGTCAGACTTAATAAATCTAGTGTCTTTGAATGGACTTAATAATTTTGCAGGCTACTTTTCACATATGACACTTACTATATCTAGAGGCCATGCTAACATTCAAAAAGAATCTGGATTAAGTAGCAAGAATAAGTAGAAGAGCAATAGATATACTGAATTGGTGTTGTAATTTTTAATTGTTTTAAACAAGCAGTATAGTAAGAATGGGAAAATGTGATCCTGGGGGCTTTCAGCAAAGAAGAGATCTGAGCTGGAGCTTGTGAAGGTAGAGTATTCTACACAGGCACAGATGGAGAGGACCCTGGGAGGCTCGGATAACAGCATCTTATACGTGGAGGAAGGGATAGTAAATTTGTTCAAAGGTCCAACCAATATATTTAGTTAGTGCAAGGAATGATAATTATGCTGGTAAAGCAGAGAAGACTAGTTAGTGGATCATTTTAAAGTCCAGGATAAGACATAGCTTATCTGTACAGTTATATTATATATTGTTTTATTTTTCTTTCTATATGTCCTATATATCACACTAATTTGTACACTTTCTTTGTTAATATTGCATAAGCACAGAACAGATATAAATAATGAATACTATATCCAATATAAAGAATATGGTTCCTTGAACACCTTTTTAAAAGACAATTAAAAATCAAAACTTGTATTCATTGTTCTGTCTCGGGTTTTTCTGTAACTCACATTGCATTTCTAGTGGAGTTTTCCACTTCTTTCTTGAATTTTCAAATACTCCAGTTCCAATTTCATTTTAGGTCATAAATAAAGTTTATAGATTTCCTATATTTTCACTACGAACAGTTATAGTCAAAAATTTTTATTTTAATTGACCACTTTTATATGATGCCTGGCCTCAGGATATAAACCCAACCCAAGGCCCAAAACTATGGGAGATGCTTTGACTGGAAACAACTGTATTCTGTCCAAGAAAGAGATTTCTTCCCTTTCCTTGCTCATCACTATTAAGTGCATCATCTATTGTATGCATCTCTTATGCACATCTGGATTTGCCCTGAGAGTAAAACAAGCATTAGCAATTACGTTAAGTATTAGATGTCTCTAAAACTCGCAAGTAAAAAGAAAACCTCTTTTTTCTCTCTCTTTGTTGATTAAGGTATTACATAGGTGTCCTTATCCCCTCATTGCCCCCCCCCCCAGCCCCCTGACTCATGCCCTCACCCCCCTGGTGTCTGTGTTCATTGGTTAGGCATATATGCATGCATACAAGTCCTTTGGTTGGTTTCTCTCCCTTATCCCCACCGTCTCCTACCTTCCCTCTGAGATTTGATGGTCTGATTGATGCTTCTCAGTCTCTGGATCTGTTTTTGTTCATCAGTTTATGTTGTTAATTATATTCCACAAATGAGTGAGATCATGTGATATGTATCTTTCTCTGACTGGCTTATTTCGCTTAGTATAATGCTCTCCAGTTCCATCCATGCTGTTACAAATGGTAAGAATTCCTTATTCTTTTTTTTTTTACCGCAGGGTAGTAGTCCATTGTGTAGATGTACCAGTTTTTAATCCACTTATATGCTGATGGGCACTTAGGCTGTTTCCAAATGTTAGCTATGGTAAATTGTGTTGCTATGAACATAGGGGTGCATATATCCTTTCTGATTGGTGTTTCTAGTTTCTTGGGATATATTCCTAGAAGTGGGATCACTGGGTCACATGGGAGTTCCATTTTCAAAGAAGGACATAAGGAAGGCCAAGAGATATACGAAAACATGCTCAAAGTCCCTAATCATCCAAGAGATGCAAATCAAAATGACAATGCGGTACCATCTCACACCTGTCAGAATGGCTATCATCAACAAATCAACAAATGACAAGTGCTGGTGAGGATGTGGAGAAAAAGGAACCCTGGTGCACTGCTGGTGGGAGTGCAGACTGGTGCAGCCACTGTGGAAAACAGTATGGAGGTTCCTCAAGAAAGCCTCTTTTTAAAATAGTAGCTCCCCTACTACCTTATATGAAAAAGTACCTAAGGGCTTAGCTTCTTAACTTAAAATCTGATATTTTCCTAAGCCCAAGTCTTCTAATTGTGCTTATAATTTGTGCTTAAAATTTTCTTTATAAAATATTAGCTCAGGTCATTATTATTCAGTTAGCCCTCATAGCTGCTACCCAATTTTAAAAGTCGCTGAGACAAATACACTAAGTCTCAACCATGGAAGATGGCAATACCTTTCTGAACTCTATAAGCGCCTCGTTTAATCTCAGGGCACACGTCTGGCACCAAGAGGTTTTGTGCTCCTGTGTTTTAACCACACTATACACTGCATTTCAAGTGAAATGTGAAGTGAACTGTGAGGTCTCCCAGGGATCCAAATGGAATTTCCATTGAGTCTTTGAAAGAAAGTTAAATCACATTCTCCCTGTGAGTTAGCTATTTGACTTCTTGCGCAATGTAACTACTAGAAGCTGACCCTGATGTCCTCTAGCAGATTAAAAGAGAACACTAAGAAAGCAATTTTGCTTTAAAAACTATAACTGGTAATGAGAGTTAAATACTGTATCCCATTTCATTTCATCTTTGGGAATGTTCGATAATATTAAAAGATAGGTCATGCTGATGCCAGTTACCACATCAGGAGATTAGAAATTGGTGATTCAGATTAAGCTATACACAATGAGCAGCTTAATAAGAATAATAGAAATGTACCAATGGATTTAAACATTTTAAATGAATGACAGTATTACTAAAAGAACAGTTTTAAGCCAAGTGATTTCACTTATAGTATTTTTAAAAAATAATTGCTAGATCATGAATGAATTAATAAATATTTTGTAGAAAGCACATGCATGTTTAGTGAGCTCTATAATTGGTGAATAAAAAGCATTTCCTTCACAGCCAAATGCAAAATACCTAACTAATCCTGTTTACATGTTTGAAACCATTTGTCTCTATAGATTCTTCTTTTACCTGCAGTTGCAAGAATAACTCTAGGTTCTAAAGCCATCTTGAATACTAACATTGCCACATGCTTTTCTTAAGGTTACATACTGAAGCTATTGCATTACAAAATGATTACACACACACACACACACACACACACACACACACACACACACATACACACACACAAGATGCTGCTGCAGATGTTGGAAAATCTGGATATATATAGCATGTTGGAAGTGATTCCTAGAATTATTTCATACACAAATATATTCACTGTAACTAGAAAATTATAGTCTTCCCTCAAAAGACCCCAGGAAACAGATAAAAAATCTTTAATTTAAACAAATATGAGTTATTTTTAAATGAAACCATTGTAGCAATCCACATGAACAGAAAAAGTAAAAATATAATTATATTGGCATTAAAACCAGATACTTTGTGGCCGCATTTACACAGTTGAATTTAGATCATTTAAGTGAAATAGATTACATTATCTTGAATTACCCTGTGAATGATTTCTGACTTGAATAAACTGCCTCAATTTCATAAATCATTTTCCAGTCTTTTATTTTACTTTGGGCACGTCACACACATACACACACTTTAATTAAAGTAGGAGTGCAGCATACCTGAGCTTTGCTACATTGAGTACCAGAATTATGACTGGAACAAACTACACAGTTCAACTGTTATTGACTTAGGATGGTCTAATAATGAATGAAGCCACACTATGCGATGTAGACTCATATTTACCATTTATTTATTGGGGATGTTATGGGCTCCCAACAAATAGCTATCAACTTTTCTTTTACTAGGAAAAAATTCAAATAAAACTGTTTATTATCACCATAGGACATTTTTCAAGTAATATGCTTACTTTAAAAAATTCAGTTGTCACCATATTGTCATTATTTTTCTCATTTTATCTCATTTCAATGAAAACTTCATCAGTGCCCATGCCCTCTATGAGAATGGCTTTGGGGGATCTTTTAGTTAATTTTTCATATCTATATCTATCGAAGTGTGTACAATTTTGATACCAACATCAAGTTCCTGCCAGTGGTACACAATCGAAGGTGACTTTGTTCCTCAGGGGATACTCAGCAATGTCTGGAAACATTTGTGGTTGTCACAGCAGGGCATCGGGGTGCGACTGGAATGCTAATAAACAACTTACAATTTACAGGACAGTCCCCACAACAAAGAATTACCCTGTCCAAAATGGCAATAGTGACGAGTTTGTGAATCCTTTTTAAGTTTAACCTAAGGAACTGGTGAGGCCATATAGTAAAATTACCTAAGAGTAACAGCTTTTGTTCTGATTGAGCCCAAATTTCTATATGTTCAGATTCTACTAAAATCTATGTCTAGTGCTGATTTCCTTACATACCAGTATGTCTATTGCTTGTTTCAGGGACTCCATGTTATTATTAGCAGAAAGTCCTTCTTTCTTGCTTATGCATCAATGCAGAGTTCTAAGTAAAACTTTTATCTATAGTATCCTTTGCTTCTTTCTAATATGTTCTGCAAAAAAGTGACCTTCCTCACTTTTCAGTATGCTATATCTGCTACTACTAGGTGTTTATTCATTGATTCTCTCCAAAATATATACACTAAATAAATCTGTGCTTATCAAATAGGTGTCTGAGGTGAAAATAGATTCCCTTCTTTCCCACAAGGCAGAAAGGTGGTCTTCATCACCAGTTCAATGAAATGTCATACACAGTGGGTAAGACCGTCTAAGGGCTGATTATGCTTAACCATTTCTTGTCCAATCTCCTGTAAGTTGAACTAAGTAAATCAGGCTTAATGACAGCAGAGATTTGCATATGGAATATGCAATATTTTTCAGTCCTTTGCTTCTGTGAATATTGTGGCTCCTGTATAAATATCCTTAAAAACAAGGTAGGAAAAAATGGACTCATTCTAAAGGTAGAAAATACTTTTAAAGTCAATTTTGTAAACCTTATTATTAGATTCAGGTACATCAGTCATTTACACATGAACAAATAAATTAAGAGTATTTCATCTATATAAACTCCTACTAGTCACCCTCTAGATGTCTTTTTTTTTAAACTTTTATTAGAAATACCCTTTTGCAGGGGAATATGTGTGAATGTGTTTCCCTCCACTGGGGTGCAGAATTTCCTGTAAACCATTCTGTATGCAACTATAATTTTTAAGTGTATCTCATTATTAACTTTCCTCATGATCTTGCTTACTTTCTGGTTTTGTTTGCTTTTGTCCTTTATATTCTGTGAAATGCATATAACTCATTATTCACCTACAGGGTTATAACTGAATGCAATATAAGTCAAAAATAAAGGCCAAAAAACATTTGTTCCAATCTATAAAATGTTCACTGAGAAAATAGTGTCTTCCAAATGAATCTCAAAAAGTTATTTATATGCTAAGGCACGAATAACCTCCAACAAATACTGTGTGTTTTATGATTCTGTTTATTCTGTTGTACAATTGAGAGGTACATCCAATTTAGTGCCGTGTGTATTAGGTTCTTTATACTCAGTGTGATAACCAGAGAGACAATGGTATTCACTGCTATGAATTTCAGCATCTAGCATAAAAGATGAAAAATGCATGCTTCTCTAGACTAATATTTCTTTCTTTAACTTAGATCACTAAGAAAAGTAGGTTTTGGAGAAGGGGAGGCAAAATCTAAATTCTTCTTTTTTTCCATTCTGTAACTAGGAAGATTTTCTTCAAGTAAAACAGTTGACTCCCATACTAAATGCTTTGGGGCTGTGTGGGCCAATGAAAATAAAGGCAGACCCATCCTCTACCACACATTGGCTTCTAAATTTAAGTTGATAAGACCCTGATACTATTTCAATTGCTAGAACTTTTTGAAAAGATACTTTCAAAATGTTTGGCATTTAACAGATTTAAATTCAATTTCCTTCTTATTAAAAGCATAGATTTAATCAAAGCAAGATAGAAGGGAGGGAGGAGGGAAGGAGGGAAGGAGGGAAGGAGGGAGGGAGGGAGGGAGGGAGGGAGGGAGGGAGGGAGGGAGGGAGGGAGGGAGGGAGGGAAGGAAGGAAGGAAAAAGGAAGGACAAATCAGGCTTATTAAGCCCTAGCTGCAGGCCTGGACAGGCATTCCCAGACACATGGAGACCACTGATGTGCTGTTATGATTCTGAAAATGGGAGACGGAGCATCTCCTAAATTATAGAATAAAATTTCATTTCCTACATTCTTTCCCTGGTTAAGGGCAGCTTAGACCTGACTACTTTTTAGTGGTTTCTATGAAGTCTAATGACTCCCCTAAAATGCTTGCATAGTGAAAAACTGCTCAAATGAATAATTTGGTTCACTAGAGGTGTACAAGTTAATAATGTGGATTTTTTTCAATAGATGGAGTTACACATATGTTGATATATATGCGATTTGATTATGTATGCTATTTTGTTGTATTGACCACAAGCTTCAAAACTTCATGTCAAATTTGCTGAAGGTGTTGACATCATAGATAGTTTTATGCTTAAAAATGTCAAATTTTGTGCCAAAAAAAGAGCATTTGCGGGAAGTTTTAATTCATTACTTTATTTTGAAGAAAAAGTTATCATATACTTTGGGAAGCTTATGGTGAATATGTTCCATCTCAATATACTTGTGAATGCTGGTTTAAACGCTTTAAAAGTGATGATTTCTATTTGAAAGACAAAGAACGTCCAGGTCAACTGAAAAAGTTTGAAGACCAATAATTAGAAGCATTATTGGATGAAGATGCATGTCAAACTCAAAAACAACTTGCAGAAAGATTAAATGTTGCTCAGCAAACAATTTCCGATCATTTACAAGCAATAGGAAAGATTTTAAAGAAAGGAAAATGGGTGCCAAATCAACTGAATGAAAGACAAGTGGAAAACCGAAAAGTCATCAGTAAAATGTTGCTTCAGTGGCACAAAAGAAAGTCTTTTTGCATTGAATTGTGACTGGCGATGAAAAGTGGATTTATTTTGAGAATCCCAAATGCACAAAATCATGGGTTGATCCAGGTCAACCAGCAACATCGACTGCAAGGCCAAATGGCTTTGGAAAGAAGACAATGCTCTGCGTTTGGTGGGATCAGGAAGGTGTGGTGTATTGTGAGCTTCTAAAATCAAGTGAAACCTTTAATACTGATCACTACCAACAACAAATAATCAATTTATACCACATTTTGATCGTGAAATGACCAGAATATGCCAGAAGACACAACAAAGTAGTTTTGCTTCATGATGATGCACCATCACACACTTCAATACCAGTTAAAGACACGTTAAAAGATCTTGCCTGGGAAGTATTAATCTACCCGCTGTGTTCACCAGACCTTGCTCCTTCAGATTACCACTTGTTCCAATCGATGGCACACACACAGCACTTCAAAACATACGAAGAAGTGGAAAATTGTGTCTCTGAATGGTTTGCCTCAAAACGAAAAGTTCTATTGGGACGGTATCCACAAATTACCTGAAAGATGGGGGAAATGTGTACCTAGTGATGGACATTACTTTGAGTAAAGCACTTTTGATGTTTCTCTTGAAATTATCGTGTTTTCTTTGATTACAAAATCCGCATTATTAACTGGTATACCATGTATGAATTGTTGCTCTTTAAAGCTCTATAGTACAATAAAATGAAATTTTGCCTAAAAGTTTTCTTAAAACGATTTTATCTCTTTGTTTTGACTTACAAGGTTTCTGTTTGAACTGAAGATTATGAGGGCTATGAGTGCAAATGTCAGATACAGTCAGTATCATGTATTGACATGAAACTATTGTGGTTTTTATTAGCCATTCATATTTTTCTCATAAAAGTAGACAATGAAAGAAATATTTAAACTTCTATTTACCATACTGTACAAGATACTTCCTATGTGCCTGGTACTGTTCTAAATGATTTTTATGTATAAACATTTTTAATCTCATAAAGGCTTCTAAGATAAGGCTTTTACACAACAGAAAATGAAACACAGAGAATTTAAAAACTTGTTCGATATCGCTAAGTTAGTGAGGGTAGAATATGATTTGAGCCCAGATAGTCTACTCCAGCGTGAATACTGTACTGTCTCCTAATATAGGAATCTGTATATAAAAAAAATTTAAATATTTTTAATATTTAAAACCTTTACATTAGACTCATTATAATTTGCTTCAGTAAACGAGGTAAAGTGATCCCAGTCAGTATGGTGAATACCTTAGGGTAAGTCTGCAAAGATATTACATTTATGTGTATTTTTATGCATGTTTAATGTTTTTAATGTACATCTGAAACATTTTAAGAAGCACCTACTTGTGCTTATAATGCATGGCATTAGCAATCAGAAGTGTCTGGCATTGTGACTGAGGCCCTGTTCCCTGGGATAACCAGGAGCCCAGGCATTCACATCAGCATGAGTACAAGGTGATGCTAAGGCATGGATCAGTGAACAGCGAGGCTACAAAGGTAGGCTGCTGGAGCCCAAATAGAAAATAGAGCTTCAGTAATTCTGTACTGATTACTTGGTAGAAAAGCATCTACCTGGTGCCACATCTGATTTATGGAGCAGATTTGACTTATAGTGAGAGTCCAGATATCACTGACCTCTTTCAAAGGAAGTCGTAACCTTTTTTGATACACTTCATGTGTGGGCTTATGCATAAATTATCAGTGCTGGGCAGGTGTTTTTTTTTGGATAGTGAGCTCATTCTTATGTTCTTATTTATTCAAATTTCTCCATAAAAATAGACAACAAAACAATTCCATGTACAATTCATTTCATTCTTTGTTTTTCCTACTCTATTTTTTTTTAAAAAAGGCATTCTGTTGTATTGTATATTTGTTCTCATGACAACCGTTCCAACAGGAAAAATATGCTGTGAATGAACTCATTTCCATTGTAGTCTCAAAATAAAATTCCAATGATTTTCTAAAAAAATAAAATAAAAAAGCTGCTGACCTCTGTAAGGAAGATAATATAACCCACATTAGGGCACATATGAAATTCGGCTATATTGAACTTTAGAAAGTCCAAAAGTTTCTGAAATTCTTTGTTATTCAGTTGAAAGAAATAGGTCATATATATGAAATCGTTATACTATTTGCTGAAACGAAATGTAGATCATGCCAATGTATCAAGAGAAACTACTTTTCACAGAGCAAAGCATTGGAAAACTATTTTATATAGCTCTGCTCAGATGACTACATTAAACAAGTTATTTTTATAGATTTAATTATAACTAGAGTGTGCTAGTTGTCAATCAAGTAAAATATCCTTACCTTCTGTCTCCATAGTCATATTTTCTCAATATATTGGTTAAGGAATAAAAAAAGAAGTCTTTTTTTTGGCAGTGAACCTTAGGATATTTATTAATTATGACAAATCTATGGCTTTCACCCAATTTAAAAAAAATATTTTATCATCTCTTAAAATGGCTTAACGATTTTGAAGTCTTTCCTACAGCTGCCATCCCTTAGTTCCATTCTGTAGCAAATTGTGAAAGTGACACCACAGATAATTGCATCTCTCCTCTTGCATCTGCACCTAGAAAAGCTCCCTTTGCCATCTCTATATCCAAGTGAGTTTCTGCAAAATATATTTATAATTATAAGGTGGCATATTATAAAGCATTTGTGTTTATCAATTATTAGGTGATGACAAGTGGGAGAACTTATAGGCAAACTAATTAATAATTAGAGCCTATCTCTCAAGGCTTTCGTAGGTGCTGTCATTAATATTTAAATTATGCATGAATATGCCAGGCACTGAATAATAATACGTTATGAAGTTGAAATTTTTATTTGTATCCTAGCTTACTTGAAACTTCATATTTTAATTTGTTAAAGGTCTAGGACAGAGCATAAATTCTATGTGTTGTTAAATTTTAGGTTGGGATTTTTGTTTGTTTTTATTTGATTTTTTGCAGCCTTTTGATAAAAATATATAAACATAATAGAAATTATTGTGTAAATAATATTCTGCCCTTTTCTGTAATATTAAAAAGAAAGCATGTGGAAACTCTTAACTAACTACATTTGTGTTAAAAAAAACCCACATAAAACGAACACACACACACACACACAAAAGAATAACAATGAAACATAATATTTCTTTCAGTAAAAACTTCTCCAGTTGCTTAATAATTCAATATTTCAGTTTTTTATCCTACTATTTTCTGGTAGCTCACTTTTCTGGAAATTTCTAGGGAAAAAAAATTATATTTAAACAATTCTTTTGTAGCTGCCTTAAGAAAGTTGAAGCAAATATGTGTATTCAGTTTTACTGTTTCATTATCTGTCCATTTCCATCTAAAAGATATCTTTATTTTAAAATACCTTCTTAATGGGAGATGCCAAATATCACAATCAATATACAAAGTATTTGTGGTTCTGATAACATTTGGAAAGTGAACTTGCTTTAATGTTGTGGTTTATATCAAATGACTTAAGAATTGATCCTCAAATAAGTGAAGTATAAAGTTAGTCAATACTAATAGCAGTAGTAAGTGATAAAGGCATGGATAGAGAGTGGATATGATGTGTGCATCACCATCTCTGAATTGCTAGCAATTTCTCATCATTCATTTTTCTCAAAATCAAATGTAATTTTATTCCAGAATCCTCTTCTATGGAGTTACCTGGACATTCATTCTACCATCATTATATGACTCTTCTCTTCCTCCCACCCTGCCCTTCTGCTCATCCCAGTCGCTATAGGTCCCAAGGACCTACTAAGGTCCCAAGGACCTACTAAGGACTTTTGGAGACTTCCACTGATGTTGACTTCACTTTAGCTACCACAGATAGGCAGCAGTGTCTCTGCTACTTCCTTTGTTCACGTGGGCATGGAAACCCTTCCCAGTGCTTGATCCGGGCACTGTGCTAACCTCCGGGCCTATCCTAGCAATGTCGTGAGAGAGCACTCCTCAGGCCCATGCAGCCTCTGCCTCCTTCTTACTTTTGAGAAACCTCTCTCGTTCTATAGTTCAAGTTCATAGTTCCCCTCTTTCTCTTGTTTTCTCACACCCAGGCTCATTCCTGTCAAACCTACAATGAATTTAGGCTTTCATAAAAGAAAAGTCATCTAATAGTCAAAATAACCTTATATGGAAATCTTGTATGGATGAGAAAATCAAGGAGAGAATATGTTGCACAGCTTGCCCAAGGCCACAAGGTTAGTAAGTGGCAGAACCCAGATTTGGACAGTCTAGCACTAGGGAGATCTAGTGACCTTCTTAAATGCGGGAAGAAAAAATATTAGAAGAACAAAAAACAAATCAACATCTCAGCAAAGTATTCTGCCATATCAGGGTTTCTCAACCTTTACACTACTGACATTTTAGGTTAGATAATTTCTATGGAAGGTTTTCCTGTGGTATTGTGGGACGTATATCAGTATCCCTGGGCTATATCCACTAGATGCCACTAGCTCCCTCTCAATTATGACAAACAAAAATATGTCTAGTCATTGACAAATATCTCCTGGCAGGCGAAAATCACCTCCAGTTAAGAACCACTGCTCTAGGTATATGGACTTACAGTTATTTGTATAATCAATTGTACACTTTTATTTGTTGAATAAGGGTCACTTCAGTATATAGCAAGTTCTCAAATAACGTGGTTTATTGCAACATCATTTTGTTATAACGTTGATCAGGAAAAAAAAAACCGACCCCCCCCCCCGCTGAGGCCACTGCCTTTGTGGAATTTGCATGTTCTCTCTATGTCTGCATGGGTTTTCTCTGGGACTCTGGTTTTCTCCCACATCCCAAAGACGAGCATGTAGGATGAACTGGCGTGTCTGCATTGTTCCAGTCTGAGTGCATGTGGAGGTGCACATGAGTGCACCCTGCGATGGAGAGGTGCCCCATCCAGGGTGGATCCCGCCTGGTGCCCTGAGCTGCTGGGATAGGTCTGGCCACCCACCCCCCTGAACTAGAATAAGCAGGCTGGGATATCATTATCTTACTTGCTTTTATTAATCTTTCTTAAATATATGGATAGCTCACATTGATTTCTATACTTAATATTAAAAGTATTTGAGGGTCTTTACTTAGTAATTTGCTGATGTTTTTGTGACCAGAAATATTCTGTAGGAACTTTTGTTTAAATCAGTTAACCCATGGTAAAACTGATTTCGGTGTATGTCATTTCACTTAAAGCTGCAACTTCCAAGAACTCATCACATTAAGTGGGGACTTAACTGTATCTCATTTTAGTCTCTTTTTGAAGGCCTATTGTGATAAGGTGCTGTTAGGTGAACACAGCCCTGTCACCCTGGAATGCTGGTTGTTTGGATGACTGTGACTTGTCTGTTCTCTCAGATCTGTGTGTATGTTCCACATCACAGCTGGTGAATAATCTGCAATCAGCCTTAGCACCATCAGCCTCCTCACAGGCCTTAGTTCTCCTTGCAACACTGCAGATTAGTTTTCAGAAAATCATAAATTTGTATACCTTTTTTCTTTTGACTGAAACATTGATTTTTTCAAGTTTCTAAGGATACTATGAAATTAAATAATGAGTACAGAATGAAATAATATTCAGCTAGAGAACATGAAGATACTCACATTAAAAAAAACATAGGTGACCATGATACAATTAGGAAATAGACTTCAAGAAAAGCTTTTTTTCTTCAACTTCTTCACCAGGTTATCTGAACAAAACACATTTGCAGAAGTTAAATATTGTGTCCAAAATAATAATCTAAGGATATTATTTTAAAATAAAAATTAAACTTGAGAATAATTTGGTTACTTTTTACACTTGTTAACATTTTTTTTTAATGTTTCAGACTTTTACACTTTCTACACTATTTTGCCACTGTTACCGTTACTTGATTGAAATGTTCCTGTCTGGCCATGGCACTGTCAGGCACATGGTTGTAAAAAGGTATAAATTGCATTTAACTGAATGGTGATTTGTGCATCACCTGACAGGTCTAGGTGTAAGTCGTACCCCTGCTACCTACTGCTTTTATTGGGCCTTATTTCTCCTGTTATAACTAGCATTAAAAATGTGAGAAAATGCATTTGTGTTTTCTCCTCCTTCCCAAGAGAAGGTAAATTGCTTTTTGAAGATTATCTAAGTAAGTGAAAGCTTTTCTTTCTCTACCAACTTATTTCAAGTGTCTTCACTGGTCAGAGCCATTTGTTTGCCCAAAGAAGTTAAGGGAGTGAGCCAGTTTTGCAGGGGCTCTCAGAGTATTCTTTATTGTAAAGTTGGAAAAGATACTTTCTTCAAGGCACACTCTTGTAAGGACTGTGCTTCTGGGCAAACATTCCTCATGAATTATCTGCTCAC
Organism: Cnephaeus nilssonii; assembly: GCF_951640355.1. Lineage (NCBI taxonomy): Eukaryota > Metazoa > Chordata > Mammalia > Chiroptera > Vespertilionidae > Cnephaeus > Cnephaeus nilssonii. The sequence continues at coordinate 66,778,125 of NC_137080.1, read as the reverse complement.
ACCTGCACTATTTGGCAGTGTAGAAATGGCCCATGGTCATTTAAAGACAAACAGAATGTCTAAATAGCTGAAGGCAAAACACACCAGGATTTCAGTGTGTTTAGAGTCTTCCACTAGGGAGCATCACAGTGTACCTGTGGACCCTGCACATGTCCAGCAGGAAAACCTGCCTATTAGGAAAAAAAACAACATAGAAGGAATCTTGATCCAATCATGTTATCTCACTTGAACATAACTTTGGCCCAATTCTGCAATCTCTCAAAACATGTGTTACTTCATGGAAGATCTCCATGTCACTATTATCCTTAAAGTTGTTCAATAATTATATTCATCAAAGAAAGTCTAAATAAGTCTGTGATGTTCTTTCTAAATAGTTAAATCACAGACTCTGTGACTAATCTTTTGTAACCTGCTGTAAGAAAATTACATGGTGTCTGTAAGTGTGCTTTCTTATTAATTAGACGTTTTTTAAATAGCACAAACCTTAAATATATTTATGCTTAGGTATATAAGGAAGAGATTTTAAAATCCAGGTTTTCTAAAATTGATGTTTTTTAAATACACTGAATAAATACATAAATATTACTTTCAAACATACATTATTTCAATATGTCACATTAAATAGACATTACCATCATGAAAATCATTTATTTAACAAAAATTATTGTGTCTAATATGTTTCAAGTATTATTCAGCATTCTTATATTGTTCTTAGATTGTAGCTTTCTTATTGTGGAAAATAAACCAAGGATGTGTGTATTAGTAGCAGTCACAAAATATTATATTTATTTTTAAATTAAATATCACTGGACTAAAAATTGGCAGCCAAGGGAGAAGGGATGGTCTCAATTATGTGGATCGTGGAATAAGTCCCCGGAAGGATTGGGAATCTTAGCTCCAGGATAGAGGCTATGAAGTCTCCTCCTTTTAGGAGGGATTGTAACTGCTAAACTAGCCTCAGAAACTTCTTAACATTACAAATCCTTGACCCCAAGAGACTGCATGCGTTTAAATGGCTGAGTGCTTAATCTATCAGATCAACATCATACAGGTAAATGTGTGGGACATGAAGTCAAATGGGCTTGAGTTCTAATATCAGCTTCATCTGTAACCGTCCATCTTCTTGCTTATCTTGACTCTCATCTTTGAAATGATGATAAGAATGCCTATACAATGGATATTTGAGAGAAGATATCAAATGTCGTATGCAAAACAGCTAACCTCTTTAAGCCTACACTGTAGTAATGAGAAAGGCATATCCTAAATGCCTGATTGTGTGTGTGTGTGTGTGTGTGTGTGTGTGTGTAATGGCAAGTTTTGATAAGGGCTAGGAAGGTAAAGAACAAGATGCTATGAGAGAGAAGAATGGAGTAGAGCTCAAAATTTAGTTTGGGGAAATCCAGGAAGGCCTTTTAGAGGAAGTAAAGTCAAACTGAAGTCTGGATGACAGGGAAGAATCATCTTCAGAATGATGTGGAGGAATACTGGAAGGCCTTAATGCAGAAAAGAGTCTGGTGCCCTCAAGGATCTCAAATGCTAATGGTGTGGTGGGATGGGAAATAAATTGAGACTGACTTGTAGGGTGACTACATGACATATCTGAGCTGGCAAACATAGTAAAGAGTAGAGGCGATGGGGAGATGGCACTATTGATCTTTAAGGAGGAACAGTAAGCTAAACAGGGGCAGTCTTGAGCACACAGGGCTGTAAGCTCAGGCACCCTACTATCTGTCAAAGACTTGTATTTTGTTTTTCGTGCAAAAGGAAGCCACTAGAGGTCATTCATTTAGTGACATTATCTGACCTATGTTTCAATAAAAACTACTCACTGTAGTGGCCTATAAGATTCTGGGATTATAATATCTCTCTTAATATAAATAAAATTAAGATAACCAGTTTGATGACATGTTTTAGTCAAAGTTGGATTTTTTTTAAAATTATATCTCATTAATGAAATAAATGGGGAAGAAGGAGAAGTGTCTTTAGCACTTTAAAGAGGGATGCAGAAGTCCTTTTACTGTTGTCTTCTGTGGCCCAGGGGTTGTGAGAAGTTTAAAATTCATATTGTCTGCCAGCCCTACCCATCCCAGGCCCTCATTTTCCTTGTTCCTTTGTACTTCAGTATATGGTTCTACTAATCCCTGTGTAACTCAATAGAAGTAAGTAATAAACATAGTAATAATAACAGGTAATATTTAGTACCAGAGACCAAGCTCTGGGTTTCATAGTCATTGTCTTATTTAATTCTCAAATTCTGAGGTAGATGTTATTAGCCCTATTTTACAGATGAGAAAATGGAGCTTTACAGGGGTTAAGGGACTTGTTCAACTTTACATAACTGTCAGGTGAAGAGTTGAAATCCACTCCTGGTACTATCAACAGCCTGAGAATTATGTACTAAATGTTTATACTTTACCATTTTGATGGATTTTGTATTATTATATAAAAAATTGGGTTCTAAAAATTATTAATTTAAAAATGACATATTTTATTACTTTAATCAGAAAAAGAGAAAGAGGAATGTTAAGGACTTGATTACATACTATTATCAAAATTAATTCTACAACAATCAATGAGATTTCATCTACACTAGAGTCTTTTAAGCTTCATCATAAATTCTATTTGTCTATAACAATTTCCTCTCTTTCTAAATTACCATAGCTTTTATTCCCGCCCCCCTTTTTTTTTACACAGAGTAACTAGGCAACCATAAATTGCCCACTACTGCAAAGATTATTATATCCAAACTATGGCCTTAATCCATCTTTAACTCAACACATACAATGTCTTAATCTCATTATTAAGCATGACCATATAATTGGTTTGGGGTAGGTACAAGGCCTAAGGCTATGCAATGAAACACACCTCATAGCTTTTTCTGGAACCACATACCTCCCTTTTCTTGTGTCCTGAATAATAAAGTATGCAGCCCTGGTTGCTGCCTGCAATAATCCTGGGACCTTGAGGAGCCAGCATTAGGATAAAATTATCACTTTCACAAAGGGAAGCAGCATGAGAAATGGGAAAAATAAAAGCACCTCCTTGGTGAGCCTGCGGAGCTTCAGACTCAAGCCACACCTGAATTAGCACTAACACCGATTCTTCAGCTAGGTAACTCAGCATATTTGTCTAATCGTTCAGTCAGTTTGAGTTGAGTGTCCTGTGACACCAAACCAAGGAGCCTGCAATTTAAACAATGAAATAGTTTTAGTGAAAATGCCATTTCACTTCAGATGTTTGAAAAGCAGAAGAAGCAAAACAATTGAGCGCGTATGAGCCATCAGGTTTAAAAACCTTTCTGTAATACCTTTGATAGAAAGCAGGAAAGCATTTTAATTGGGTGGCATGTGTGGGGGTATGGGTCGTTTTCATTTAATACAAAATAATCGGTTAGGTTCCAATAGTTTGTAATTCTTTCATGGGCAGAAATTTTCTACTCACTTGGGGACAGAAATCTCCTTATTGCAAATGGGCTCTGTGATATTTAGAGAATAGAGTGAGTTTCTGTAACAAACAGACCTTAAAATCCAGGGATCCAATAATGGAAGAAAATTCCTTTCCTCTTCTTAACAGCCCATGAGTAAGCTGGCAGACCAGAAAGAGTAGAAGACTGGTCTGCAAGGTCACCTGAGGCCTTCCCTCTCCTTGGCTGGTAGTACAACTTATTCTTCCTCTATTGGCTTCCACTTCTGGGTCAAAGGCAGATGCTCCTCTAATAATACTTTCCCTACCATCACAAAGGGAAAAAGAAAAAAAGTGGAAGGTAAACAGTTTTCTTTATAAAATGTGATTTAGTAGTTGTTCATATTACTTCCACTCACATCCCATTGACCAAAACATATTCAATACCATGTGCACCACTAGGTTCCAATAAAGGCTGGGGAAATGCAGTATCTAAACTCTCTAATACCACAGAGATGAATGCATTGGGTACAATTTAACTATGCACCATAAGCATGTTTTTCCCTGTTTCCATACATTTTTATCAGAAAACATTCTACAGATATGTATATATAGGTATTTATATATACACTAGAGGCCCAGTGCATGAAATTCATGCACTGGGGAGGGGGATATCCCTGAGCCCAGCCTGCACCCTCTCCAATCTGGGATGCCTCTCACAATCTGGGACTGCTGGCTCCTAACCACTCACCTACTTGCCTGCCTGATTGCCCCTAACCACTCTGCCTGCCAGCCTGATAGCCCCCTAACTGCTCCCCTGCTAGCCTGATTGACACCTAACCACTCCCCTGCTGGCATGATTGACACCTTACTGCTCCCCTGCCAGCCCCATCGCCCCCAACTGCCTCCCCTGCCAGCCTGATCACCCCCAACTGCCCTCCCCTGCAGGCCTGGTTCCCCCCCAACTGGCCATCTTGTGACAATGTGGGGGTGGCCATCTTGTGACGACGTGGGGGGCAGCCATCTAGTGATGACATGGGGGTGGCCATCTTGTGATGCAGGGCATGAGGGTCATTTTGCATATTACCTCTTTATTATGGGTATTTAGGATACCCATATTTATGATATTCTATTGTATATATCATACACAGAATATGCCTATGCATGTGTATATATTCACACAGACACACACACACACACACACACACACACAAAATCTCCTCCAGTTATTGCCCAGAGAAATATTTTTTTCTAATTCTTATGTGACTTTACAAATTAATAGAAATTCAAGGTCTAAAATAAAATAGTTATAATTAGCAACCACAATAAAATGCATAATTCCCTTTTCTTTATAATTCCAAGTAAATTGAGAAAGCAAATTTTCATTTTAATAGATTGTAAATGTTTATATGAAATGACTAAATATATTAACATATTAACTAAGTTCAGAAATGTATATTATTTGTTACATCATTTCCTGGCATGAAAATGTGAGGATAAACTTACATGATTGAAACTATTAGTCCATTATTTGCTTCTGGGAAGTGATTTATTCAAAGCCTTTTTGTGAGCAGCAGGGGACATAATTTTTATCTTTATGACTTCTCCTAACAATGTTTTGTAGTACCAAATAATTGAATGACTATTACTTTAGATCTGATTTAGACAGACATTAATAACATCACCTGAGTCAGCCTGGGTGGTGGAGTTTATATAGCATGGGTGCTCTCTGTGGTGCATATTAAAACAGAGGTTTGTGTGACTTTATCTCATGTTCCCAGTGTAATACAGCATACAAGCCCTGCAGAATTTGTGGTGCCTAGGACAGAGAAGGGCCCAACAATGACATTTTGGGAGGATATAGAGTACTCCAGTAGCATCTCAACATGGCTTTAGTTTTTTGTTTTGTGTGTGTGTGTATGTTTTGTTTTCGTTTTGTTTTTTAGGCCACAACTCCTTGGGTACTCACCCTGTCCCAGCCACTGTCCTAAATGCTTCACTTTTAATCTTTACAACAGCCCTTAGGTATGTGCTATTATCTCCATTTTATAGACAGGAAACTTGAGGCTTGGAAGACTGATGGAATGGTTCAATACAAGACCAAGGTTTTCTCTTCTTTCTAGGTAAAAGTGAGTGTATCAGTCAGGGTTCTTCAGAGAAAGAACAAACAGGATAGGGGAGAGGGGAAGAATTGGGCTTTTTTTCCCTTCTATGTGACTTCAGGTGTGTGAGGGAGTAAGCGGAAGGGGCAGGGAAAGGATGGGTTGGGAAGAACTGAGCTTCAGGGGCAGAATCAGGGGAAGGCGCTGCTGTCAAAGGAGGAACTCTACGTGCCTGAGGCTTGAAATCCTGCCTGGGATGAGAAACACCTGGGTGCCCCAGGTGCCAGACACCCAGCCTCCCACCCTCAAGTGTATTTAAAGAGTCTGCCTCCGGCCACTTACCAAGCAAATCTCAGTTCTCCACCTTACAGCTTGGGAATACAGGTAAGAGCTGATGCTGCAGTCTTTTTTTATCCCCCTAGCAACGTTCAAATATACAATACAGTATTATTAACTGTAGTTACCACTCTGTACATTACATCCCTGTGACTTATTTATTTTATAAACTGGAGTTTGAACCCTTTAACCCCTTCACCCAATTTACCCATCCCCCCCTCACTGCCTGCCTCTGGCAACCACCAATTTGTTCTCTATACTTATGAGCTGGAGTTTGTGGGGTTTGTTTGTTGTTTGATTTAGATTGCACATATATGTGAGATCTTACAGTATTTGTCTTTGTCTGACTTATTTGACTTAGCATAATGCCCTCATGGTCCATCCATGTTGTCACAAAAGACAAGATTTCATTCTTTTTTATGACTGAGTAATATTCTATGTATATATCACATTTTCTTTATCATTTCACCCAGGGAGAGACACCAAGCTTATTTCCATATTTTGGCTATTATAAACAATGAACATGGGGTGCAGATACCTTTTCAAGTTAGTGTTTTGTTCTCTTTGGATAGAATATTCAGAAGCAGAAATGCTGAATCATGTGGTAGTTCTTTTTAATTTTTTTATGAACCTCTACTGTTTTCTACAGCGGCTGTACCAGTTTACATCCCCAACAGTTCATGAGGATTCTCGTTGTCTCTGCTTTCTCACTAGCATTTGTTACAGTATTTTTTTTGTCTTTCTGATAATAGTGATTCTAACAGCCATGAGGTGATGTTCCATTGTGGTTTTTATTTTCATTTCCCTGATTACTAGCGATGTTAAACATCTTCACGTCTGTTGGCCATCTGTATGTCTTCTTTTGGCAAATGTCTTATTAAGATCCTCTGCCCATTTTTTAAAGGGGATTGGGTTTTCTGTTTGTTTTTGGTATTAAGTTGTATGACTTATTTTTATTTTGGATATGAACTTCTTATCAGGTATATGGTTTGCAAATATTTCTCTCTCATCCCACGGGTCACCTCTTTATTTGGTTGATAATTACCTTTGCTGTGCAGAAGCTTTTTAGTTTGATTTAATCCCACTTGTTTATTTTTGCTTTTGTTGCCTTTGCTTTTGGTATCAGATCGAAAATATCGCCAGGCCTTATATGTCAAGGTGCTTAACCACCTTGCTTTCCTCTAGAACCTTTATGGTTTGGGCTCTTAAATTCGACTATTTAATCAATTTTGAGTTAATTTTTGTGTGTGGAGTAAGACAGTGGCCCAATATCATTCTTAGGCATGTGGCTCTCCAATTTTCTCAACACCATTTATTGAAGAGAATGTCCTTTCCCCACTGTATATTTCTGGCTCCTTTCTCATAAATTAATTGATCATCTATTCCTGGGCTTAATTCTGTGAGTCTTTTTATGCCAATACCATGCTCCTTTGAATGTGGATAAGAGGGGAATTCTGAGAATTCAGGTAAACGTTGATGTTGCAGTCTAGTGTCTGAAATCCATAGGGCGACCAGCAGCCTGGAATCTAAGGGCAGGATTTCTGTGTCATGGTCTTGAAACAGAATTCCTTCTTCACCAGGATACCTGTTTTCTTTCTTAAGCCTGTAACCTATTAAATGAGGCCCACTCAAGGTATAGAGGGCAATCTACTTAAAGCCAACTGATTGTAATAGTAATCACATCTTCAAAACAACTTCCCAGAAACATCTAGACGTGTTTAACAAAACAACTGGGCATCATAGCCAAGCCAAATCGGCCGATAAAATTAACCATCACAGTGGGTTTTCAGATAACTTACACACACCGTGCTTTTACCCCTAAATCTCCTTTTGTGCATGAAGGACAGAATACTAGAACTAAATTAGAGAAACCATACTTAAGTGTCCTGAAACTTGGATAGAGCTGTGGGGCAATTGAGCATGAAAGTTATTTTTCAAGGCACACCTGGGGTTCTGTTATGAGAAATAAAATTTTGTTTGATGATACCCATGTAGGCTGTAGGAAGGATCAGGAAAAATAAGAGATTGTGGTTGCTTGTTTCCACTGATTAGAGTGAAAATTGAAGGCAGTTTCTTGCCCTGGGTGGTATTAAGAAGGCGGAGTTTCTGAGGGCCATGGTGTTAAATAACAGCTGTGCCTTCTTTAAGGTTAACACACTGCTAGAGTGAGATGAAGGAATATGGTTTTTAAAAGAAAACTTTTCATTAACAAATGACTGTCCTTGGGCAGGATCGCTCATTGCCTGGGGCAGTTTGCAAGAGCACATGAGGACAGTGAGCATGCTGGGCTTATTACTGTGTCTCACTATATGCCTGCTTCCTTAATGCCTGCCAAGAGGGACTCAGCATTGCAAGTTGGCCCTTGGCTGGTGGCCCTTCTGCAGCCTGCTTCTTAGCCACCTACCCCTTCTCTTTATCTGAGCCATGCTGACGTCAGAAGTCGAAACCCTGGGGAACTTCCTCTACATCCAACTATTTTTTTATCACAAAATATATTTTCTGCACAAAATTTAGAAAAATATTATAGACAAAAAATATCTGTATTCTCACCATTTATGTCTGTGAATATTCTTAAACTATTAAATTTAGCCTGGATGTTGTGGGTATAGGTAGAATATAGTTACAAAGGTGGGGTTTTGCTCTATATACTATTTTATGCCATGCTTTTTCTTATTTATTGTATCACTAATATAGTTCTATATCAATAGATAATATTTCTACAAGTGTTGGTAGAGCTGCATAGAATTCCACTATATTTATATTCTCTACTACTGAATATATTTCATCCATTGATTTTTTTTTTTCTGTCTTTAAGCAGGAGCAATAGAAAAAGATATACTATTGCATTCTAAGTCATCACTCTCTAATAAGTAATCACAGCCATTGCATAGTAAGTCAAAATTTTGTAGGCAATAGGTAATACTTCAGGAGTAAATATTAGTTTAAATTATTTAGAAATTTAACAAGTTCAAAAATGGGAGTGATGAATCAAGGACAGCTTGTTTTTGAACTTTTCATTATCTTGAGCTTTAAGGTAGCAGGCTCTAAACGTAAGACAAATGTTTAGTGCCTTCTAACTATTGTCTTCTGTGTCTGAGTATGATATGTTTTATTTAGATTAAAATTAAGTCTGGGAGCTTATTATGCACAGAGCATACTTTCTCCTCATTACTACCTATTTAGGAATTGTTGATAGCCACACTGCAAAGCTATATCGTTCATATCTACAATGACTATCTCATAACATAAAGGAAATAGCATTATCTGATTGCATCATCCAAGTTTTCCTTCCCTGTTTTTCTGACTTTAATACAAATATATGTATTTTACAAAGTCACAAAAGTAACCATATAAGTATCACTTTTAGGCCCAAGTCTATAATATAGCAAAATCTACTTTGAATAGGTAGTCAGGGTCACCTGGAGTCTAGGTATGGCTGGATCATCAATCAAATGGATAAGACAGTTGACTACCTTTTCCATCACCTATAAAATAAAGTGATTGAACTAAATGAGCACTGAAATTCTTCCAAATGTGGTATAATAATAGGGTATAGACCCTTTTGCTTCTTTTAGCTCATGCATTGATTACTGAGTACAGGTCCTAGGGTTATGTACTCATTAGAGTCCAATTGCTAAGGAACAGCTTACTTTTCCAAGGTTAATTTGTCACATTAAGTGGCTTGCTGCATGGACTGGGATGAGTTTTTAGAAGAGACCCCCAAAGCCTCAACACAGAAGTTGAACAACCACCTGGGTAAGTGATGCTCTGACTATAATCAAGAATCTGCCTACAAGAGATAAAACCTCAGACTCCCCATCTGCACCAACAAAATGGATGCCTGGCACCCTGGTACTCTTCATATTCAAGCCTTAGTGAATGCATGTTATTGGTGAAACTTTAGTCACGTTCAATTACTTCACTACAAGGGCTTCTGGACATGTCATATTTCAGATTTTCAGCCTCTACAGTAGAGGGTGTCACACCAGACTGAAAGTTGGATTAGATGTTGAGGGAGTCGGATCACAGCCCTGATGCCAGAAACCCATATTATCTAACTGGTGCCAGAAACCCATGAATAGGCCATTACTTTATCAAAATGAGTTAAGCTATAATTTTGATAACATTCTATTTAAAAAGAATTAGAGCTGCCATTGTAATGAACATATCCTGATTCTTTACAGATTTCTCAAAGCTAACATTTACACAAGTATTTTGAGTCTACATGCCACCATATGAATACCATTCTTCCAGTTAATCACTGTCACAGAAAATTTCTGATTTACATAAAGTCATAAATTATTGATAATTATATTATCTTTGCTAGTTGAGCTTAAAAGTTATTTCAGAGAGAGTATTGTTGAGTGGCTGATTCTAAAAGTGGATCATTAGGGTTTTGGAATACATCAGTGAGCAAAACAAAGATTCCTGTCATCTTGAAGCATATATTCTAAAGTGGGTAGAGAGAGAGAAGAAACAGAACCATAATACATAAGCAAATCATTTTATAGAAGGTAATAAATGATATGAAAACATAAAAAGTAGAAGGTGATATAGGAGGAATTGTGGTGGGATGTGGTCAGCATAGCCCTAATTGAGACCAGAGATTTGAACAGAGACTAAAGCAATGAGATAGTTAATTCTTGTAACCATCTGGAGAAAGGACATTTTAGCCTGGAAAGACAGCTGAAGTAAACGGCACTGGGTAGGAAAGTGACAGGCTTTCCCAAGGAAGAGCAATGAGGCTGGTGTTGCTGCAGGGCAGTGAGGTGGGAGCAGGTTAACAGGAGGGAGCTTGGCGAGCAGCAAAGGCCATGTCATATACACAGAGTGGCCAGATTATTATGATCTCTGAACGCATAACAATTTGGCCACTCAATTTATATAATCAATTATCTGCCTATAAGAGATAAATATATTATCTATATATTAGATAAATATATTATATATATATATTAGAGCAGGGGTCCTCAAACTTTTTAAACAGGAGGCCAGTTCACTGTCCCTCAGACCGTTGGAGGGCCGGACTATAGTTTAAAAAAAACTATGAACAAATTACTATGCACACTGCACATATCTTATTTTGAAGTAAAAAAACAAAATGGCAAAAACACCCGCATGTGGCCCGCGGGCCGTAGTTTGAGGACGCCTGTATTAGAGGCCCGGTGCATGAATTAGTGCATGGGTGGCATCCGGCCAGCCTAGCCAGGGGGAGGGGACATGGGTGGTTGGTCGGCCTGCCTGCTGGTCAAACTCCTGGTCGAGGGGACAATTTGCATATTAGCCTTTTATTATAGAGGATATACACTGAGTGGCTAGATTATTATGCATTCAGAGAACATAATAATCTGGCCACTCAGTGTAGGGCCTTATAGGCCTTTACAAGGATTAGGATGTGTCTCTGAGGAAATGAGTCATGTTAGGGTTCTGAGCATAAGGGTAATGTAAATTTGTATTTTGAAAGGCTCTTGTGGCAGGCTATAGGTGGGGAAGGGTATAAGAAAGGTATGAGCCTTGGCCTAGCCAGTTTGGCTCAGTGGATAGAGCATCAGCCTGCAGACTAAAGGGTCCCAGGTTCAATTCTTGTCAAGGGCACATGCCCGGGTTGTGGGCTCGAACAACAGTGGGGGGCATGCAGGAGGCAGCCAATCGATGATTCTCTCTCATCATTGATGTTTCTATCTCTCTCTCCCTCTCCATTCCTCTCTGAAATCAATAAAATATATATATATTTTTTAAATATGAGTCTTACAGTGATCTGGGAGAGAGGCAAGGGGGTCTCTATCAGGATGGTGCCAGTAGAGGTAGTAATAACTGGTCACATTCAGGATATAGATGGAAAAGTGCAATAGAATTTGCATCTTTTTCCCCCCAAATATCCTCTTGCTTTCAAGAATAAATAATGATTACATGGAAAATCAGAGTTTTCCTTGAAATTATGCTAGACTTTTAAAACACAAGTAATGGCAATGGCTGCTTAGCAACTAGCAAATTGATGTTGCTACTTGTGTGATTCAGTAGGAAGAATGGCTGTTTGAATTTAATATTTTTTTCTTCACGTGGATATTGAAAGAAAAGAGAAGTATGTATTTTTACTACAAGATAACAATGGTTTCAATGTGAATTTGCTTCTCAAAGTGTACATAGTTATCTGTTTATGTTTGTTTAAATTTGGTTTACAATCTTTAGGTTTGTTCTACTTTTCTACAAAGTAGAATATAACATCTGCAGATAAGTTAAAAATTAAGTCTTGGAATATTTTTCCAGGAAAACTTATTTTTTCTTTTCTTTTCTTTCTTTCTTTCTTTCTTTTTTTTTTTTTTTTTTTTTTTTTTTTTTTTTTTTTTTTTTTTTTTTTTTACAAAAAGTGTTACTCAACCTATTTAGCTATTTGTAAGACCAAGTCTATGTGGTGGTAAAACATTGTTTTAAGATTTAAAGGACTTGTTATATGGCATGAGGTTGTTTTTTTTTTACATTTGCAGTCACTCACTTTTTTCCTAAACACAAAGTTTGAAACCAGCTTGGTTCTGCCATACTGATTTGCAGACAAAAGTGTCACCTAATAGTCATGCTAATACTATTCTAGGTTTCTGATTGAGGGGTTATTATGGTCTAGTTAGAAATCAATATGTATTCAGAACATGACCTAAAATCACTGGGCTGGAAAATTACAAATTAACGACCATTTTGTATTTTTATAAAGTCAGTAGAGAATGAAAGTACTGTCTATAGGATTAAATAATAAAGTTTAAAAGGCTTGTTTTATATAAGGACAACTTAAGTCAATCCGCATTCTGACTGTTTTGGAAATTTTTACTTCCTGCCTCATAAATTCTCTAATAATATTCTTGCAGATTGTTCAACATTCATTCAACAAATATTTGTTGAGCGTCTATGTGATATGCCTGGAACTGTCCTGGATGCTTGGGATATAACAGTGAACTAATTAGACAAACTTATACACACCCTCCTGTAAATTATATTCCAACTAGAGGCCCATGCATGAAATTCATGCATGGGGGTGAGTCCTTCAGCCCAGCCTGCACCCTCTCCAATCTGGTACCCCTCGGGGGATGTCCAACTACCTCTTGCAATTCAAGACCGCTGGCTCCTAACCGCTCGCCTGCCTGCCTGCCTGATAACCCTTAACCCCTCTGCCTGCCTGCCTGATCACCCCTAACTACTCCCCTGCTGGCTTGATTACCCCTAGCTGCCTCTGCCTCTCCCCGTACCCGGGACCAAGGATTCCTTCCTCCGGCCAGTCGCAGGTACCTGGTTCCCGGGCTTCCCTCCCTCTGGCTGGCCACAGGCATCCAGGAGTCGGGCCAGCTTCACCCAGGCTGGCTGCAGCTGCAGGAGACCGTGGACGAGCGGCTTTGCCCAGGGCGCAGGCGCTGGCACCTGGGACCATGGGGCATGCGTCTTGTTCCTCTCCAGGGCTGTAGGTACAGGACCTTAGGGTGGGAAGCTTGTCCCTCTCCCAGGCCGCAGGCGCAGCCACTGGTGCCCAGGACTGCGGGGACCGTGGGGGTACGGATTGTCCCTCTCCCGGGCCGCAGCCTGGCTGGTCCCCATTCCTCTCTGGCGAGTTCATTTGTGCTTGGCTGGTCCCCATCCCTCTATCCCCAGTGTTGAGTGTCCATGCCGTTATGGCATGATGACCATTTGCATATTAGCTCTTTATTATATAGGATTGATGGAGGCAGATAACAACCAAGATCAGCTAATTCAATAATATGCTATGTAATAAGTACTATAAAGAAACATAAAATAAGGAAGAAGAATCTGAATAATGGAGTGGTGAGGGAAAGACAATTTTACATAGAGGGCCTAGGGAAAGAATGACTGATAAGGTGACATTTGAGTATAGACATCACGAGTATGAGATAGTGAGCCATGTAGATATTTGAGGAAGAAAGTTGTCAAAAGAGGGACAGCAAAGACCTGTCTGTAATTGGAGTACATATGGGAGCAGCACAGACGCTGATAAGAACAGAGAGGAGTGGTGGAGAGAGATTAAGAGATGAGGACAACATGATGCAACATGTAGAGAGGCTTGTGGGCCTTTTTAAGGACTGAATTACTTGGAGCAAAATAGAAACCACTGGAGTTTTGGCAGAGGGCTTACATGATCTGACTTCCACCCAGTGACCTCTTCGTTAACTATTTTTAAAATCTTTATTGTTGAAAGTATTACGTATGTCTCCTTATTTCCTCCATTGACTTCTTCTAGCCCTCTCCTTCCACCCCAGGCCTTTACCACTTATTGTCTGTGTCCATACGTTATGCATGTATGCATACAAGTTCTTTGGTTGATCTCTTCCCAAGGACTTCCTTCTTTTATATTTTTATATGATTACGAACATAGATAGAAATGAAATTCTAAAATTAAATCATCTTCCCTTTAAACTTTGGAGTAACCATTAACCCAGGCATGCAGCATTGCATATGACTCTGATTTTTGTTTTGTTGTGAATTATTTTTCTCAACTCTAAAAAGGTTTAGCATTTCTCAATATATTTTACATAGACTGTGTCCAGGTAGGTGTTTATTGCTTTTTTCCAAAGTTGTCCTCATGTAGCTAAAGATTCTTTTTAAAAATTTTTATTGAATTTATTGGGGTGCCATTGGTTAATAAAATATATGGTTTTCAGGTGTACAATTCAATAATACATCATCTGTATATTGTATGTTCACCACCCAAAGTCAAGTCTCCTTCCATCACCACTTATTCCCTCTATGCCTTCTTCTACCTTTCCTCACCTCTCTTTTTCCTTTGGTAATCACCATGTCTGTGTATGAGTTTTATTGTTTTCTGTGTTTGGGGGGTATAGATTTTTTTTTCTTAATCCCTTCATCTTTTTCATCCAGCCCCCTACACCCCCTCTCCTCTAACAGTTGTCATTCTGCTTTCTGTATCTGAGTCTGTTTCTATCTTCAATCCATTTCTTTCTTTTTTTCAACCCAATGAAAATTTCATCAGTTATTTCCCCTCTTCTTTGTTATCTCATTCTCTCTAACATCCCTATAAGACAGATGATGGACTTTCTGCATCTTCCCATGTTTCTTAACTTTTCTTTCTATAATTGCAACTTATTTTTTTTTCTATATTACAGACTACTGGAGTTAGAATTCTTTATTTGCCACTTACTCCTTGACCTTGGGCTAGTTACTTAATCTCTGTGTTGTCTGTGATCCTTCAGCTATAAAATGAGGATAATAATAATATCTACATTATAGGAATTTTGTGTGGTAAATAAGTTTTTAGGGAATGATAAATTAATATTATTTATTAATTTTACTAATTTAGTGTTTAGCATCTTTATTCTATCATTGAAGAGTTCTTTTGATTTTTTTTAATGTAAAGAAATTATAATTTCAATTTTCCAGGATGTCTTCTCATTTTTTTGAGTCATTCTCAATTCATAGTAGCCTATTCTTGTTTTCATGTCTGAAGCATGCTATCAAATTTCCCTGAGGAAAACAATTAGAAAAATGTGAAGTTATTTTATTCCCCATATTAAATTTGTTTCCTCTATAGTCTGCCTTTATATTTCTATGTTCTGGTATTTTTCTCTTTGTCATTGGTTTTCTTCAAATGCCTTGAGATTCTCTGTTGTCAGTCTATGTTAATGGATGAGAGATGGGGGATTTCAACGTATAGTGCCAGTCTTTTTCTCCAGATTCCCCTTTGAGGGCTGCATCACCAAGCAAAGGTGTAGACATGCAGGCTTCCTTTTATGGTACAAGGGAACAAGCAGGAGGGGCAAGGGAACAAGCAGGAGGGGTCAGCTGCCAACTTAATGTCCCTCTTGGGCAGTGCTACTTTTCCTGTGTGTCCCCTTCTTCCATACCAGTTGTGGAAGGGCAGATTTCCCTGAGCATCCACTCTGCTTCTTTCCTCAGTTCTAAAATGCATACCAGAGCCTCCCCAGACAGGTTAGGCACTTTCTTTGATGACTTCTCGGGCCTTAACTCAATTTCTCTGTATGTAGCTACAGAGCAACAGGGGACCTCACTAGCTCAACAATGCTTACCTCTTGCTTTGAAGTCAGTTTGCTCTGCTCCGGTTTCTCTTCCTGTCTAATCCATCTACATCCATAGTCTCAGAATTTCTACTGGCCCTTGGTACTTGTCTCAGAATATATTTTGTCGTTTGAGTGAATTGGAATGCAGCAATGGGTTGAAGAAACTTCTGTTCTCATATTTGGGGCTGAAGTCAAGTTCATGTTTTTTTAACTTGTACTCCCTGTGCTTTTTGTCCTAGCTGTTGTTCCTGAGTATAGACTAGGAGTGGTTGGGGTAATTGTTTGTACACAAAGGATGCATATTATCAAGAAATCCCCTTCCTCTTCTTCCTTTAGAGTTTAACCCTTTCAACTCTAAGATGTCTGTACTGGATTACTATAGAGGGATCTCCAAGCTGAGAACAATATGGGTTAAACTCTTCAGCTCCTAAATTAAAGAACCTTATTTCCCTCAGTGCAGACTGTCTTCTTCCCTGGTAGAACATGAGACAGAATAGATTTGCTGGAGTCTGCCACCATGAAGATATAATAAGATTATAGGGAAGTGGGATTGGGTTGAAAGCTGGAGAGAGAATGGAAAACTTTTGAGAACAGTGTTTGGAGAGTAAAAGTGAGATAAGTCAGTCTTCTCTGTTTCCACCCATTGACTCCCTACCACATTTCAGGATTTCAATTTCCAAGGATGATTAACACCCAATTCCCTGTATAGTATTTCCCTGGCTAGAATTTCCTAAGTGTAGGGCCTCTTAATCCACTCCCATAAGAGCATAAAAGGGTTGTAGAGAGATTGGAAAGTGGTAAAATAAATTAGGATAGGTCATAAACCCTCCTTGCCTCAGTTTCCTACAAAGTCTAAATGAATGTGATGAGAATTCTGTAATTTTTAAAATTTGCCTAGGGATGACCAAGGAAGGTAGTGTAAACTACTCCCAGGTGCTACCCAGAAGGCCCATAAATTCAAGGGAATAGACTGTCCATTAAAAGTGGCCAGTTTTCAAGAAGATGCATGAAGTCAGGAGACTGGAAATGAGTACTTAACTGGATGCCCCAAAACCATCAATCAGGCTACCTAATAGAGTCAGCAACTAGATGTGCTCATTGGACAGATGAGGGTAAGGATCAAACAATAGATAATTGGCCAAAACCAAACGCACAGCCTATCACCAATTTGTTCACATAGCCTGGATCCTTTTATGTAAATACTAGAGGCCTGGTGCACAAATTTGTGCATGGGTGAGGTCTGGCCTGCCCACCCCAATCATGGTGGGGGTGCAAGGCCGGCTGGAGGGAGGGGCTAGAGCTGGGGGGAGGGGCCTCTGGCTGTTGGCCAGCTGGCCCCACCCCCTGGTTGAACTCCCAATCGAACTCCCAGTCAAGGGGACAATTTGTATATTAGACTTTTATTATATAGGATGCCTTGGCCTGTTCTGAGACAGATTTTAGTCAGGTTCAGGAGTAGGAGAAGAGAAAATTTGGAATGAGTGTTGAATGGAAAAGAGATGATGAAAATGTTTGAATATGGCCATATTCACCCAAAGAACACAAAGTTTTAACCTGAAAGTGATTGAGAAAACTGTAGGTCTGCAGTATATTTGTAAGATTGAAATGAATTTCATTATCCCTCTGAAAATCACTGATTGAGACTGAGACCATGTCAAAGAAAACTATCAATTCTTAAATACATAAAGGAGTTTCACATTCATCCATAGCTTAGTATTTGAATAATTTTGAGTTTTAATATCCAGTAATGTATGGGTGCTTTAAAATATTATCTAATAAAAATACCTAACTTATCACTGATTAAATAGTAATTGTGTTTCAGTGCTAAGAGATACACTATTAAGATTTGTCTCCCTCTTAGACTGGGTTTAGGCACTGTCATAGCAGTTTATTAATATTCTAGCTATCTCTAAGGCCCAAATATAGCTATCACACAGACTGTTCAAATTCACTACTGGTATGTCCAAAAACCGTGTACTTCATACCTTTAAAACTAAAAAGGAGGTTAGAAATTGACACTCTTTTCCCATTCCCAATGCTAAAAATTGAAGCCCAGAATTGGTATTAAAACATTCACTGTAAGACCACTAAGACACATTTATATCTATTACAGTAGTCACCCTTGCTCCATAGGGATACATTTCAAGACCCTCAGTGGGTGCCTGAAGTCATGGTGAGTACTGAGATATACTGTGCTTTCCACTGTACATAAAGCCCTATGATAAAGTTTAATTTGTAAGTGGGGCACAGTAAGATTAACAACAATCATAACTAATACTAAAATAGAACAATTATAGTCATGTGCCACTCAATGATTATAAGACACACTTTCTAGGAAGTGTGTCTTTATGTGATTTCATGGTTCAAACCTTGGTTGATCTCGGTTGATAACTGAAACCACCATGAAAGTTTTCAAAACTATGATTAAAGGGGGACTAACTATTGTGTTACTTTTATTTAGACTTCGCACCAGGCTCTACCTTCATGTATTTTAGACAATCAGTAAATTTTAATTGCCTCAGCACTAGAGGGAAAAGAATATCACAATGTTTATGGGATTTTTCCTGCTTGACATCCTCTTAATTACTATATATATATGATTGTACATGGGTTGAGTGACATGAATTTGAAAGAAATCAAACTTTATATTTCTTGCCTTTGTACTTGAGTATTTGTTGTTAAAGATGGTATCCCTAAGTTTTAATTTCCAAACTAGATTTTTCACCATCTGTTGTATGAAAAAAAAGAAGTGCATAGCACTTAATTAATGAAGAAAGTGAGACAGAAAAGCTAAATGATATGTCCTAAGTTATTCAAAACTTGTTTTTCTCTGTCATGAAAGTTTCTGAGCTGTGTTCTGTCTCTTTATTTATATTTCTGATCTCTGACTCCTGTTAAAATTGATCCTGTATGGGTTAGTCTGACCCATAAACTGCACAAAATTGTTCTTTGATGCTTGCCGTTTGAAGCTTTGATATCAGATAAGATCTAAACCTGCTAAAAAAAAAAATGTTGCCTTGTGCTTTGTGTTCTGCAGACAGTAATTACCAACGTTATAATCATATCCAAGTCTCCATAGACAATTTTGCTTTAAAAATACTAAGATAAAAAACTATATATTTTTAATCACATAGTATTTTCCTTTGGAAATTAAATACTGGTAATCCTAATGTAGACTTCCATAATTTTTACTTTCTTCTTTATCCTAAAAAATATAGACTGCTGTTGTAAATTCATATCACTTACGTGTGGTTCCCTGGTTTTTTATTCTTAAAACATGATTACAGTCTGCCATATTAGAAAAATTTCCCCAGGATGTTGCAACATAAGCAGTCAGTCAGTGTGACCCTTTGTAGAGGTGAGAGTGTGATGGTCTGGTTATTTCTAGTTTGAAACAACCAACTTAGTTGCTAACCCAGTTTCTATTCAATCACTGAATAACTTGGGACATATCATTTAGCTTTTATGTCTCACTTTCCTTATCCTCTCTATAAAATGGTAATATGCAAATTAACCATCACTCCGCTACATAAGCCACGCCCACCAGCCAAACCACGCCCACCAGCCAATCAGGGCGAGTATGCAAATTAACCCCAATCCAATCTGGCTACAGCCACAGAGAGCAAGGTTTCCCAGGTAACAGAGTAAGCCAAGCTTTCCATAGCCGTTGCAGGCCTAAGCCTCCACTCAAGCTACAAAGTTTCAATTATAGAAGGTAAACAAATTCAAACAAATGGCGGCAGAATGGAGCTTGAGAGAGCAGGCCAGGGTTGCCAGCGGCAACAGGGGAAGCAAAGCTTTCTGCACACCCTGGCCGGGCCCACCCGCTTAAGGCAACAAAGTTTCAATTGTAGAAGGTGAATTAACTGCCACAGAAATGGCTGCCGGAGCCCCAGGCTTGGCTTCGCTCCAGGCTACAAAGTTTCAATTGTAGAAGGAAAATAAATACCAGATACCAGGGCCTCTGCTTAGGTTGCCAGGGGGCGTGGCTGGCCTGCAAACCACCACAGGCCCCTCGCTCAGGCTGCCCCACACCCCAAGGGAACCCCCACCCTTATCTGTGACACCCTTCAGGGCAAACCAGCTGGCCCCCACCCGTGCACCAGGCCTCTATCCTATCTAATAAAAGAATAATATACAGATTGATCATCACTGCAACACACAATATAGCTGCCCCCATGTGGTCAAAGATCCTGCCCCCATGTGGACACAAGATGGCCACCACAAGATGGCCAGCAGGAGAGGGCAGTTGGGAGGCACCCGGCCTGCAAGGGAGGGCAGTTGAGAGGGACCAGGCTTGCAAGGGAGGGCAGTTGGGGGTGATCAACCCTGCAGGAGAGGGCAGTTAGGGGTGACCAGGCTGGCAGAGGAGGGAAGTTGGGGGTGATCAACCCTGCAGGAGAGGGCAGTTAGGGGTGACCAGGCCGGCAGAGGAGGGAAATTGGGGGCAAACAGGCTGGCAGGGGAGCAGTTAAGCATCAACCAGGCTGGCAGTGGAGTGGTTAGGGGGTGATCAGGCTGGCAGGCAGAAGCGGTTAGGGGCAATCAGGAAGTCAGGCAGGCAAGCAGTTGGGAGCCAGCAGTCCTGGATTGTGAGAGGGATGTCCGACTGCCCGTTTAGGCCCGCCTAAACGGGCAGTCGGACATCCCTCCAGGAGTCCCAGATTGGAGAGGGTACAGGCTGGGCTGAGGGACAACCCCCTGCCGTGCACGCATTTCGTGCACCGGGCTTCTAGTCTTATAATGAGGCTACATATTAACTATTCAAAGTGTATTAAGTTCAATGTACACACACACACACACACACACACACACACACACACACACACACAGAAAAAAACAGCTGACTCATGGTTGGTATTCAAAAAATGTAACCTTCCTCTTTGCACTACAGAAATCAAGTTTTATTCCAGAGTATATCAACCTCTTATTTATGTGTGATTTCTTCTTCCCAAAATTCTTAATCCAGAAACCACCTTGGTACCAGTTTTCCCCAACATCTAAATGTTAATATTTTGATCCATGAGTGCTACAGTGCCTGGGAATATGCATGAGGCAAAGCCCACAGAGCAAAGCTGCAGTCAGGATAATAGTGTTCCTTCTCACATGGCATTTAGACAAGGAGGCCTCTGACTCTCTTCATACCTAAACAGATACTAGAGCTCTCTCCCTATAGAAAAGGAAACCCAATGCTAAGTACGAGTCAGCATAATGTGTTCACATATGCACAGAGTCTCCATTTTTAAAAATTCACTTACTCTATTTCTACTGAAAAGTTACACTCAATCTATGAAAGGTACAAGCTGACTGTGAACTGTCTATGCCTATTATCAGTGTTTAGGACTAGTCTACTTATACTCACTGTCACCTGTCTGTTCATAAGAAAATGTATCTAAGACCTATCCCTTTATTTGAAAGTCAGATGTATTCTGTACCTTTGCCACATCAATTTTACTTAAACTTAATTCCCCAAAGCAAAAGAGACAAAACAGGCAGCTTAGAATCATTTATTAAAATTAAATGAAGAGAGCTATTGGAGGTCCCATTGTCCATGATTTAAAGACAATTATTCATTCTGCAGAAATAATACAGATAATTTAAAATGTTCCTTCGTTGCCTTTAATATGTAACTCTAGTCATAGAATTTCTTCTGAAGTCTTTTTTACTTGATGACTTACATAGTAGGCAAAAACACACCCTAAGTCCAAAGGAAAAAGCTTCAGGAGTCATTGATTCAGGCTTGGAGCCAAGCAATCTATTTTTAGTACTTTCTCAACAAGCTACACAATAAAAATGTAAATGGTGGTGCTGCTTTCTCCTCATACCTTTTTTATTTTTTAATGTGAAAGTTTGATGCTGTTAAAATTGTTTATTTCAGACTATCTTTAAGGAACTTAGTTACTCCAGTTTAGGGGCCCTTCTATCCCAATTTCACATTAATTATAATTTCATATTTCTTGTACCTTTATAATACCTGACTCATAAAAAACAACTAAGGATTGCCCAGCCTTCATAGCTCAGTGGTTGAGCGTCGACCTATGAACCAGGAGGTCATGGTTTCAGGCTCAATCTCTAGTGTAGGACATGCAGGCGGCAGCCAATAATCCCATTATTTCTTGGAAAAAAAAAATATATATATATAACCAAAAAACCTAAAGATCAATTTGAGAAAGCTTCCTACTCCAGGTTACTGAATTTGCAATTAGCTCTTGTGGACTTAAATATATTCCTATGAAACCCTATCTAAGTCCTCCCCGCAATTTTATTGAGGTATCATTGACATATAACATTGTGTAAGTTTAAGGTTTACAGCTTGTTGATTTAATACACTTATATATTGCAATACAGTTGCCACAGTAGCGTGAGCTAACGCTTCCTTCATGTCACATGATTACCATTTCATTTTGTGACTCACATAGTAAACAAAAACACTTAAGATCTAGTCTTTTAGCAACTTTCAAGTATATAGTACGGTATTGTTATCTATAATTACAGTACTGTGCATAGATCCCTCGAACTTATTCATCTTCTGAGTGGAAGTTTTCACTCTTTAACCAACATCACCCCATTTCTTCTACCTATTAGCCCCTGGTAAACACCATTCTATGAGTTGTGATATTATATAGTATTTTCCTTTTTCTGTCTTGACTTATTTCACTTAACATTATGCACTCAAGGACCCTATCGTTACACATGGCAGGATTTTATTCTTTCTCATGGCTGAATAGTATTCCATATATTCTAATATATCCCAAATCTTTTTTTATCCATTCTCCTGTTGATGGGAAATTTAGGTTGTTTTCCATACCTAAGTTGTGAATAATGGCTATTGTGAATAATGCTGCAATAAACATGGGAAACCAGTTCTTTTCAGGTTATGGATCCTTTTCCCATGTGGTACTTGTTTCAGTTAACCTCTTCATAGGGTAGATTATTTACCTTTCTGGAATACCACTAGATTATAAATTTCCTATGAACATGGACCCATGTTTAAACCTTCTATGTACTCAGAGACTAACCAAGTGCTTTGAGCATAGATAGTACTTATAAAATGCTGAATGTATGTCAGGCAATATTCTGTACTCTTTACATATATTATTTAATATTCACAACTTAATAAAATAGTCATTATCTTCCCTTTACAGTTGAGTTAATCTGAAATGCAGAAGGTGCTTTGGCTAAACCCACAGGACTAGTATGTGAGGTAGCAAAACTTTGAGCCCAGGCAACTCATAAGTTCTACCTTACACAGTTGACCCTTGAACAACATGGGTTTGAACTGCACAGGTCCACTTATATGTGGGTTTTTCCAATAAATACTGTATGTATATTTCTATTCCTTATTATTTTTAATAATATTTTCTCTTCTTTAGATTACTGTATTGTAAGAACAAAGTATATAATATGCAAAATGTGTTAACTGTTTATATTATCAGTCAGGCTTTTGATAAACAGTAGGCTATTAATAATTAACTTTTGGGCGTGTAAAAAGATATACATAGATTTTCCACCACTTGGTAGGGGGGAGGGAATCAGTGTTCCTATTCCTTGCATTGCTCAAGAGTCAACTGTAGTGTCTACTAATGGAAGATACGAATTCAGTGTGTATGTGTGTGTGTAATTAAATAAGTTCTGTGAAACCTAATTAAACTTTAAAAAATTACAAGCCCAGTTGATGTGGCTCAGTGGTTGACTGTCAACCTATGAGCTAGGAGGTTATAGTTCGATTCCCGTCAGGGTACATGCCTGGGTTGTGGGCTCAATCCCCAGTAAGGGTTTCAGGGGGCAGCTGATCAATGATTCTCTCTCATCATTGATGTTTCTATCTCTCTCTCCCTCTCCCTCTCTGAAATCATTAAAAATATAATTTTAAAAAATGTATAGATGATGCAGATGGCGACAGAAAAGTGAAAGAGGAAGACTAGAAAAGGAAGTCGGAGAGCAACACCAAAGAAAGTATAGGCAATAAGAAATGTTGGTAAAGAAAATTAGCCCAAATGAAGGAGTTCATAGTGAAAATAGCAAGAGAAGAGTTAAAAGAGCCTGTTTTGAAAAAAAAGTAGGAACATTGGAAGAAGAGGTTATTAAGTTGAAAATGTCTGAGAAAATATTATTGTTGTGCTGGGAAGAATATCACAAATTGAAAATGTAAAATAAGAAGTCTGATTCTTAAATAACCATGTACTTGTTGCTAGATCATGCTTTCAAAGTTATATTCACTTTAACCTCTTAGCCTCCCAGTCTTTGTCCCATGTGAAATCAGTATCAGATACCAGTTCAGGTCAGATTCTAGGAAAATCATTTCACTGAACTATAGCTGTTGATGGCCTTTAACCATTCACTGAGTCTTTGCATTGTACAAAATCAAAGAAAATAAAGGTATATTCTGAGAATTGTTTTTTGGTGCAGAAATACAATATCAATCCTTGCCTCGAATACCTTTCTCAAACTGTCTCACTACCAGTTTTCCTTTCCCAGTAAATAATTTATTCTAATTATTTGTAACCAGTTTTGGCAGAGAATGGATGGTCAGAAAGATGGTTGAAAGCCCTGGTTATCATTCTTGTCATGCATTGTCTGGGCTGCCTTATTATATGTGTGCCCAATTCACAACTCATTTTCACATGTTTGTCCCTGTATATGCCCCACATCACTCATTGCCATTAATATCCTTCCAACGAGGGAGGGTGCTCTTCTGAATTGAATAAAGTTGTTTGGGAATGTTTTCTTCCCCAGGCTTCTATTTTTCCTCCTGTCTCTTTCTTTCAGGTTATGTGAGGATTTGACTCCCCTTCCCTGACCCCCCATCTCTGGTCTCAGAGGTTATATTCTGTTTCATTTTTTAATGGTTACCATTATTTTTTAAATTGTCAACTTGATTTAACTAAGTCGAATGTGGATCAGCATCTCAGCTATTTTCCTGAACAATACAAAGATTTAGACTTCTTTTACTCCTCTCATCCTGCCCTCCTGACTTATTCATCACTAGAGGCCTGGTGCATGAAATTCGTGCATGGGGGAGGGGGAGGTGTCCCTCAGCCCAGCCTTCACCTTCTCCAATCTGGGACCCCTCTAGGGATGTCTGACTGCCTGTTTAGGCCTGATCCTGGTAGGATCAGGCCTAAACGGGCAGTCGGACATCCCTCTCACAATCCATGACTGCTGGCTCCCAACTGCTCGCCTGCCTGCCTTCCTGATTGCCCCTAATCCAGTGATGGCAAACCTCTGACACGCGTGTCAGCACTAAATATTTAGATTTTGGTTTATTAAATACAATTATATATAACAATTATACATTTATGTTATTTAAACTATAAATATCGTGAAATAATGTTTTTTCCTCAAAGTGACACACTACCCGAGTTATGCTCAGTTTTTTGGCGAAGTTTGACACACCAAGCTCAAAAGGTTGCCCATCACTGCCCTAATCGCTTCTGCCTGCCAGCCTGATCACCCCTAACTGCCCTCCCCTGCAGGCCTGGTCACTTCTAACTGCCCTCCCCTGCAGGCCTGGTCCCCCCGAACTGCCCTTCCCTGCAGGCCCAGTCGCCCCCAACTTCCCTCCTCTGCCAGCCTGGTCACCCCTAACTGCCCTCCCCTGCAGGTTTGATTGCCCCCAACTGCCCTCCCTTGCAGGCCTAGTCCCTCCCAACTGCCTCCCCTGCTGGCCTGATTGCCCACAACTGCCCTCCCTTGCAGGGCTGGTCCCTCCCAACTGCCCTCACCTGCTGGCCATCTTGTGTCCACATGGGGACAGCCATCTTTGACCACATGGGGGCAGTCATCTTGTGTGTTGGAGTGATGGTCAATTTGCATATTACTCTTTTATTAGATAGGATTGAGGCCTGGTACATGGGTGGGGGCCAGCTGGTTTGCCCTGAAGGGTGTCCTAGATCAAGGTGGGGTTCCCTTGGGGTGTGGGGTGGCCTGGGCGAGGGGCTTGTTGTGGTTTTCAGGCCGGCCATGCCCCCCGGTGACCCAAGCGGAGGCCCTGGTATCTGGGATTTATTTCTCTTATGTAATTGAAACTTTGTAGCCTTGAGCAGAGTCCAGGGTAGGTGGGAAGCTTGGCTTCCTCCGTCACTGGGGGCAACCCAAGCCTCCTGCTCTCTCCAGCTCCATGGCTGCCGCCATTTTTGTTGGGATTTATTTATCTTCTATAATTGAAACTTTGCAGCCTTTAGCGGAGGCCAGGGCAGGCGGGAAGCTTGGCTTCCTCCATTGATAGGGAAACCCAAGCCACCTGCTTGCTCTGTGGCTGCAGCCATCTTGGTTGGGTTAATTTGCATACCCGCTTCTGATTGGCTTGTGGGCGTGGCTTGTGGGTGTAGCGGAATAATGGTTAATTTGTATATTGCTCTTTTATTAGATAGGATTGTTTTCCAGACTGTTATACCTACCTAGTGTTATACTTCCCAGATTTCATCATTATGTTTTAAAAGTCTGTGCTTGTGAAATATCACCTGCATATGATTATCAAATTATTCGCCCATCACTTCTTTCTGCAGTTCACTCTTTCCTAGTGTAGCAATATTCTTCTGCTTAAAATACATTCTTTAGTAGTTCTTTGACCTAGTAAAGTCTACTAGAGAACTCGCTCAGTCTGTTTCTGACCATGTTTTTACTCTTTGTTCAATATTAAGTGATATAGGACATAATCTTTTTTTTTTTATAATTTTCCCC